>NC_133344.1:40559320-40892653 GCF_030506205.2 Paramisgurnus dabryanus
AATTCTGCTGTCTACCAAAAATCCTGAAGGACAATGTCCAGCCATCTGTTTGTGACCTCAATCTAAAGCAAACATTGGTTCTGCAGCAGGACAATAATCCAAAACACACCAGCAAGTCCACCTCTGAATGGCTGAAGAAAACAAAATTAAGACTTTGGAGTGGCCTAGTCAAAGTCCTGACCTCAATCCTATTGAGATGCTGTGGCATGATCCTAAAAAAGGCGGTTCATGCTCGAAAACCCTTCCATGTGGCTAAATTACAGCATTTCTGCAAAGATGAGTGCGCCAAAATACCTCCACAGACTCATTGCAAGTTAGGCCCAACCAGTTATTAGGTTTAGGGGGCAAGCACTTTTTCACACAGGGCCATGTGGGTTTGGATTTTGTTTTCCCTTCATAATAAAAACCTTCAATTAAAAAATGCATGTTGTGTTTTTTGTGTTATCTATTAATATTTAAATTAAAGTGTGACAAACATGCAAAACAATCAGGAAGGGCCAACAGTTTTTCACTCCACTGTATAATATTAATAATTATAATATTTTGTGCAAACAATTTTCATAAGATTTAAGGGCCTTATTTTCTTGTTTAATTCATTTTAACCGGATGTCAACAAACTTCCAGTTATCTAAGAAATCATATCAAGACTGTGTCTGTAGAATAAATGCACTTTAAGAAATGCACCCTCAAATTTTTAGGACAAAATGGGTGTGGTATAAAGTCTACAAATATCAGACTGGTGGTTTGTCTTCATCCACAGGTGATGCTCTGAAAGGAGAATTGACATCTGTAGGAATCTGAAATCTGTTTCGCAGCTTAGTGCTTTGGCGTCCCACCTCCCCCAGAACGGATTTGCTGTAGATCTGAAGGATAGAGACTCAAAATGTAAGAGGTCGCCAAAATATCTATTTATAACCATTAAAACATGTAAATATCAGATGCACTTTCATTCAAAAGTTTAGGGTCAATTGATTGAAATGTTCGTAATGATCTTAAAACCTTTTTGTTGTAAGTTTGAATATAAAATGTTTGCAAAAAAGTAAATTCTATTGGCCAATGCAATGTCACTTGATGGTGTGGCACATCAGTAAAATCTATGTGACATCTATGTCACAAAATCCCAGGTTTCTTTGTCTTCAGGAAAATTCGACCGCTTCCTCATCCTGGCTGAGCACAGGCTCATTGGTAAAATCTCCAATTGTTTCCTGATCTCCACACCAAAAATTTGTACCACCAGGGCCAGTGTGGCTGCTTAGCCAGCCTTACAAAGTTAGCCGCCCAAGGAGAACAGTGAAATCTTTGAATGAAAACCTGATGTACTCACATAAGGCACGGTTGCTTTAAACAATTAAAACACAGAGTTTTTTTAGTTTATGGGGAAAATGAATGGGGTTAAGCGTCCTGCTAACTTTCGGGTTGGCCTACAAAAATACGTCACCCCTGCGGCACTGTATTTGGAGGAGATTGTTTGAAAGTACAGGGTCAGGGGTCAGAGTTGAGAACCTCAGATATATCATGTTTTATTAAAAAAAGATCATTAATTCTGGTTATACTAGTTTAATACTAGTTTTGTTACTTGCACCTCAATTTAACTACAATGGCAAAAATGTTACTTCTTAATGTCAGATCAATGGCTCAGCTACGGTACACTCACCTGATTCTCAGCTAATGCCTCTTTGGCCATATAATGCTCTCTTTTGATCTTATTCTCCACCTCCTCTGGAATATCTGGCACCATCCAGTCGATAATGCGAGCAATCAGAATCACAACGTGCTGAAAACACATCATAAATGTTTTAAACGTGAACAAATCTACATTTATCATCGTGAAAATGATAAACGAATACATTCATTTTATTCAGAATTATCTAGATAAACACAAATGTCAGATAGAAAATTGCAAATGGATGTGTATTTTAAATGAATGAAAATAAGACTTTGTACTTGTTTTACTGCGTGCTATAAATATTTGAATAAAGTTAAAGGTACTATACAAAATTACTATACAAAACCATAATTTTAGCTCAGGGTGAAAAGCTGGGGTTAGCAAGTGGTGTCTTAGTGGCAAAGCCAGTTTAGTGATCAATACTATGACTTGGACAAATTTTACATGAATATGATTGGTAATTTATACAAATAGTGTTATATCTACCTCAAATATAATTACAAAACTCAGACGTATGGCCAGCAGATGAAAGTAATCACGTGTGTGCTGT
Organism: Paramisgurnus dabryanus; assembly: GCF_030506205.2. Taxonomy (NCBI): domain Eukaryota; kingdom Metazoa; phylum Chordata; class Actinopteri; order Cypriniformes; family Cobitidae; genus Paramisgurnus; species Paramisgurnus dabryanus. The sequence goes on from NC_133344.1 coordinate 40,561,537, forward strand.
CCTTTCTCATCTCTGAGGCCTCGATATCTTAGATGAAAAGTAAAAGTTAAGTATATAAGAATATAACTATACTTCTGATGGTTTCTCTAACTAAAATATGAAGTGCAGACTTTGTGCTTTCATTCAAGGTTGAACAACAATATTATGTGAAACGTTAAGGAATTGTTTTCAATCAATATTTATACAGTGGATTCAGCACCATATATATATGTATGAACTAAGTACATGGTCCTACCTGCATGACATCTGGCTTTGGGTCCAAATGTCTGGTGAGACTGAGAGGGTGAAGTTGATATAGCCACTCATACTGCCCTCACTGTAGCGATAGTAGAGGCGCGGCAAGAAGTCAGACGTAAACGAAATCAAGAAAGCCTGGCCAAGGAAGAAAATAAACAGAAGGTGTGCTCTTCCTAATGAACTTTAAGAAAGTTTTTTATCCAAGATATCCAACAATGTCTGTAAATTGACCCTCACTGGTTTTGTGAGGGTTAACAAGAAGAGCATGGAGCTAAAAATGTCGCGGGTTCAATTGATAGAATATTTATAAGAAACTTTCATTACGCTTACTGGAAATAGACATGACACGTACATTACTGATGACAGCCAGGTAGGAGATGAATTGCAGGATGGTCATCCAGATGCCGATGTCTTGAGCTCGTTCTACGACAGGCCTGCGATACTCACAAACAAACTTCTGGGCGTCAAGACGTACCTCCACCCAGTTATTTATCAAAGCAAAGAATGGGGCCAGTGGACAGGCTGCTACAAAGATGGTGATGAATCCAAACTGCAGCACTAACAAGATAAAGAGTTGCAAAATTAGTGGAACAAAGCAAAAATGTCCTCCGATGTAAAAATAAACCTACAAAATTAAAGTGTTCTTTCTTCTAAATTGTATTGATAATTCTCTATCAGAGAAGGCTCACCCATCTCCAGATATTCATCGAACAGTCCTTCACACACCAGCAGTTGATAGTCTGATTCCCATGGGCTGAGCTCTGGCTTGCTGTCTGGTTCATCTAATACCTCTTTACTGGGACTTGGTTTCAACTTCCTCTTTTGCCACCATGCTATGCATTTACTGTGGGGAAAACAGAAAGAATTCATGGCCTAACTCTTAACATAATGTTTTATGTTAAGAAAATATTTAAGATTCAATAGACAAAGACATACGGCATGACAAATTCCTGGATGTTGTTGATGACCTGTTTGCCTACCATGATGATCAACAGCTCTTGAGCAAGTTCAATGAGACATCCAGCTGAGCCACACTACACAAACAAGGACAAAAACACAAGTCATGTGTATGAGACAAATTAATGGGTTAGCATGATAAAACTCTGAGGTGAGGTCCACTCAGAATCCCTACTATTTCATATTTTCATTGCTGTTTGTGGGAGAAATAATATGAAATGTGTTTAATATATGTGCTAAAAATGTGTGAAACAAAGTTGAGATTGCTACACTTTTATTGGTAGCTTAATGTAGTATCAAATTATTTTAGCGTGACCAAATGTGCCATTCTTCCCGGGCGTGACCTGGCCAGGATTTTGGGTTTGTCTTCCGGAAGTGATATTTGTCAACCACATACGTCATTGAAGTACGTAGAATGAAAATAAGGTAATGCGGGACTTGATTTTTTCCAATGAGTACTGATTGGATTATTGTAGGGCCTAGTCCACACGAACACGGGTATTTTATAACCGTGAGTTTTTTCACGCGGTTCGGCCGTTCGTCCACACGAAACCGCAGTATCAGGGCACTGAAACCGAGCATATTTGAAAACCCCGGCCAGGGTGAGCTTTTTAAGAAACCCCGGTTACAGTGGTGTCGTGTAGAGAGTAAAATCGGGAGTTTTACCTTGCCACGTCAGAGTGTGCGCCGTTATCTACTGTGTTTGACGTCAAGATTGTGCGCCGCTGACTGCTTTGTTGATGATTCTGTGCAATGGCGGACGTATCTTGCTAATAATAACTGTGCTAACAGGGCTTCTAACATGTATACAGATAGAAGCTCAGTTATCTCACTATATTGCGGAACACGATTTGGGTTATATCCCCGCCTGCTGGTGTGGCATGCTTTTGACAGCGCTTGATAGCGTGCTTTTGCTTTATCGTGTGGATGGATATTTAATTTAATCCGAGCATGTGTGGACGGGATTTTTTTTAGGGAAAACTCCGGTTATAAATATACCCATGTCTGTGTGGACTAGGCCTAGGTTAGGTCATCATGCTAATTGCTAATCTTTAATTGCTGCAATCTTTTCCCAGGCCCCACCCTCACACCATTCCTTGTTACAGGAAGTAAAGAGAGATTGTTTCGAGGAGAGGAGGGGATTAGATTATTTCATGATGACTTTAAGGTTTTATTAGACCATTTTCACCATCTTCCTGACTCTTAGAAATAGCTTTTGAAGTAGGTTTGATGTAAGTTAAGTTACAATAAAGGATTTTTAGACTGTGTGTTATATTTACAACTTTGTGAAGGAAGGGTGTTTGAATAGAAGACAAAGCAAAGCACATGACGATGTGCTGCCCACATTGTAAATACTTACATCCTCATTTCTTATCCCTAAGAGTGTGTTATAGTTTCCAGGGTATCCAATAAACCTGTAACACAGATCAAATATTAGATGCCTTCTGAGTTTACATACATATTTATTCTCATATTCGTGAACCTACCTGCCCTTGAAAAATGCAATATAAACAGGAGATGAGTAGAAGTTGACAAACTGGAAGACGAAGACCTTGAGGATAAACGCATCCTCGTATTTGGTCTGAGTGCGGTGCATTTCTAATAGAACACAGTGGATGATATTTTGTTGTTGTATTGAAGAAATACCTCAACAATATGTGTACATACATTTCCAAGGTGTCTTACCCCACTGTGTCAGAATTTTGGCCAGGTAAGTATACAGCCGCGACAACAACAGAATAACCATTAAATTTAGAATAGAACCGGTAATACTAGCTATATTTCCAGCCTATATGGGACAGAAAACAACAAGGTTCTTCTAGGTGACACATAATGTTCAAACTGTGTATCAATCTGCTACAAGCATTGAGGGGTTTACTTCATTTTGCAACATGGTGGCTGGTTTCTAGCTGGTCCAAACTGGTTTAGATGGATGGTCGGCTTAGGGCCCTGGATCAAAATCTTTTAGATCATCCCAACAGGTCCCCAACAGCTGACCAACTCCCTGAATTAGTTTGAACAGAAATTCTAATACATTCTGTGTAATTAAACCTAAACTCCTAACCAACAACACTACATTGTATACGTTTAGTTTAATTCATATTCTAAGTTTGAGAGTGTTTATGTCATGAATTTTAAGAGGGGGCTGAAGGGGTGAACCTGCACCCTGAAAAGTTTGAGAACCAATGAGCTAGAAACCAGCTACCACCTCCAATTAAAAATTCACCAAACAAATAATTTACTCAAACCATAATGCCATCTACAATCAATCTTTCAATATTGTGAAAATAATATTCAAACATGGTAAGAAATTTAGAAGAAGAAACTTACTGAAAATATGAACAATGCCGTGTTTGAGAGATTATGAGATCTGTAGATAATGATACTTAAAATAGTCCGATACAGGATAATGGCAATTAGGAATATCAAAACTAGGGAAACCTGTAAAAGTGAAGATAAAAATGAATAAAGAATTCAACGTGCCATTTTCAATCAATTTGAGTGATGTTAAACCACAAATCAATGCTACTCAACTCAACCTGTCTGCCAAATAAACATGGAGACATTGATTATCTTATTCAGGTGCATAGAATTAAGGTTAAAACTCTGCAGGACAGCAGCCATTTAGGGCTGGAACCAAATAGCCCTGCCAAAAGTCATCCATTAACTTACTCACCATTAGAATGATGACCATGTTGCCGGTGAGAGTACGACTCAGTCGTTGTCTCTCAGGAAAATGAGGCTCCTCAGCCCCAGTCACAGGATTACGAATGGTATTTGGGGCCAGTGCAGTAAATTCTGGCCTTGGCCTCTCCTAATGTCAGAAAGTCACATTACAAGTAATGCTGGGAGGTATTAGAAGCAACTGGATATAGTATTAAGGGTGGAATTGCATTTCATAGATTATAACCATCTAATGTTTCTTCATTACCTCTATCTCTTCAAATTCAGAGCAGTCCCAGCGATGTGCCAATATGGAGTTTGTGCGTTTCCAGTACTCCAAGAAGGTGACTGACCACAGAGCCATGAATATACTGAAGAAAACGGTTCCTCCATTGTCAAATAACAAGCCTGCCTAATAAAAATGTTCAAACAGGCATTGTGAGTACTCTACTAATGTGATATCAGGATTAATCTGAAGTTAAATCTGCCTTGCTAAGAATATCATCTGTAATATAAAAGCTTGGTGAAATTGCCAAACCTTATAGGTGTTGCAGATGCTGGAGAGGTTCCAGTAGGTGCAGATGTTGCAGAGCGGGCACATGACAAATGCACCTCCACTGGAGCAAAGTTCTTCTCTATGGAAGAGATGTCAACACAGAGAAGGGAGGTCAAATACATCAATGTCAAGATCATGTCATTAATGTTTTCAGTCAGAAATATTACTCACGCTGGAGTGTCAGTGACCATCAACCAGATACCAAACAAAAATATGACAAAACCCGCTACTGCTGCAGGTAACAGCCAGCCTGTGTAGAATCCTACAGAGGGGACAAAAGCAGTTATCCAAAACTTGAATGATTAGCTTGCTAATAGGTTAGTTGATATATAAACTTCTTTTCATATTTACAGTCATTTTAACTCTAAGATACTTTACATCAGGGGTCACCAATCCTGGACCTGGAGGACCGGTGTCTCTGCAGAGTTTAGCTCCAACCCTATCAAACACACCTGAAGCAGCTTAATTAGCTGCAGAGACACCGGCCCTCCAGGACCAGGACTGGTGAACCCTGCTTTTCATGTTAGCCAGAAAGTGAGTCTCATTTAATAAAGAACTGTCTAAAAAACATTTTGTTCATAAAAATCTCTCACACAGACTTTCACTGGATTGAGGCCCTTAGGCATAGTTCAAATCTTTTGTCCTCATTCTGCTAGATCTGTCACACAGTAATTCACCAGATCCTCTTATCAAACATATCATTGCTGGGGATCACAGGAACTGCTCTACACTGGTTTGAATTCCATCTCTTAGGTCAATTCTTCTGATTATCATGGAGGGGAGAGTTGTCCAAATCGCATCACAATGTCAGTGGAGTGCCTCAAGGATCTGTATTAGGGCCACTCCTGTTCTTCATTTATACAACACTCCTAAGACATATTACTGTATACAAGCACATGGCTTTTCTTATCACTGGTATGCTGACAATACCCAGATTTACTCATTTTTCAACAAGACGATCCCACAATAGAGGCACACATGGCAGCCTGCCTTAATAACATCTAGGTTTGAATGGGAGAACACCACCTCCAACTGAGCCTAGCTAAAGCTATACTTCTTGCGTTTCTGGCAACCACAACACCAACAAGGAAAGACAGAAACCTTGGTGTTGTCTTTGACAAACAGCTAACCTTCACTGATTACATCGCAAAGAAAACACGATCATGCAGATTTACAATATACAATATCAGGAAAATCAGGCCCTACAATTACTTGTTCAGGCCCTGGTGATTTTTAAACTGGACTATTGCAGTGCTCTAATAGCCAGTCTTTCTGCACATGCAATCAAATAAATCCAAATGTTTAAGAATGCAGTGGCTCAACTGGGCTTCCAGGAGCCCAAAAGACCATTTGCAGTTCACATCAAGTTTGAATCTACACCTCACACATAGGAATCAAGGGGGATATAATCCTGCAGTTCTCTTTTCTATGTATCCCTTATCTGACAAACCTGATTCAGGAAATATCTCCCCTGTGTCTTCTTCAAAGCTAAAATATTTCTGTATGTGGATAAATTAGTAATGAGACAGTGCTAATAATGCTAACAGGCTGTTATTATCTTTATTTGTTCTTTCTTGTCTCTTTCTCAGAAGTAACATGAAGACCTACTGCTCTTATTTCATTTATTGCCATTGGCTGACAAAGAATCAACACATAATTATGTAAACCTTAGCAGAAATAACTGTAATCTGAGTGTGTTCATTCTAAAATGTAGTGTATTCTGATTATAAGTACTTGATTTTGAAAATTTCTAATTGATTATATGTGGTCAATTACTACACTTCTCTTTATGTAGCTGAGTCATAAACGTACCCAGCCAGGCAAAGTACAGAGCTATCTTCTCCCCGAAGTACTCGCGAATGTGATCCAGGGGCTGGTATTTATCCCAGCAACCCCAGCGCCCCCAGTAATGATGCAGAATCTGCCTCATGTTGAGAGATTGTGGATCCACTGGAGTTGTCGGCATCTCAAATGGACCCTAATTATAAAAATTGCCATTTATTAATATGATTTTTCTAGGGTAAATTCTAGGTTGAATTATGCTGGATGGTTATAATTTGCTGGTCTAGCTATTGATATTATATTTATGGCAAGTCTAGCATTTCTGGATTCGATTCCCGAAGGACAAACATATTGATGAAATGTCTACAGTAGCTTGAATGCACATTTAAGTGGCTTTGAACAAAACTGTGTCAAATGCAATGTAATGTAAATGTTAGGATAGTCAACAAGCGTCTTTTAAGAAAATTTCTTGGTTATGTGAATTTAGAGGGATGTTACACATTAAAATGTTGCTCAGGGGTGTCATGCACCATTTATTTTAAGGAACCACAGTGTGTACACCTACCCTTTATACTGTAATCATAATTATTAGCCTCAAATAAACACCAAAACCTTTTATATGCCATATTCTTATAGGCTATATGAACAAAAAGAGAAGCATTTATAATGTTTTTTATTTTATTGCTAAATTACACATTAATGAATGACTTGCTCCACAGTCCCGTGACGTCTGTGATTGGCTGTAATGATCAACACAGCGAAAACATTAAATATAAAGAAACCTTTGATGCACCATAAGCAGATCTAAATGTAATGTTGTATTCTACTTTTTGTTTTATTATTTATTTAATTGCATTGAAAGCACATCTTTTTTAAAAACTAGCCTATTAAGATATTGGTAACTCTTTACAATAAGGGTTGTAACGATTGATTGCATTCTCTGGAATCCTTTTTATATGGCAAGCCATGGAGAACATGGTTTCCATTTCCGAGCGCTTTTTTGCATATTTAACCCTTACAAAAATTAAGCATCGTTTTTGTAAAAGTGTAGTATCCATGTTTTTTTTTATTGTAAAGGGATAGGTCACCCAAAAAAAAAAAAATGAAAATGATAATTATAATAATTGTCATAATTTTCTCACTCTCGTGTTGTTATAAACACGTAGGAAGAACTTTTGAGGAATGTTTGTAACCAAACTAATCATGAGACCCATTCACTTCCATAGTATTTTTTTGCTACTATGGAAGTGAATGGGACTCATGATCAGTCTGGGTTTGAATAATTTATTAATAATTCATTGCACCTGGAATATATCACGGAAACGATTAAAATAATGAAAATCTCAGAAAACGAAACAAAGTGACAGATCAAAAAATACATAATAGATTTTGAAAACGGAATTAACATTTAAAACACCTATTTTGTATATTTTAAGAACTTTGCTTTTATGTAGATGACTGAGAAACGTTAACCCAATGAGTTTGTCCCGTTTGACCCAACACTGGGTTGAAAATAACCCATCATTTATTTTAGTGTAACATTCACATAACCAAAAAATGTTCTTAAAACATAAAAAAACTGTAAGTTTTTTAAAAGGAACTTTAGCAACTCATTTTTGTTAGCTGGGGAATATGTTGGCTGAGGTAATGTTGATATTTTTGTCATAGTTACAGTGTTATTTACTGTATATGCGTACCTCATGAAGGGGAAATGCAGCACTGATGATCTTTTCACTAACCAGCCTGCCAACTCCAATCTCTCCTCTCTTCAATGATCCATACGGAGTCCTGGCCAAGATCTCATACAGCTTCAGGAATACACAGAGAAATGAATGAGAATCAATGCAGTACTGTATGCAGAAGATACACTGTCTACAGTAAAGAGAAAGCAACACTTCAAACTCACTATTTGGTGCCTTTGTGTGGTTTTAAAGAAAGTGTCTTTGTTTTCATGACCAAGAAACCTGAAAGCAGCAGTAAATATTTTTGTAAGATGGATTTGGTAGATAAAATGTGCTCACATTTTGCATAAGCGTGCGACAGCCAGCTACGTGTTTGTTTTTGAGGAGGTGGTTGAGTCTAAGCAAATGTTACTTGTGACTCCGTTATCCTTATTGTTAAGCATACAGCAATTGAATACTCATGTTTGTTGTTCACAATTTTTTTACTTGCTTCTTGTGAGAAATTATTTGTTTTAAACACAAAACACACGCTGTTGGTGTATTTTGGGATCCGGTGTAGTACAAAGGAAAACATGCTTTTGGGATAGAAGCAACATTATTCAAAATATGCATACCTGTCTAGTTTATTGGTACGAAACTGGCAAGTATAGTAGTTGGGTGGAGGATTGGGCACATCCTGGGCCATAATGTTTGGAATGTGTAGTTTTTTTAGGACAGTATCAGACCAGTTTGATATTGAAGTTGCCACCACCTGAGGTCACACAATAGAAGCAAACTTTTTATAGACTGTATATTGACTCTTTGTAAATCGAGTCATTTGCTTTGTGGTATGTGCAATACGTTTTACTTGTAATGGCACCCGTAGGCTGATCTCTTCAGCGTAATAACACAGAATCTCCCATGGGGCGCTCAGAAGAACATACGTAGTCTTTGTTTTTCCTTGGACAACCTCTTTCTGAAACACATTTAAAGTTGGGCAGAAACATAAGATGCATTGAATATCCTTAGATTTACTTCATAATGTACCACACATGTTTGATATGGGTGAACCTCTTTATAATTAACATGATCTATGATGAGATATGTGTGTATTTTTATGTTAAGTGTGGTTGAACCACACAAACATTTATGTTTTCATACACACTGAAATGTATAATATCAATGTGTTGACAGGACTAATACGTTCATTATTTAGGTATTAACGGCTTTACAGATGCACAAATTTGTACATATTTCTATTCATAAATATGTATTATATTAAATCAATATTATTATAATTGTGGGCATTACTCATGTTAATGACATGTTTACGGTCGTATTTTCAGTTTACTACACTTTAAAACCCTAAAATGAAAAACGTCTTGACAGAGAAAAGCTGGATTAACGTTTTGGTGGATTAATAACTTTAATATTTCTCTGTACTTCATAAACTCCAGAGAGGACCGCAGCACATCCTCATTTTAAAGGAGTAGTCCACTTTGTAGATGGGGCCCATTGACTTACCATAGTGTTTTTTTCCTACTATAAAAAGTCAATGGACCCCATCTCTAAAGTGGACTACTCCTTTAACTACTTTTGGTACTGTTATCGTGATTACACTTGTCTGTCTGTTTATGCTTTTTATTTCTAACAGTGCATGATTTTAATAAACTGTTTTGGGTAGGACTGTATTGGCTAAAAATATCTATTAAATGCAATATTGATACATTTACATATTTCTCTTCATTACATTATTATAAAACACTGAAAAAAATGATTCATTCAATTAACTAAATTTTTTTAAGGTAAGTGGTTGCAAATTAATTAATTTAAGCTACATTTAAACAAAAGTTTTGTTTGGTTTTGCTTTTCTAATTGTTTTGTTTAAATGTAGCTTAAATAAATTGATTGCAACCACTTACCTTAAAAAATTGAGTAAATTGAATGAATAATTTTTTTCAGTGAAGGATACATTACGTATTTTTTTTATTTTGTATAAAAAGGGTTTGGGATTAGGGTAAGGTTTGGGGTATGGTGTTAAAATTATTGATAAAGTGGTTAAAGGGAAATTATACAGCAATCTTTATGCTATGAAAGATTTGTAAATGTTTTACATTTTGTAATTGTAAACACATAATAATGCTACAATTAAATGTTGCAAATACATCTACATTGTACTCTTCAGCATCTATATAAATATTGTACAGGAAAATAAATTTTGTGTTTTTGTTACGTATTATTATTACTAGTGAGATCAGGCTGTAATAATAGACTATTCCATGTTAAATAAATACTGTATAACTTCAGCTCTATCCACAACATCTGTGGCATGCTCATCCTTTGTAAAAGCAAACGAATAAACGATAATTATAACACAAATATTAGACAGCAAACATTAGCACTACAGCAGTTTTGTCTGTGCAAAGTTATATCCCAGTTATATAGACCCTGATGTACTGCTAAGCTCTGTCATTGTCAAAGACCGGTTTTAATACGAACTTTGCTGTAGATGTTTGCGTACGCACACTTTATAAATGAGGTCAACATTTAAAACAATAAGAAGGTGTAGCTTATTTCTTTTGAAATTTTGTTTAAGCGTATCTGTCGTATGTTCTTTGATCAGGCATTTTGCAAGGGAGGTACACATCTGTCAACACAGATCTTTAGTATTGTTATGTACCATCTCCTGACGAATGCCGGCCGTCTGAAGTCTGGAGAGGAATTCTGTCCTCCACTTCCTGTGGCTATCACGCGAGGAATTGGCCGCTGCTTTTTCGTTGTCCGATTCGGAAGATTTTAAAGGGTTCATAGACTCTTCCCATACCAAGACAAAATCTTATCAAAAGATAAAAAAGTTTTCATTAGAGTCTAAAACTTTCTACATTTATATGTCTGCGTTATACAGTAAATACAGATCAATGTCTAGATCTGAAAATATACATATATATATTCTTCAATGATAGCATACTGTATACAAAATGATAATCAAATATTCTTTAACTTTTATAGATGTTAAAATTTTGGGATCAATAAAGTCAATACAGATTATTCAGTATGTTGATTTCAAACTGAGGCTGCGAAGGATGGACGTCCAGAGTGTGGACTTTAAACCTTTGTTTTGTATCAGGATGCTGTTCATTCAGCCATCAAAACACAGAAAATTTTACAAATTACCACAGGACAAAGATCCTCAGAAATCGTAAATTGTTAAAATTATAAGGGGCACATGACTTAATTTGAGATAAGAACAGTGCATTGTGTACATAAAATCTGTTTTGCTATTAGCATGTCGGCTAATGGCTAATTACTCATGTTGTAAGCATGTTAACTTTTTCTCAAAGTTCTGTACAAATGTTATTTAGTTAGAAATGAATCCAGCTTCGGTTGATTCTAGTGAACGTGCTTAAAAAACTGACCGGAAAAAAGTTTTTAACGTACCGGTATTCATGCCTTGTGTTTTTGTAATCTGTACGATTGAAGATATGTAGGCTACTTAGTTAACGGACTATATTAGTGTTTTAAAGAAAAAATGCTTACAAAATGAGAAATTAGTGATTAGCCAACATGCTAATTATAAAAACAGATATTATGTACACATTGTGCTGCTCTTATCTCACAATTAGGTCATATATCCTTTCTCATTTAAACAATCCATCATTTCTGAGGTTCTTTGTCCTGTGGAAATTTGTAAAATGATGTATTTTCTGTGTTTTGATGGCTGAAAACAATAGCTTAAAAGCTCACGATCTGGACGTCCATCCCTCACAGCCTCGGTTTGGAATCAACATGGTGGCAGGCTGAGGCGCACATATACTCACCAATCTGTGTGACCCCATCACTAAATACATTTCTGTTTTCCTGAGGTGCGGCGCACATCTGTGTATAACATATAGACAAGTCTATTACAAACATACATCATCGCAAACAAATTCTCGAATGCATGCTAACATTATTTTTAGGAGAAACCCCTCTAATGAGCTTCTTATCAGGACTATTGGGGTGGAGTTGTGAGTGACACTAGGAAACTGTAAGAGATTGGCATGTTTGTGTTACATTGTTAAGGCGTAATTAGCTTCCTCTCTTTGTGACTGCAGATGGTTTTCGTAAACAATCTGCACTTTTCTTTCCAACGATGTAAATCAGAAGATAACAGGCTGTTCTGGTACCTTCATGCTGCCGTAGGTTTTTTCATGGTTGTCAGATAGGGCTATGAGAGTGGCGTTGTCCTCAACTAAATTCTTTTTCATTGTCTCCCTAGAAGAGCCAAGGTAATGCTATGTTGTCCGAATGTCGACGTTCAAATTATTTGCCCTCCTATAAAACAGCACAAATACATATCACACTTAAAGCAATTGGAGCATAAAGCAATGGTTGAATTATAAGCAAAGTAGGACAACCAAAAAGTATCAAAAAGTTTATACAAATAAACAGTGGTATTCTCTATGGTCAAAGATCGGTCTATTATTTATTATTTATATATTATATACTAAAGAGGACATGTCATGAAAATCTGGCTTTTTCCATTTTTAGATGCTATATTTGGGTACCCAGTGCTTCTATCAAACTAGAAAATGTGAATAAGACTAACCCAGTAACTTTTGGTAAACTATTACGTAAAAAATTTGATATCAGATGTGATGTGATGTCAGAAGTGGATAATACTGCCCCTTAATCTGCACTATCCAACCCCTGGATTTTCTTTTTCTTTTCCTTGGCTTTCTGTTTTATTTTTCTTCAATGTTGCATTATTGTTTTCACCTGTGTTTTATAAATATGTTTATCATAATAAAAAAATAATAAAAAAATCTGCACCATCCAACCACGGCACTGCCATTTAGTGCAGATATCAGCTCATTTGCATTTTAAAGGACACACCCAAAAACAGCACTTTTTTAATGCAATATTAAATTATCGATATGATATTTTGAGCTAAAACTTCACATATGTAGTCTGGGGACACCAAGATTTATTTTACATCTTAAAAAGTCTTGCAAATTGTCCCCTTGAAAGAATCTTTGTTTAGTATGTAAATATGTATCAGTTATTATTTTATGGAGAACATTTATACCTTCACTTTTATTATCCGTTCTCTTAAAGCAACACCAAAGAGTTTTTTTTACCTTAAAATAACGTTTCCAAAAAAACGTTTCAGTCGTTCATCCAACCGTCGGGTCGTGGTCCTGTAGTTCGAGTGAAGACTACAAAAACTTGCTTTACCGCAGACCTATAATCCAATCAGAGCCAGCTTTGCTACAGTAGGCTAAATATTATTTACGATTTAGTGGTAATGGACCATTCCGCTTCCAGCCTGGAAAAACTCTTTAGTGTTGCTTTAGGAAAACTCATACACTGAAAAAAATGAATTTTTTTAAGGTAAGTGGTTGCAATCAATTTATTTAAGCTACATTTAAACAAAAAAGATTAGTAAAGTAAAATAAAATATAAAACTTTTGTTTAAATGTAGCTTAAATAAATTGATTACAACCACTTACCTTAAATCTTTTTATTAAATTCAATGAGTCATTTTTTCAGTGTATCTTATGGCAGTGGTTCTCAAACTGGGTGTCAGCCCATACTGAACAGAAACACACACAAACTGTGTTTTTGACATGCATTTTCAGCACTGTGGAGAGAAATACAATATAATGTTCTGAACAGGGTTTATGTAAAGAAACACTGATCACCTGAACGGTGACTTCACAAAATTATAATTTACAACAAAACAACATAAATAATATAAGAGTTTAAACCTTTATGACATTTTTTTAACAAATATTTAATTAGTAAAAGTTCTTATCAGTTCTTAAAGCTTAAAAAATAAAAATATTCAGGGGCAAAGGGTTGTGGGTATTCCTTACAACATGTGCAAATAAATTTAAGTTAGTTTTACTTATTTTTTTATTTAATGGATTTAATATTCTTAAGTTAAATGAACTAAGATTTTTTACTTGACTCTGCTAAAGTTTTTGATTAAAATTGACTTAATTATTTTAGAACTATGTGCCGTGACTTATAAAACAGTTAAATAATACAAGAAAATATCTATTATGACTTACTATTACCACACAGTTCATTTTCTACATAAATTAATTGTGTATTTATTATCATTTTACTTACAGTAGGAAAATCTAGTTCTCAATAAATGTTAATATTATTATGTAGAAATTATGAGAGTTAATCTAATATATATTACTACACCAAAAAGTTTGTTTTTTTTAGTGCAAACTCCTTGATTATTACGCCAGAATGAGAGTATAGTTCCTAGCCTTATTGGCCTAGAAAATCGCAACTTTTAATTTTTTGTTGCTCTTAGTACATGATGTAACTACAGAAGGGTCAAGTTTTAAATAGGAAAAATATTGAAACTCTTTGGTTATTTTTTAGTGTGATGCTAACGGTCTAATCAGATTCAATTATGCTAAACTATGCTAAAAGTGCTAGCGCCAGACCCAGAGATCAGCTGAATGGATTCCAAAAATTGTAAGAATCAAATGTTTACATCTAGGGGAGCTAGAAATTGAGCATATTTTTTCTTTTTTAAAGTGGAGTGTCCCTTTAACCATCAACTGATTAAAAAACATGTTTTGACCATTGTCTGAATCTGGGGTCTCATTTATAAAATGCTGCATAGAAAATGTCCTAAATTTGATGCATTTGTTCATACCCCATATTTGCATGCATTTTGTGGATCAAGCTGATGCAAATAATAGACATAATCATTTGCACACATGTAGCATAGAAATCCAGAAAAGCTGGTTAAGACAAAATTTGTATGTTAGCTGCATTAGTCTAAAGTTTAAAATCGATTTAATAGACTTAAAAGACAAATATAGCGAGACGTAATGCAATGTATTTGTGGATTGGTGGGGTGTTTGTTATTAATCCAATCAGAAAACCAGTTTGGTGAATGTGTCTTAAAAGCAACACCAGTTAAAACATGTTCATATCAAGTTAAGTGGAATAAACCCTATCTCAAGTTAGTTTAATTTCAAGTCAAACCAAGTTAGCATTAACGTACATATTCAGATTAATATGTATCTCCATGCTTTAATTTCTACGCATGTCTTGTACATTATATCAATGTTATCTGGATTAAGTTTGGCATCTACACCGTTTCTCATCTCTCACCTGTAATTTCCTTCCTAAAGCCGTCTTCCCTCCTGCCTGCATTTGTGGCAGCTCTAGATCTCCTCAACTTAAACCTGTTGGCATTTTCCCAAGTGTCTTTTTTTAAGTCCTTCAGTCCTAAAGATGAGGCACAATCCTCCAGCAGGATAAGGAACAGACTGAGATGAGGAAACAGTTTGGTAAAGTCTGGTCTTGTTTGCTGTTAAGGAGGAGTCTCTCTATACTTCACTCACACAAGCGTTTGCAAATACACACACACACACACGCACACACACACACACGCACGCACGCACGCACGCACGCACGCACACACACACACACACACACACACACACACACACACACACACACACACACACACACACACAGAAACCAAACAGTATTGAATGATCATCGTGCCAGTATTGTCAAAGGAAGTGGTCACATAACAAATCTACGGTCTGGTCACATGTAAATCAATGTGTGGAAAATTATATAAGCATCTTTTGTTCTATAAATTGATGTTTTCATTAAATTGATGTTTAACAAATCACCTTTGTAATAACATTATATGACTGAAAAATCACCTGATAACCCTAAAGGTATAAGAAGCTTGAGCAAACAGGATAAAGAAACTTTGACAATCATACTGTAGGAGAACATGCTTTAAATTCTCATGAAACATAGACTTACACATTACATATGTACACCGATAATATCAAACATTGTTTTGATGTCTTTACACTTTGAGGTTTCATATAAATGTTTCATTTTTGTCAATCATTTAAACTGAAACTGATTTTGTGTCTATATAATTGATTTCATCCATTCGCTGTTAAACATAAGGTCCCCTAGTTGTCACTGGAGCATGTTCCCTTTCCTAATATGTAGCCTACCAAATGGTACAGGTACAGTATATGTACATTTGAGGTACTTATATGCAGTCTTTGGTACTGTTATATGAGTTCTCCAATAATTATTGCTATTAATTTGGTTTCTGTTTGTCAGCTCCTTATTGGCTGTTGTGGGAAATGAGGTTATAAAGGGGAAGGAGGCGGACTTTTTGGGATTTCTGCCAGCCACAGGCCGTTCACGCAGCCACATGCGTTCATCTTTCTGTTTTCGTTTGTCATGTTAGTTTGGAACGGGGAATTGAAGTTTGCCTTTGTTAGTTTCTGTTCTCCTTTTGGTCCTTTGTTTTAGGACTCCCCGTCACGCTTTTTTGTGAGTATGTTGAAATAACTTTTCTTGGAATGATTTAATGGTTGTCCTTTTATTGTGTTGCGTGTCCCTCCTGACTCCTAGACTTTTATAATAAAGACCGTTATGGTACCAACATGTCCCTCTGAGGTACTAATGAAGATGCAATGCTAAAAGCAAACACTGAAATTATCAGGAAACACAAAGCATTATATTGTTCCCAAAAATACACTTTAAGTACACTAATGTGCTATTTTCACACACTATTTTTGTACTTAATATACAAAAAACCTATAATATAAAAAATATCTTAAGATAAACTTAAAAACATGTAAGGTATTTAAGTGTATTTATGTCACATTATAGTATATATATTTTTTTTACCTGGGACTTTAAAGGTGCAGTAAGTATTTTTTAGAAGGATCTTTTGATAGAAATGCAAAATAATATACAAAACTATATTATCAGGGGTGTATAAAAATCTTTTATAATGAACCATTATGTGTTTATTACCTTAGAATGAGACGTTTTTATCTACATACACTGAGGGTCCCCTTACATGGAAGTCGCCATTTTGTGCTGCCATTTTTCTACAGAAGCCCTTAACGGACACATTTTTGTACTAAATTGTCTCCGATGATGACATGTTTTGATGACATGCTTCTCTATTTGTTTCAAAAGCAAGGGGTAAGCAGTGGACTAAGCCGTTGATTGCAATTCCCAACCTCACCACTAGATGCGGCTAAAATTTACACACTGCACCTTTAATGAGAAATTGCCTTTGAAAGGAAGTTACAGGCAATGGTGATTTTAAAGTCTACAAATCTTTGCAAAAAATAAAATAAAATACTGTGAAAATTCAAGAAATGAAAAAAATAACATCAAATGTATTTGCATCAAATGTTTTAAATATACCCAACTCCAATTTTCTTTTTTATAATATATATCCTTTATTTTAGATTGGCAGTTTTCTATGCGAAATGTTGCACTACACGACTGGCAGGCCATCTTTTCCTATCAACTAAAATTTCAGGGAATGCCATCTCATAAAAAAAAACACAACACAGACAATGTAATCTCTCAAACATCAATGCTAGCAGTACAACTGAGACATAAAAACCAGTATTAAATGGTGCACGTACATTATAAATGAAATATAAGGGAACAACCTTTATAATTGAAGAAAAAAGTAAGGCGATGGACACCTTTCACAATTAAAGCCAGCAGGGTGGACGATATCAACCTGCTCTGTCCCATATAACTGGAATGGTGAACAGTCCTAAAAAATAATAATTACCATCAATAATTGTGTCCTCGTTGACGTGTCAGAATAGGTAATACTTTACATTAAGGTTGTATTTGTTAACATTAGTCAATGCATTAGCTAACATAAACTAACAATTAACAATAGTTCTACAGCATTTACTTATAGCTTAGTGCTTGGTTTGATTTCAGCCTTTACTAGTTCAAATCAAACATATTTGTTTGCACAATGAACTAACAAGAACAATTGTTTTGACATTAACTAACATAAACAAATGCTGAAAACTGTATTGCTCTTTGTTAATTTATGCATTATGCATTTACTTTTCAGATCTAAACAGATACTATTTTCTTTACTTTACTAGGTATTTGACACTGAAATTACAAATAAAGCACTTAAATATCACACTTAATGGCAGGTTGGATATTTAGGAGGCGTGTACACCAAAGTGTTTAAACGCGGCTTTTTCAGCTGAGCGCTTTGGTTGCGATGGTTGTACTTCTGCTTAGTTTATCAGACGTTGAACGATGCAACATTTTTAAACATTTTCAACTCTTGGTACTCAATGCTGAGCGCGGAAAAAAACGCTGAGTGACGAAAATCCGCTAGCTGCTGCCATTTTTTAAAACAATTGAAAACCTACGCCACGTAAACGCCTTGGTGTGTACGCCGCTTTAAAGGCTTCAAGTTTACGTTTGTCTTTTGAACAAAGTATATATTAGATTGTATTTGTACATCCTATTCCATATAACCTTTAATAGTTAAAAGCCAAAATTAAATCATTCTGGCAACTGACATTGCCTTGCATCTCTCGCAGAATCCAACAACATTAACATCACCAAAAAAATATATGATTATTATGAGATCTATATTACAAAAAACCTATAGGCCATTCAGTCAGATAGGGTACAGTACATACAGTAACCCAGGTAAAAGTGTCATGTAGGAGTCTAACCACTTCTTTTTATGCTGCTGTTTTCCATACAATAGCAATGACTTTAAGAGACTTGACACATCGTATGGACAACTTTGATTTTTCTGTCCGTTTTATATTTCACTGTATAAAAGAACAGCTCGGATGTTCTGCAAAACCTTAAACATGCAGGTTTGAAATAGCATGACGTTTAGTAAATGATGATAAAATTGTCACTTTTGGGTGAAATACTCCTTTAAGACCGAAAGTGTGTCACGATCTACAGTGCTTGCTAGCAGTTCAAGTTTTCAGCCATTAACCGAAGCTTGGTCTGGCTATGTGAAACACTGAGTTAAAGTAATGCCTGCTGCGTGAATATGATGCACAACGGCCTTGGAGATCTCTAGGTTATAATATCAACATATGAAGTCAGTAGCAAAAAACAACAACAGAGATTTAAAAGAAAGATGGCAGTCAAATAATTCAAAAGCTCACACAGTTCATTCACATTATACTGTACGTTCAGCAACTAAATATTTTGGGGATATGACTGCAATGGATTACTGTACAATCTTACATTCATCTGTGATGCAACAACCTGAAATCCTACTGGGATGTTAAGCAGACAACGATTAGGGCAAATATCACATAAGTGATATTTAAAGTAATAAAATAAGTTTTTAGACAAAAAAATGAAGACATTAACACTTACAACCCTCTCTACTCGTCTACACAAAGGTATCGATTTAAAAACCCAGCAACAAAACAGAAACTGTGTCAAATACCAATATAATAACATACTAAACATCAATATTTCACTTTCTTTTCTTACCTTAATTAAAAATGCCTAAAACATCTCTCTATTTTGATATTTACTCTCATTATTCAGTCTTATGCAAAGCATGCTGGGAACTGGGAATCCCCACCCAATGCTATAATACAACACATATTATTTATGTAGTCCCAATTTAAATGAGTCAGATTCACATAGGTTGATTAAAACACGTTATACGCCTAGAAATGATATCGTAACGGAATAAATGAGCAAATTTTAATTATGTAAAATTTTACTAGGGTCAGAATAATTTTCTTTGGTGTAGATGGTTTAAATGACGGCTATTGCTTGTTGGGATATTAAACATTTTACAACCCATCATCAGAAGCAGCAAATAATATTTGGCATATATTTTTAATGTATTCAATATGATCATTGTGACATCACTTTCAATAATATCAGGCACATTTATGCCAATAAATCCCATTACTTTAATGAAAAAATAAAGTCATGACAAAAACAACAACAACAACAGTTTTTATACTTTAAAAAGACTCATCAGGGCCAGATGGAATTTTTTGGGAAAATCTGTGGAATTTCACAGCATGGTTTTAAATGAGGAGCTGTAAATATTACAAATGAAATCCAACATGTGTAGTCAGAGACAATTCAGGTTTCCTCACAAGTTTTATTTCAAACATCTCAAACATCAACTGATTCATGCTCTCCATCATTAATGCCGTCCGAGCAAACAACAAAAGCTACCACAAGCACGCGCACATGTAGGCTGTGTATGCTTTTCAATGATGGGTGCTGCTTCTGTGGATGCCATGCGGTCCTACTCTGCAAAAAAATATTTTCAAGAAAAAAAATTCTTAGTATTTTTGTCTGGTTTTAAGCAAAAATATCTAAAAATTCTCAAGTCAAGATGCGTTTTCTTGATGAGCAAAACGACCCAAGAAAACAAGTCTAGTTTTAAGACCAAAAAATATTACATTTAAGTGATTTTGCACATAAAACAAGCTAAAAAAATCCTGAAAATTTTTCTTAAGCACTAAATTCAAGAAAAATTCTAGAAAAATTTGCTTACCACATTGGCAGATTTGTTTGCTTGTTTTATGCACAAAATCACTTCAATTTGATATTTTTGGTCTAAAAACTAAACTTATTTTCTTGGGTCGTTTTGATCATCAACAAAAAGCATCTTAATTTAAGAATTTTTAGATTTTTTTTACTGAAAACAAGACAAAAATACTCAGATTTTTTTTCTTGAAAATCATTTTTTGCAGTGTAATCATCGCTCAGAATCATGGGTACACAGCAAAAAATGCCTTTCTTGCTTAGTATTTTTGTCTTGTTTTCAGTAGAAATATCAAAGAATTCTTAAATCAAGATATATTTTCTTGATGAGCAAAATGACCTAAGAAAATAAGTCTAGTTTTTAGACCAAAAATAACCAATTTAAGTGAATTTGTGGATAAAACAAGCAAAAAAATCTGCCAATGGGCTAAGCAATTTTTTCTTGAATTAAGTGTTTATGAAAATAATTCAAGATTTTTTTGCTTACCCCATTGGCAGATTTTTTTTTTGCTTGTTTTAAACACAAATTCACTTAAATTTGATATTTTTTGTCTGAAAACTAGATTTATTTTCTAAGGTTATTTTGCTCATGAAGAAAATACATCTTGAATTGAGAATTTTTAGATATTGGCGCTTAAAACCGACAAATACTAACTAGAAAAAGAATCTTTTGTATGAGAATTTAATCAAACAAAATGTGCTGAATTGTCTTGAAAATAAATGTCACAATGCAAAAAGCAATGAAACTGAAATAGGGCTTAGTTTCAATATGCAAAATATAATTCATTTCAGGGTGAAATTTACCCTACGATTGCCCCTTTTAGTGGTTTTCAGAATGTAATGTGATAGCACTTCAGTAGACTTGACAAAGTTCTGCACGAGGCAGACAATTTAGAGATCATACCTTACATACCTGGAAATATATCTCTCACTCACACCATTTTAGACTTACGTGGAAATAAATGACTATGAAGACAAAGCAGTACACATACACAAGGAACAGAACTGTTCTTTGGCAAAAAGCGGTTTAAAATGATCGTTTCATTTCAACTTTGTCTAGATCAAAATATGACACCATATACACAGGTCGGATGAACAAACATTGGCTATCCATGCCATTAAATACCATTTCTGTGTGATCACAATACACCTTCACTCTTTCTTTCGATCCAGCACTTCCTGTGAGGTCATTATGAGATTACAGAACGTCCTGTGAGGTCACAAAAGAGGTCTCCGAGTAGCATTAACGGACATGTCTTCTATCCCAGACGGCAAGAAATTGAATTTGTTGTAAACGGGGTGTGAAGCACAGAAACACGCACGTAAGCGACGGACGGCACCCCGGATTGGCCCTTCATCTATAATGTCATCCAAGTTCAGCAAACAAATAAATAAAATAAGCCTGCATGGGCTGGTGTAGAGGAAAAACAGAGTTGAGTTGGTCGAAGAATTTAAATGCTCACTTTCTCCTTGTAAAAGTTTGAGCTCATAAATAAAAAACAGTGCTTGAGAAAGAATCCAAATCGTCTGTTCAGCTTTTTTTTTGGCCAGGCTGATCTGTGCAAGCAAGCTGGTGGTCCCTGGTGTCAGTTTTACCACACCTCGCAGCGATGCCCTGAGTTCATGGAAGATCCCAACGGACACTGGAAGTGCTCTGCAAACTCGGGCGAGTTGGACAGAGTGCCGATAACACGATATTTGGGGGGACTGTGAGGGTCTGTCATCAGGCCCTCGTGAGCACTTTCCGGCGTTCGGACCGAACACCAAACCTAAAGAGAAAATAAAAGTCAGGTTTGAGACCAAAAATCCATGCTTTTTTGTAAATATATCCATACAATGAGTAAAGTGAGAGTTAAGAAATGTTGTCGCGAGGCAATACCTGTGCAAAACCCACAAAGAAGAGCTGGTCGTTGGTCAGATTGACAGCTGGAAGTCTCTTCTCATCTCCGTTCTTTTGCATCCACGTTTTATAAGCCTGTAGAAATGAGAAAAATACTTCATAATTACTTGTTTGCCTCTGTGCAATGCTAAACTTTTTTTGTTTGAAAAGGAAATAAAAACACTAAAGGCTGTTTCACACGGTACGCCCTCGTTTTGTCGTTTTCCGCACGTCTCCTATTGAAAAAATAACTAAACACTTCTGGTTGCCGCGTACCGTGTGAAACGCCCATAAGTATTTTATGCCCATAACCACAAGGACAAGCCTTATCACAGGAGCGTCCAATCCTGTTCCTGAAGGGCTAAAGTCCTGTTCCCAGTTCAGTTCCAAACCTAATCGAAGCTTGTAAACTTTTCTTTAAGTTCTTGATTTGCTGGTTAAAGTTTGTTTGATAGAGGTTGGAGGCTTAACATATATGGGTGTCAACAGGACTGAAGAGACACCCCTGCCTTTCCAGAAAACAACACAAGCTGACCGCATGTTGTATGCATGTGTATCTAAACATTCGCAATGTTTCACAGCCAGGAGGAACCAGGTAGTATTTAAAATTGCACACTTCAGCTTTAAAGGGGCTGTAGATTTTAGCGGCATCTAGCAGCGAGACTGTGAATTGCAACCCACAGCTTCCCTCCAATTTGGAACGCGTGGAGAAGCTACGGTAGCCACCAAAGGACAAACATGTCATCATCTGAGACAATGTAGTGACAAAACACACTCTCTGTAGAGCAGTTTGTCCGTTTAGAGCTACTGTAGAAACAAGGCGAGCGCAAAATGGCGACTTCCATGTAAGGAAACCCGCGGTGTATGTAGATAAAAATGGCCCATTCTTATATAATAAAACACAATACTTCATTATATAAGGTCTTTATACACCAATAATAAAGTTACGTAGATTATATTGCATTTCTGTCAATAGATCCTAAAATGTACACACTGGACCTTTAAAGGGATAGTTCACCCCAAAATTTGAATTCTCTCACCATTTACTCTTATGTTCTTATAAACCTGTATAAATTTCTTTGTTCTGATTAACTTGATGGAAGATATTTTGAGGAATGTTTGTAACCCAACCAATCATTAGCCCCATTCACTTCCATAGTAGGAAAAAAGAATACATGGAAGTGAATGGGGCTCGTGAACGGTTTCATTTTTGGGTGAACTATCCAGGCCCGGCTCCAGATATGAGATGAAAGGTGGGCCAAGTGATATTCCAGGTGGGCCGGTCAGATGGGGAGGTTCTTTAATGCTTTAATCTCACATGTCTATCCTTTTAATATCATATATTTCAGACAATTGTTGGGGTTGTTTTTGTTTTTTATTGTTGTGTTTTCTTTATTTTAAATATTTTTGTTGTACATATTTTGGAACGATTTAGTAACTATTTATATATATATATATATATATATATATATATATATATATATATATATATATATATATATATATATATATATATATATATATATATATATATATATATATATATAAATGGTTAACATGTTTATTTTTACATTCTCTCTTTTTGCATTTGTATATATTTTTTTGACCCCTTAACAGATCTTCAATTAAGTAGCTTTGGATTTGATAAAAACGGGGTAGTTCTTTTAAAATAACTATTTACATCAACTAACAAACTTGTTACAAACTAAACATTTTCATTTATCTGAAATACTGTTTTTCTTAAGAAGTATTCTCATGTCTGTTAATATAGTGTAACATTACAGATTTTTTGCCAAAAGATTGGCTGTTATGTGGTTTGGGGCCAGGGTGGGCCAAGCCTCTGATTGGGTGGGCCAGGCATACACTGACTGGGCTCTCCGTGGAGCTGAAGTGATGTCATTTAGTATGTTGTAATGTTTAGGAATGGAAAGTAACTTACATGGTAAGCAGCTTTTAGACCCCCATTGTCAGCTATGTTTTCTCCTAGTGTCTGTTTTCCATTAATATGCTCTCCATTGATGGTATATTGAGTGTATTGATCCACCATACACTCGGTGCGGTTCTTAAATGCTTCGACTGAGGAGTTTTGCCACCATGGTCGCAGGTTTCCCTCTTTGTCATACTCTCTACCTGTGTAAAGGATTGTACAATGTGTGTATTATTACATACAGTATGATGATGATAATAAACAATTACACAGCTTTCAATTTAACTTTCAGGACTCCATTTCAGGACTCCGATAAGACCCTTATGCCTCGGTTGGGATCGTTTAGAGCTCTTTGAAGCTCAATTGAAACTTCACTAAAGTCCACTATATGGAGAAAAATCCTGGAATGTTTTCCACAAAAAACTTTATTTCTTCTCAACTAAAGTAAAAAAAAACTTGGATGACATGGGGTGAGTACAATAAATGATCTGGATTTTGTTTTATGAAAGTGGAATATTCCTTTAAAACTTTGCACAATATTGTATTTTAGTAAAACTAATATTTTATTCCTTTCAGGAAAAAAAATACAACTGCACGCCTGTGCTTGGGTGCCTGCTAACCTTGATCATCGAATGCGTGTGTTAACTCATGACCCATGACCACACCAATGCCACCGAAGTTCAGAGCTCTGTGACACAAGAAACATCCACAATTAGTAAAAAAAAAAAAACAGATTTTAACACTTAAAGCATGCTATCTATTTCAGTCGTGACCGCTCACTTAGGGTGATCTTGAGCGTAGAATGGAGCCTGTAAGATTCCAGCGGGAAACACAATTCCATTCTTGGTTGGCATGTAGTATGCGTTGGCTGTGGGCGGAGTCATACTCCATCTACACAAGCAAATATTTAGACATTAGGTATTGCAAAATATATATAACGTACAGTAGTGAGAGTGGGGCACAAAGTAACACTTTTTGGCTTTGGCTCGATCATTCAGAAAATATTTAAGTTAGATTAATCTTTTTTTAACACTAATCGTTATAATTACAACGAAAGTGACAGGAGTGCAAACGTTACAACTTATCCCATTGGTTGGAGTTCATTGTAACAAACAGAGGCTTTGTTGTTACGCCTGCTAGAAAATTTTGTTTAAACACAAATAATTCAAATCAAATTCTTTCTATATACTAAAGGTGGATATTGTTTATATATCTGCCTATAATAGATAGTTATTCACACATTCATCCATCCATCATCCTTCATCTAACCATCTTTGTATTACGCATCAATGCATATAAATATATAAAGGGCTGCACAATTAAGACAAAATAAAATCATAATTGTGAGTTATTTCCCCTGATATGGTATTAACAGTTATCTTTTCAATGAATAGTATTTTCATTGTTTTCATTTCATTATGATTGTATACCCAAGGCTTAATAGTAACACTGTGTGACAACTTACCCCGCTGTGTAAAAATGTTTCCAATCCTAGCTATCAGTTACTAGGAGTTGCTGAGGTGTTTCAAAATGGTGTTATGTTTTTAGGTAACAAGACAACGATTAAAATAATATAAGGTTGGATTTGGTGACTTACACACACAACTCAGAAAAAAAAACTTAAAGAAATTTACTTCCATGCCTCCAAAACACTCTTTGGTTAATATCTAAATGAAAACACATCAAAACTTTTCACAAATTCACAGGAGATCTTCTGACAGTAAGAGAAAAAGACAAAAAGCACAGATTGCTCGACCATGTATAAATATGTAGAGTAGCCGTGTTACAATTAACTCTGCGTTAGTTTGTGCCCCGCTCACCCCTGTACAGTATGTTAACCTGAAGTCTTCTCTTGCACAAATGCACAAACTCTTTAACTCACTGGTCTTTGTTTGGTTGCTTGCGGAGTTGGTCGGCCATCACTCGTGCTGAGAAATTGTAAAAGTTGATCGTGTTCTGGAAGAAGTTGTCATCTGTGACCTCATACTACAGGCAAAATAGGAAATATTGTTTGATATTCAAATATATGGTAATATATGGTAATAAACATTTTAAGCAATGTATACAAAATATTTAAATTATGGATGTCAAAAAGCAGTTGTATGTGTGACGGAGTATATCTGTGCCAAACACACACTGCAAAAAATGACTTTCTTACTTAGTATTTTTGCCTTGTTTTCAGTACAAATATTAAAAAAATCTTAAATTAAGATGCATTTTTGGTGAGCAAATGGTTTAAGTCTAGGTTTTAGACAAAAACAAAAAAAAAAATTTAAGTGAATTTGTGCTTAAAACAAGCAACAAATCTGCCAATTGGGTAAGATAAGCAAATAGGTCTAGGTTTTAGACAAAAAATAATAATACGTATAACAAAATTTAAGTGAATTTGTGCTTAAAACAAGCCAAAAATCTGCCAATGGGTTAAGATAAGCAAATAAGTCTAGGTTTTAGACCAAAAAATAATAAAAATTACAAAATTTAAGTGAATTTGTGCTTAAAACAAGCAAAAAATCGGCCAAGGGGTAAGATAAGCAAATAAGTCTAGGTTTTAGACCAAAAAAATAATAAAAATTACAAAATTTAAGTGAATTTGTGCTTAAAACAAGAAAAAAATCTGCCAAATGTGTAAGATGAGCAAATAAGTCTAGGTTTTTGACAAAAAAAGAATAAAATTTAAGTGAATTTATGCTTAAAACAAGCAAAAAATCTGCCAATAGGGTAAGATAAGCAAATAGGTCTAGGTTTTAGACAAAAAATAATAATACGTATAATAAAATTTAAGTGAATTTGTGCTTAAAACAAGCCAAAAATCTGCCAATGGGGTAAGATAAGCAAATAAGTCTAGGTTTTAGACCAAAAAAATAATAAAAATTACAAAATTCAAGTGAATTTGTGCTTAAAACAAGCAAAAAATCGGCCAAGGGGTAAGATAAGCAAATAAGTCTAGGTTTTAGACCAAAAAAATAATAAAAATTACAAAATTTAAGTGAATTTGTGCTTAAAACAAGAAAAAAATCTGCCAAATGTGTAAGATGAGCAAATAAGTCTAGGTTTTTGACAAAAAAAGAATAAAATTTAAGTGAATTTATGCTTAAAACAAGCAAAAAATCTGCCAATTGGGTAAGATAAGCAAATAGGTCTAGGTTTTAGACAAAAAATAATAATACGTATAATAAAATTTAAGTGAATTTGTGCTTAAAACAAGCCAAAAATCTGCCAATGGGGTAAGATAAGCAAATAAGTCTAGGTTTTAGACCAAAAAAAATAATAAAAATTACAAAATTTAAGTGAATTTGTGCTTAAAACAAGAAAAAAATCTGCCAAATGGGTAAGATGAGCAAATAAGTCTAGGTTTTTGACAAAAAAATAACAATTTAAGTGAATTCATGCTTAAAACAAGCAAAAAATCTGCCAATTGGGTAATATAAGCAAATAGGTCTAGGTTTTAGACAAAAAATAATAATACGTAATTACGTATAATAAAATTTAAGTGAATTTGTGCTTAAAACAAGCCAAAAATCTGCCAATTGGGTAAGATAAGCAAATAAGTCTAGGTTTTAGACAAAAACAAAAATAAAAATAATAAAATTTAAGTGAATTTGTGCTTAAAACAAGCAAAAAATCGACCAAGGGGTAAGATAAGCAAATAAGTCTAGGTTTTAGACCAAAAAAAATAATAAAAATTACAAAATTTAAGTGAATTTGTGCTTAAAACTAGAAAAAAATCTGCCAAATGGGTAAGATGAGCAAATAAGTCTAGGTTTTTGACAAAAAAAAATAATAAAATTTAAGTGAATTCATGCTTAAAACAAGCAAAAAATCTGCCAATTGGGTAAGATAAGCAAATAGGTCTAGGTTTTAGACCAAAAAAATTATAAAAATTACAAAATTTAAGTGAATTTGTGCTTAAAACAAGCAAAAAATCTGCCAATTGGGTAAGATAAGCAAATAAGTCTAGGTTTTAGACAAAAACAATAATAAAAATAATACAATTTAAGTGAATTTGTGCTTAAAACAAGAAAAAAATCTGCCAAATGGGTAAGATGAGCAAATAAGTCTAGGTTTTTGACAAAAAAAAGAATAAAATGTAAGTGAATTTATGCTTAAAACAAGCAAAAAATCTGCCAATGGGGTAAGAAAAAAACTTTTTTTCTTAAACACTTAATTCAAGAAAGATTGCTTACCCCATCGGCAGATTTTTTGCTTGTTTTTTTTTTGGTCTAAAAACTAGACTTATTTTCTTAGGCCATTTTGTTCATCAATAAAATTCATCTTGATTTAAGAATTTTTTTAGATATTTGTACTGAAAACAAACAAACATACATCAGTAACAAAGTCATTTTTTGCAGTGCACTCTTATCTACAATTTCTGAAAGTTTTTTTTCCACTTCTGAATCAGTTGCATAACAGAGCCCCCCCTCCCCGGTACAGTAGAAGTCCTTATATGGGCACTTTAACCTGAATAGCGTACGCACACACCAACAAGAGCTGACACAAAGGCAACGTCACTGAAGTGGTCTGTTGTTGTTTGTGAGCAGAAAATAAACTTGTTCAGCTTTCCAAGTATGCCAGCCTTACAATAGATGCAGTTTGTTTATCCGGGGTAGTAAGTAAAACTGCATCAAATGTCTGTGTTCTGTAATAATGTAAACGACACGGACATAAAATGAATCATAAACTATCCAGAGATATTGGGGGATAAAGTTTTGTGTGTGCTGCCTGCTTGTGATTCGTTCCTCCAGTGGTACGATTCGAGGGGGTTATTTTTACGCGGTACAGCTGATCTGTCTTTTGAGATAAAAAGGATGCAGTACTACTCTATAGATACTCAAGGTTAACATGAGATAAGCAGAAACACTGTGTGTTATCGGAGCTTTAAAAATGGCCAATAATCAGTGCAAAGTATACCCTGGCATTTAAAAAGGGCAGAACTTATTCTGCGTGATTATTATGAATTAGGTCACAATGACAATAAACAAAGACACTTCTAGGATTTCACAACAATACTTTAAAAACAAAGATTTAAAAACCAAACCAGCGGTATCTATTGGTATCGGTAGATGTCACTCAAAGTAATCGTAATATAGATATCGGCACAGAAATCTTGTTTCGGTGCAACCCTTATAAAAATGTTTGCCAAATACATAAGGGTACTGAAAATGACATACATAATTGGACTTTAAGATCACATAAACGGATATAATGTACCTTTAGTGCAAAGTCGTTTTGAATAAATGTACACAAATACACAAATGTAAATGGCACAAAATCCTGTCCAACCTCTGGTTTTAGCTGCTTTCCCAGGTATTAGCTGGTGTAGCAAGCTGGTCTAGCTATGTTTTGGTAACTTTTAAAGCTGGTTTAGCTGTACTTTGCTGGTCAGGGGTGCATTTCCCATAAGCATTGTTGCTAACTAAGTTAAAGTCGCAATGAAATTGAAATGAAAAACTATATATGTATTTTTAATAGTGTGGTATTATTAACAAATGACTTATCTGTGAGCTTCATTATTTTTTAAAAATTCGTGTGTGCTCATAATCTTTAATCAAAAATGCAAATCTCCTCCCCTCCTCAAAACGATCTCTCTTCACTTCCGGTCAAAAGTATGGCAGGTGGGCGGGGTCCGGGAGAAGATCGCAGTGATTAGCAATTAGCAACACGACCCAACTTCAAACGATCCAATCAGATCTCGATGGACAAATTCAAATCCAGCCCTGCCTTATTTCATCTCAAAAGCCGTTTCATTCGGATATACGTCACCACGGGGAAAATAAGGCAATCGCTACTTCCGTTTCATGGCGACTTTAACAACTTTGTTGGTTGCAATGCAATTTCCCATTGCCAACCAAGTAAGTTGCTAATAGGTTAGCAACAATGCTTTTGGGAAACCGACCCAGGCTGGAAGACCAGCTGGTCCATCAGCTTTGCCAGGCTGGTAGGAACAGCTTAAAGCAGCTACTGCCACCTTAAACCAGCTAAAAGCAACTAGACACTGATGCTGGTCTTAGCTGGATTTTTCAGACAGTATTTGTCGACTCACCCCATCATACACATCATCAAGCTCTTTGGGGTCCAGGATAAAGTCTGGAAATCCGATCATGTCATAGATGGCATCCGCCTGGAGTAAAAAAAACACTTTGAACTGAATTTCTTGGCAAGCGACAGCTGTTTTTGCAGACTTGAATCCTAGACGAATCAGAAAGTTTTGCTTATCGAGTCATGCAGCTCTCATCGGCTCTAACCTTGTCCTTGGCAGCCTGTCGGGTCATATCATCCATCCAGTGCAAGTCATCTAAACCGTCTTTGAAAGCCGTGCGGATTTCATTGATCATCTCCTCCGCCTGTGTGAGTAAAGACAGGATGAGGTTACGCAGTCATTGCACGCTGCCGCCACATGGTGGCAGACTCGCATCATCTCTGAGCTTTTACATTTAACACAAGAGACCTTAGGTAACTGAAAGTTAACATTTCTAGGTGTTTCATGCAAACGACTCACATTTTCTTTGCTTTGTTTGTCGAAGGTGGCTTTGACGAAAAGAGCACCCAATGCAAAACCAAGTGTGTCGTCTGAGTTTCCAATGCATGTTTGCCAGCGCGGGGTACAGGACTGGACACAAAACATATTTGCAAAGTGAATGAAATAATTTAGTTATCTAGTCACACAAAATAATGATTTGACCTTGGAATATGCATGGATTACTTTCACTATACTTTTTGGAGGACATTTTTACAGCTTGACCCAGATTTTATTCACTGCTTACCTTCTTGGTGCCATAGAGACTTTCTAGTAGTTTATCCTGAGCATTTTCAAAGCGCTGGTCAAGACTGGATGCTCCTTTCTGTACCAGGTTCCACATCATGTAATTATTCAAAAGACTGAAACAAAGAGGAGACACTGGGTCAGACTGACTAAACAGTGCAATTTCAATAAAGCGCCAATGGGAGGGAACATTTCTGAGGGTGATTTATTGAAAAGGCACACGTTAAAAAAACGCAGGTGCAAAAATCTAATTTTCCCATAATGACCAACACAACCTATCAAAAGCAGCACAAATTAGAGTAGGGTTTAAGATATGTGTTTTTAGGCATTGAATAATGGCACAAATACCAGTAACTTTAGCGCCTGAAATGGAAAATCCGCCGGCTGGCAACTTTTTAAAAAACGCTGGCGGTGAAAGAGTTAATAGCAAAAAACACGTGTGCACTGGTGCAAATTTGCTACCGGCAAATTTGGAATTTATTCTAGTTGTTATTTCGTGTAAAGAAAAAAACTAGTAGATCACGACCCCACAAGTGTGAACTGGTGAATTTAGGGAACATGGGCAGCATTTTGGAAGGGGGGGGGCGGCAAAGGGCACCGGTGACAAAACAGAATGTGCTACCAGGGTTTTATAGCTCATTTGCACGACGCATCAATAGTTTTATGTTAGCCAGCGCTCAATTAATCTACCGATGGGTCTACACAGCCCTGCATAAAGCCGAACACATCTTAACATATCTTACTCAGAACCACGACAAGGTGCCTGGTCATTTTAGACATTCCAGAGATGAGAGATAAAGAGATTGGGAGAACCATTCATACCAAAAACATTATAAATGAGAATAAAGGTCTTAGATAACAAGTGCCCTAGCCTAGAAGACAAGAAATGGAAACTCTATGGGTATTTATAAATAAGCTATGGCTATTTTACTGATATGTTGTAGGCTACCTTTTGCTCTTATTTTGGGGTATCTTATGGCTAGAATTAGTCAAAGGGGTGTATGATTCTGTGGTTTATAACTTCCTGGAATGTGCAACAAATGCATGGAGAGATAAAGTAATGCAGCTATTTTGGGGAAAAAATTGCATTGCAGGCTGATTTAAGGTGTGCACCTTAATTTTCTGCTTGTGCTCCTATGTCAAATGTGGTCACCCTAGGGCACAACATTGTGTTAATCCGGGCCTGCTGATTGGTGGTAACTATAAAGAAATGTATACCTGCGGTCGGTCTTGTTGATAAGCTCTGAAACCTGTTGCAGGTATTCCTTAGCGTAGACCACTACAGGCTCTGTATCATTCAACTCCAGCGGTGAGAGGGCGAAGTTCAGATAATCCAGCCAATCAACTGCTGGAGCCAAAACCTAGGACCAAAACAACAGCAAAATATTTCTCAATACATTTCTTTCTGATTTACTATTACAAAGATTAATAACACTTTACATTAAGGTTGAATTTGTTAACATTACTTAATGCATTAGCTGATATGAACTAACAATATGGGGAGGTTTCACGGACAGGGGACTTATCCTAGTCCCAGACTAAAATGCATGTTTGAGCTGGTTTCGTTTCAAAACAGCTTGCCCTGACATTTTATGCTCACCATTATTGTTTTTTGTAAGGTATTTATAAAAGCTACTTAAAATGTCCTAAAATTTTATCTAAACCCTATTCTGG
The DNA here is from genome assembly GCF_030506205.2 of Paramisgurnus dabryanus. Classification (NCBI taxonomy): domain Eukaryota; kingdom Metazoa; phylum Chordata; class Actinopteri; order Cypriniformes; family Cobitidae; genus Paramisgurnus; species Paramisgurnus dabryanus. Next base: position 40,593,973 of record NC_133344.1, read on the forward strand.
AAACCACCCCTATATATTTTCAACATATTTATTCATCTTAGTTAAAGCCAATATAATTGTTCACATTAGTTTGTGTGGATTAACTAATGTTAAAATAAAATAAAAATCATTGTAATAATGTATTAGTAAATGCCGAAATGAACACGAAAGATTAATACATTTGTTTTAAAGTATTTATCATTGTTAGCTTATCATAGTTCAATTATTAAAATAAGCATTTTTTGTATAAACAGATACACACTGTTAACATACTACATAACATTTAATATTTACTGAATATATTTTAATTTCTCAAATTATTTTATATGGGAACCTTAATTTCAATAAAGCATTTTATTATTTATATTATAAGCCTTTTAATGCATTTTTATTGAATGCCTAATTCATTTTTATATAAAAAAATTGAATTAAAAAATATTTGGAGGGCCCATGGTCATATCACCACAGACTTGGACAACTACATGTCAACTAACTGCCATTATACCACAGGGCTGTTGAATGGCGTATTCTGATTGGTTGAGAAATGTTCCATGGGTGTTGATTATTTTTCTGTAAACCGCACCAAAGTAATAACGCATAGCCGGTACTACTTGTACAATTTAAATCGCTCCGCGCCGATAAAGATTACTGTTTGGCGCCATCTTGTGACAAACACTGGACAACCACAACATTTTGACATTAATTTTAACATGTAAGGAAAAAACAAAACATTTAAACAGTTCATAGAAGAACGAACAACGACAAGACACAGAGAGCTTATACTGAGACTGAACTTGACAAAATAGAGCATGACAGCTACGAAGCCAACACACAAAAAATTCTGTGCAAAGTTTCGCGGAAGGATAAAAAAGTTAATTTAAAACAAATATAAAACACAATAGTAAATAAAAAAAAATGTATTGGTGCAACTTTCATGAAGTTAAATCAATAAAAAAAGCATTCCTTCCGCTAGAAAAAATAGTCCCTGACCATGAACAAAAATGTGTTCCAATGTGTAATATGCATGAAAGCTCAAATAAAAACAACAAACTAATATGCATGGTTGCTAAGGGCGCAGTGATAAATAGAACCGTTGGGTGAAGTGGTCTTACTCGTGTTTTATTGTGAATAAAGCTTCGCGTCGGGTCCTGATCACACTGTCGGGGCTTATTTCCCGATAACTACCGGCTGCCTCTACATTATCCCTTACTTATAAAACGGTTAGTTCCAATCCTTGATTCTGATTGGTCAATAGCTTTGCTTTATTCACAATAAAACATGAGTAAGACCACTTCACCCAACGGTTCTATTTATCACTGCGCCCTTAGCAACCATGCATATTAGTTTGTTGTTTTTATTTGAGCTTTCATGCATATTACACATTGGAACACATTTTTGTTCATGGTCAGGGACTATTTTTTCTAGCGGAAGGAATGCTTTTTATTGATTTAACTTCATGAAAGTTGCACTAATACATTTTTTTTTAATTTACTATTGTGTGGTTACCGTTTCATAAAAGCAATAAGGTACTCGAGGCAAGTGCTGTATCGTGAATAAGTAACGGCTGAAGGGCATTGTTAGGCACAACGCGAAGCGGATACAGCACAGCCTCTTGTACCTTATTGCTTACATAATTCAACGGCCCGTCATCAATTATTCCTTACTTAGTTTGCAACTACAGTATGTGTCAACTAACTGTCATTAGATTATTATTAAGGGGAACCATCACAATAAAGTGTTAGTAGAAACTAGAAAATGCATTTCCGGAGGAACTGCAAAAGTGTGCTTGCTCTGGTGTGATTTGTGAAATGTACAATTTTAGAATTTTTTCCTCACATTGGAGACCCAAGTTAATGTACAAAGTTTGGTTTCAATATGTGAAAGAGTTCTTGAAATATGAACTACTTCCTGTTTGGCGACTACGCCACGGATATCTTTTGGGCTGTGACGGGCAAACGCTTCTGAAAATAAAAAATCCTTCTAGTAACTTTTGGAAGAACGACATGGATTTGTGACATCATGTCTTCAAGCAACTTAGACCAGCACTGCCCGAACATTTTCATGTTTGAACGGGGTCTCTGTGACTAACGGCCTATTCACAGGAGCTGGCCAAAAATTAGGGCGGAATAATAATAATAAGAAAAGTTATGAAGAACAATAAGTGTGCTTTTGCAAGCACCCTTAATTAAACCGTCTACTAATACTCAAAAGATTGTTAAGTAGTTGCAAAGTTACTTTTAATTGGTAAAATGTGTAAAGTGGACTATGGAAATAAAGTGTTACCAACTTTGGTTGCTAAGTGAAAGAACAAACAGTTTTAAGCTTCATAGGACAACAGAGAGCACAAAATCTGCCGTTTGGCAAAATTACTATTAATTTATTAAGTTCTTTGTGCATTTTAAATGATTATCAACTTAACTGTAATCGTGCAAGTGTTTTTTCTCTTGTATGGTTGTATGTATAGCAATTTCTTTATCTGCATAAAGATTGAATTGCGTGTTCAGATTCACTTGTACACATAACACCCAAATAAGCTGCGGGATAGAGGTAAAAACCAGCATGTTTTCATTCCTCAAAAGCCGATCTGCTTTTAGGAGTCATAGGCAAAGACCCCCATGATGAAAGCCCCCCGCTCACACACAGCCCTCATTCTTACTCCGAGTACTGGTAAGACGAAAACAAATCAGGGTGACTAAAATACAATATTGTTTTCTTTCCTCGTCTTATGTTTTTCAGCTCACTGTGCTTTTGGGTATGTTTTTAATAAACTGAAAAACCTGAAGAACTTTTGTGGATATGCAAAGAAAACTTTAGTGACTCATACACGCCTTGGATAATAAATACGGCTTTTCTTCAGGCAGAAAGACTTCAATTCCCCACGTTTGGTAACAACAATGCAAGATGGGGCAACTGTTAGCACCTCGGTTTGTTGCTTGGCAATGTTTGGGTAAAAGGCATTTTGAAGAGTAAAACTACTTTAAACGTAGCAATTCTCCCAGGCATCACCATGGATTTGAGCTCTACGGCTGCCGAAGAAGGTAATGATATGAATACATAATGTATAAGCCTTCCAGGTAAGAGATGTGAAATAAAGTATTGGTTCTTTCTCACAAAAACATAAAATTTGTACATTTGGATTATAAACCATGCGAAAAATATGTTTACATCCCAGCATTTACTTTATACTTTTTATATGAATATAGTAAACTGATATCATATGGTCAAATGTACTTTTTTCGTCATTATAGCACCAGAGAGAACAAAGAACAGTCCCTGTTAACTTTTTAAGCCCTCTTTTTCCTTTTAATCCTATATAAAGGTTTTAATGCAATGAAAACACTTCAGCACGCAAAATGTCTACTCAACCGTAGATGATATCACACGCTAAAGTGTTGATTTGGTATTCACACGTATTTTGACGTGCACACACCCATATTGTAGCTTTTTAGTATTGTACAAACATGATTGTGTGCGATACTGTTACTTTTAGTTATTTCCTACATCTGAAAAGGTCACACCGTGTATTATCTGTTGGTTACACGTCTTTATGTGATATGAGGTCACAGGTCAAAGTTCATCAAACTTGGAATGCATCATCAATTGATAAAGTCGATAATGTTAGAGGTATCTGTCTTTTCCCATTCAAGTAAAAATGACTTTAGTCTTGCATGACTGAAATAACTGCCCGGAGGCATTGCAAACATGGCCGCCTAGTGGCTCATGGTAAGCCTTTCTGTTATTATTATAGAGACAATAAATTGGATTTTTACTTCTATAACCTGACTGTTGTAGTCTATTGAGTGACAATTTAAGGATATCTATTATGCCCATTTTTACAAGATTTAATAAAAGTCTCAGGTGTGCCAGAATGTGTCTGAAGTTACAGCTCAAAATACCGCAAAGATAATTTATTATAGCATGTCCAAAATGACCCTACTTGGGTGGGAGCAAAAATGCATTGTTTTTTCGTGTATGTACCTTTAAATGCAAATGAGCTACAGGTCCTCACTCCCTGCAGGACTGTCAGTCAGTGGCCATGTGCGGGGCTTTATCAGTGTGACATCACATTAACAAGAAAATCAAAACGGCATGTCTAATGAGACTTTTTTGTTTAATGGATATGGGTGGATTTTTTTCATTGTAGGGCTGTTGTGTTCACACACTGCCAGTACACATTTATGTCCAAAAACATCATAAAAGTGTATTTTGAATAATAGATGCCCTTTAAATAAAAACTTATATTTTATATGAAATTATTATATGTGCACAATATAGTTTATTTAAAAATATTCTGATATGTCCAAGCTTGTTTTGAAAGGACGGTATACAAAACCACTCTTTGCAAAGTCAGAAAACGGCAAAAATATATTGTCTCTGTATATTAAAACAAAACATTTCTTCACCTTTACATTTAAAGATGAAAAAATTGAAATGGTAGTTTCAACATAAATCACAACAAAAACGTCTGCATTATATAATGACCTTTAAAAGAGAGCAGACAGGCATACTGTAATTTCACCAGTAAGGGATGAACCGTAATGGCCACCCATCCACCTCCTCTACCTCACTGTACAGTTGCTCAGCAACCGTTGTCAAGGAAATCACAGGAGCCTTCACAAAACAAAAGTCTCCCGAAAGCAGGTGCACAGAAAGAAAAAAATCTCATAATTAAATGATGGCGAAAAGCCAGATGACACAAAACAGATATGAAGATTAGTATGCAGAGAAAGATGAACAGAGATAAAGAAAGGAAGGAAGAAAAACATCAAGTAACAACCACAAGACTGACCAAAGTGCTGAATATTAGAATCAAATCATTAACACATAAAACAATGAGAATAAAAAAACATATAAATTAAAACCAAAGGAATGACAGATAAACAAAGACCATCTACAATGTAATAAAGATTCAACCGAGGCCCAACGACAGAAAAAGCTCTGGACTGAGAAACTAAAAGAAGATTCTGATCATTGGATCTAAAGGCTTCTAGTATAAAAGTGCAGCAGTTATCTCTGAGAGGTAACTAGAGGGGACTTATACACCAGTAAGAGAGCATTAAGATCAATTCTAAACTGGACAGGCAGCCAATGGAGGGCTCTCAGTATGGGGGTGATGTGGTCACATTTGCAACTAATTTGGGGAAAACTACTAGCTGTATTTTGGACCAATTGTAGGCGAGTATTTTGTGACTTTGAAATGCCACAGTATAGTGAGTTGAAGTTATCTAATCGTGAAGTAATAAAGGTGTGGACAGCCATCTCTACCATCAAAGGATTTAAAAAATGGTTGACTTTAGACAGCGAGCAGAGTTGGAAAATTTAATCAAGGAAGGAAAGAAAGAAATGAATGAATGAATGAATGAATGAAGGAAGGAAGGAAGGAAGGAAGGAAGGAAGGAAGGAAGGAAAAAAAATCAAGGAAGAAAAGATGAAAGAAATAAATCAAGGAAGGAACGAAGAAATAAAAAAGAAAGAAAGAAAAAGAAAGAAAGTTAGAAGATAACAAGGAAGGAAGAAAAGAAGGAAAAAAGAAACTGGAAGCAAGGATGGAAGGTAGGAAAGAAATTAAGGAAGGAAGAAAAGATGAAAGAAAGATATCAAGGAAAGAAGGAAGGGAGGAAAGAAAAGAAGAAAAGAAGAAAGAAAGAAAAGAAGAAAGGAATGAAGAAAGATATATAAAAAAGGAAGGAAGGAAGGAAAAGGAAAGATCAAAGAAATATATAAATGAAGGAAAAATTAAAAAAGAAAGAAAGAAAGAAAGAAAGAGAGGAATAAAGAAATATAGGAATAAAGATATATGGAAAGGAAGGAAGAAATCCATGAAGGAAGGAAGGAATGCAGGAAAAAATCAAGAAAACGAAAGAAAGAAATATTGGAAGAAAGAAATCTAGAAATTAAGAAAAAGAAAAGAAGGAAGGAAGGAAAAAAGAAAGAAAGAAAGAAAGAAAGAAAGAAAAAGAAATACAGATAGGAAGGAATGAAGGAATGAAGAAAGAAAGATGTATAAATAAGAAGGAAGGAAAAAAGGAAGAAAGATATACAGATAGAAAGGAAGGAAGGAAGAAAGGAAGGAAAAAGGGAAGGAAGAAAGATATATAAAAAAGGAAGGAAGGAAGGAAGGAAGGAAAGATGAAAGATCAAAGTAAGATATCAATGAAGGAAAAATAAAAAAGAAAGAAAGAAAAGAAAGAAAGAAAGAAAGAAAGAAAGAAAGAAAGGAATAAAGAAATATAGGAATAAAGAAATATGGAAAGGAAGGAAGAAATTAATTAAGGAAGGAAGGAAGGAATGCAGGAAAAAATCAAGAAAAAGAAATAAAGAAATATTGGAAGAAAGAAATGTAGAAAGTAAGGAAAAAAGGAAAGAAGGAAGGAGGGAAGGAAAAAAGAAAGAAAGAAAGAGAGAAAGATGTATAGATAAAAAGGAAGTAAAAAAGGAAGAAACATATACACATACATATACACATACATACATACATACATATAGAAAGGAAGGAAAATGGGAAGGAAGGAAGGAAAAAATCAAGGAAGGAAAGATGAAAGAAAGATATCAAGCAAGGAAGAAAGAAATGAAAAAATTAATATTGGAAGAAAGAAATGTAGAAAGTAAGGAAAAATGGAAAGAAGGAAGGAAGGAAAAAATAAAGAAAGAAAGATGTATAGATAAGAAGGAAGGAAAAAAGGAAGAACGATATAGAAAGGAAGAAGGAAGAAAGGTAGGAAAAAGGGAAGGAAGGAAGGAAAGAAAAAAATCAAGGAAGAAAAGATGAAAGAAAGATATCAAGCAAGGAAGGAAGAAATGAAAGAAAGAAAGAAAGAAAGAATAAATGAATAAAGAAAGAAAGAAAGAAAGAAAGAAAGAAAGAAAGAAAGAAAGAAAGAAAGAAAGAAAGAAAAAGAAATACAGATAGGAAGGAAGGAAGGAATGAAGAAAGAAAGATGTATAGATAAGAAGGAAGGAAAAAAGGAAGAAAGATATACTGTATAAAAAGGAAGGAAGGAAGGAAGGAAAGATGAAAGAATGATATCAAGGAAAGAAAGAAATCAAAGAAAGAATGAAAGCAAGCATTCTTTCCTTATCTGATATTGAGTTCATATGCACACACACACACACACACATACAGTACACAGTGTGTCTAGTTGAATATTGCATTATTCATCAAGTGTCTTTTATCACATCTGACACAAACACATTCACTCTGAAGAGATTTAATAAGCAGTACTGTATGTGCTCATTATAATCATCAAACTTAATGACCCCATCAAAACAAACTCAATAACACTTTCATCTATTTAACACACAAGACTTTCATGAAATAAGGGATTATATTCCACTTTCTTTAGTTTATCACCAAAACGTTCAGGACACTTGACATATACGTCACGAGGCTCGTGGAGTTATTTTAGAAAACTTTTGATGCTTGAGAAGAGGCGTTCATCATCTATTCCCATTGGAAACAGAACCCAAAAAAAGGACATGAGGATGAGTAAATGACAAAATGAACTGACCCTTTAGCTCTCGAGATAAACCGACACATACCTGCAGTTCAGCTATGGTGATCTTATGGTACAGCTTCTCCTCATCTCTGCGTTCATCCTGAGGTACGGTGATGACGGCCAACGCCGTCTCAAAATCCAAAATTTGCTGCATTTGATCCCGAGTGGAATTCTTGTCTCCTCCCAATAACAAACCCAACTCCACCATGTAGTCCAGATAGGCTTTTAACACCTAAACACAAACACATTTATTCCATTCAATTTTATTGAAAAGCAACTCCACAGAAAACATTCTGGCACAAAACCCTGATAGAAAAATGAAAACTGATCTATAAAAATAGCCCGTGCTATTAAAGCAATTGTGAAAAAATCTATCAAGAAATCATTATGAGGGCAATTTTCCTTAAATATTTTGTAACAGAAAGTTTTGCACTGAATGGCTCCTTTATTACAGTTGTTTGTGTGAGGCAGAACGGCTTCAAGAGACTTCTTGCCACTTTCTATTAAAGGACTGAAGCAGAGGAAAATAAAGTCATTTGTTCATTTGGAGTAAGGTCATGTCTATTCAAGCGAAGATCTGAAGGTGATGTTCTGATAAAGAGGTACACTGTCATCATCAGGAAAGTTTATGTGATCGAATGACATGCTGTCAAAGCACTTGCTCCCAATTTTGCATTCCCGAGCTGCTCTCTCTTTCATCTTTAGCATTAGATAAATGGCAGGTGGCATTTATAACCAAGCAGGCCATTACTAAAGAGGACATTTTTCATCTATACGACAATTTGTTGGCCAAAGAAATGCTTTACACCCCTGCAGATAAATATTTGGTCATTTTCCGCAGAAGAAACTGCACATCTTGAAACCATGATTACTAAAGATTTTTTTGAGTCAACTTTTATGAGTAGGATTTTCCTTTCATCAATATCTATTCATCATTTTTTCATGAAATCTTTATAGGAATGCCTGGAGGGCAAAACTAGGTCTGCAATTCTGACTGCATTTCTTGTTTTTTATATTTTATTTAAAGGGGTCATATGATGCTGCAAAAAAAAGCGTTATTATGTGTTTACGTAGTTTATGGTGGAAAATAATGTGTTTTTTAACATGCATTAAATTATTGTTGCTCCTCTATGCCCCATCTTTCGGAATCGTGTCGATTTTCACAAAGCTCATCGTTATGAAAAGTGTGGCGTGCTCTGATTGGCCTGCTATCCAGTGCGTCGTGATTGTCCGAAGGTATACGTTTTTAATTGATCTTGGCCCGCTTCAATTCGGAATGCACAGCATTGCACTACAAGTCCCAGCAAGCATTGCAAACACACTGCGTGCTAAAATCTCTGCGTCTCATACGAGACCGCTCTAGTCCAGCATGATTCCAGCATTAGTGACATCATTAATTATCATTAATTTTCACAATGAGATGCACGTGGGTATTTAAATGCTATTTAATAGTTCTACCAAAATTGAAAAAACTGTAAATCAGTAAAGTTAACCTATTTAAATAATTTTTTTTTATAAAAATCATTTCAGCAAAAAAAAAGCAATTTTAAATACAAACATGTGCCTACCAATATTGAGAAAACACAGAATGTCAATAATTATTTATACAGTGAGGAAAATAAGTATTTAAACACCCTGCTGTTTTGCAAGTTCTCCCACTTAGAAATCATGGAGGGGTCTGAGGTGCATGTCCAATGTGAGAGACATAATCAAAAAAAATCCAGAAATCATAATATTTGATTTTTTACTATTTATTTGTATGATACAGCTGCAAATAAGTATTTGAACACCTGTCTATCAGCTAGAATTCTGACCCTAAAAGACCTGCTAGTCTGCCTTTAAAATGTCCACCTCCACTCCATTTATTATCCTAAATTAGATGCACCTGTTTGAGGTCATTAGCTGCATAAAGACACCTGTCCACCACATACAATCAGTAAGAAACCAATTACTAACATGGCCAAGACCAAAGAGCTGTCCAAAGACACTAGAGACAAAATTGTACACCTCCACAAGGCTGGAAAGGGTTATGGGGAAATTGCCAAGCTGCTTGGTGAAAAAAGGTCCACTGTTGAAGCAATCATTAGTAAATGGAAGAAGCTAAACATGACTGTCAGTCTCCCTCGGACTGGGGCTCCATGCAAGATCTCACCTCGTGGGGTCTCAATGATCCAAAGAAAGGCAAGAAATCATCCCAGAACTACATGGGAGGAGCTGGTCAATGACCTGAAAAGAACTGGGAGCACCGTTTCCAAGGTTACTGATGGTAATACACAAAGACGTCATGGTTTGAAATCATGCATGGCATGGAAGGTTCCCCTGCTTAAACCAGCACATGTCCAGGCCCGTCTTAAGTTTGTCAATGACCATGTGGATGATCCAGAGGAGTCATGGGAGAAAGTCATGTGGTCAGATGAGACCAAAATATAACTTTTTGATCATAATTCAACTAGACATGTTTGGAGGAAGAAGAATGATGATGAGTACCATCCCAAGAACACCATCCCTACTGTGAAGCATGGGGGTGTTTTTCTGCACATGGGACAGGGTGACTGCACTGTATTAAGGAGAGGATGACCGGGGCCATGTATTTTAAGATTTTGGGGAACAACCTCCTTCCCTCAGTTAGAGCATTGAAGATGGGTCGAGGCTGGGTCTTCCAACATGACAATGACCCAAAGCACACAGCAAGGATAACCAAGGAGTGGCTCTGTTAGAAGCATATCAAGGTTCTGGCGTGGCCTAGCCAGTCTCCAGACCTAAACCCAATAGAGAATCTTTGGAGGGACCTCAAACTCCATGTTTCTCAGCGACAGGCCAGAAACCTGACTGATCTAGAGAAGATCTGTGTGGAGGAGTGGGCCAAAATCCCTCCTGCAGTGTGCGAACCTGGTGAAAAACTACAGGAAACTTTGACCTCTGTAATTGCAAACAAAGGCTACTGTAACAAATATAAACATTGATTTTCTCAGGTGTTCAAATACTTATTTGCAGCTGTATCATACAAATAAATAGTTAAAAAAAAAAATCACATTATGCACAGATGCATAAAATGATCGTAATACCTTATTAAGATCCTCTGCTTCATACTTGTCTGTCTCCATTTTTTCTCTTTTAGCCAGTCTTTGAGAAGTTTTAATGCCCATTCTGTATTTTTTTTGTGTGTTGGCTTCGTAGCTGTCATGCTCTATTTTGTCAAGTTCAGTCTCAGTAGCTGTCTGTGTCTTGTCGTGGTTGTCCAGTGTTTGTCACAAGATGGCGCCAAACAGTAATCTTTACTGATCTTTATTGGCGCGGAGCGATTTTACTTGTACAAGTAGTACCGGCTATGCGTTATTACTTTGGAGCGGTTATTATTTGAAAAGAACGAACCTGCAAATGTCTCAACTGACCAATCAGAATCAAGCATTCCAGAGAGCCGTGTAATAAATGAAATTAAAACTTCTTCATCACTTTCTGTAAAAATAACGCTGACAAATCTCCTCCCCTTCTTGAAATGATCTCTCTTTACATCCGGCCATTTGGTATGGCAAGTGGGCAAGGTCTCAACTTCGAACAATCCAATCAGTTCTCAATGGATGAATTCAAGTCCAGTCCTACCTTTTTGCATTTCACTCAGATATACATCACCATGGGAAAAATAAGACAATCGCTACCTCCGTTTCATGGCGACTTTAAAGACTGACAAGGGTTAGGAATTGGTGTCTTTAGGGTGGGATCTCAAAGTTATATTTAGTAAATAATATATAAAGATGGTTAATGGTTATTTTTCACAGTGGCACTATTGTTAAACTGTTACATCCCAAAACACAGCATTATTGATCTTTTGTACTTTTATGAATACTATAGTATGCTTTCATCATCACAGCAGTGTAAAGTAATGGATTCTTAACAAGATACTGTATATGTTAAAGGTGCCAATATTAACCCTGCTCTGTTTATTGAAATACCAGTCAGGTGATGTACACGGATTGTGAAACGCAAGCACACAAACTCTCAAGTTTGTTCACATAGCTTTGCTTTTCTTTTGTGAGGCGATTAGTTTATTCATGACATAAAACAGATGGAAAACTGAGAGGCCTGTTTTGCAGTTCTGTTGGGTGTCCCGTATCGAATGCTTTGTTTAAGCGATGTTTTGCCCTCTGGGTCTCCATGCGAGTCACAGACTGATAGCTATAAAATATCTTCCAACCATCTGCCTCCATTCAATTAACAATCTGAGCTATTCTGAATGGCCAAATCTCCCAGTGTTTCTCCCAGCATAATCCCACACACTTTTCTTTCTATATCTTTTACTTTGAAATCAGTTGTATAAGTCACCTGACTTTGCCAAATCCTACCTTTTCGTTTGTTTTATTGAGATAATAGTCTCGAGATGGCAGGAAAAGCCCCGACTGGTCAACCTGGGAAAATAAGGAAAGTTTACAAAGGGGAACTCAATACACATGGTAACAAATTAAATGTCTTCTTTGATCAAAATGATGCTTTCATATCAGAGACATGAACAGGAGTATTGTGTACCTGAATGACATTACTGTTGGAGTTTTTTGGGTCCACGCTCACACCCACGGTAAAGAAGGGCTGTGCTCTGTACGGTCCAGAAACGGTCTTTAAAACATCCATAAAGTTATCTTTATCCCAGGCTTCTGTGATGTTCCAGCCCCCAGTCTGTACAAACACACACACAATAAAAGATTGGTTTCTAGAAACATGATTGAGGTTCACACTTAAGATAATATGTTCTTGATTCTTACCTAACCTCCTGGGCGATATATTGAACACTAGATATTATTTAATTAATTGTGCTGAAGATATTAGAGAATATCAATATATTGACCACAAGAGAAGATATTGTAATAAATTATGATATAGGAATGTATGTATTTATGATATAGGAATAAAAAATACTATGGAAGTCAGTGGGTACCGTCAACTTTGTGGTTACATCATTTATTACAATATCTTCTTGTGTTCAACAGAATGAAGAAGCTCATACAGGTTTAGGACAACACAAGGTTGAGTAAATGATTTTCATTTTTTGGTGGTGAACTATTCCTTTAAGATATCAAAAGTTTAGGTATATCACCAAGCCCTGTCTATATCTGTTTAACATTTATCAAGTGATTGGATCACAAGGGAAAGCAGGAAATGCAAGTATTAAAATGGTTCAATGTCCTACACCTAAATGCACGTGTAAGGCGGTTCACATTTCGCATCTTTGCCCATGCAAATACGTTATTTTAAAATGTAGATGCACAACATCTTTTTTCAAGCATGTGGGAAAGCATGTTGGAAAGTGGCGCGGTCTTGTTTTCCGCTCTGTTTTACATGTGAAAAGTGAGCCGTCCCTAAATGGATAGATGGCATCTGTATGCATTTTAATGCGTGCTTGTATCAACAATTACAGAAAAGCCAAAATTTGGAAAGTGCTCCATATCTTAAAAAGCATCCCTGTAGATTAAATGTATAATACGGTATGCATGCTTATGACATCACTAGTTTTGTCGTTGCACTTTCAGGACCTTAAACACAGTTGTTTTATGAAGCAGCTAAAATACAAAAAGGTTATCTGTTTTTGGGTGAACACGTTCTTGTAAGTGTGTTTACCAACGACAGTTTTCCTTTTATGCTCATCTATCCCTTTAATATCAGGCATAAACGGCTATCCCTGATCCGGTTTTATCCGATCACCTGAGATGGATGTTAATATCTATATGGTCCAAGGCAATCTTTCTTTTTAGATACAAAGCTGTGAAAAAAGCCATAAGGAATGACATCTTGGTCTCAGACAAAAGGTACGTGGCATAAATGAGTCTGAGCTGACACAAATATTAAAGCCAATTAAATCCGTCTCACCTCAGAGAATAAAACTATTCTCGGCTCTGTTTAACACGTTTCGCTCAATCACAAAGATACGGATGACATGAGATTAATCTCATGCATTTGTAAAAACTCTGTTCAGATGAGATACTTTTCTCTAAGTCCGGATACTCTTCTGTACATTCATTTATACGGTCATATTTCTTTGAAACCTTTCAGTGAACAGCTGCGTGAATGTAAGGAGGGCTCGAAATTAGCAAGATGAAGTGCTGTTTGACATCGCTGCTTTGTGTCTGTGGGATGGATTAATTTTCCTGGTTTGTGTAGAGGTTAAGGCTTAGTCCACACGGACACGGGTATATTTATAACCGGAGTTTTCCCTAAAAAAAAAATCCTGTCCACACATGCTTGGTTTAAATTAAATATCCATCCCCACGGTAAAGCAAAAGCACGCTATCAAGCGCTGTCAAGAGCATGCCACACCAGCAGGCGGGGATATAACCCAAATCGTGTTCCGCAATATAGTGAGATAACTGAGCATCTATCTGTATACATGTTAGAAGCCCTGTTAGCACAGTTATTATTAGCAAGATACGTCTGCCATTGCACAGAATCATCAACAAAGCAGTCAGCGGCGCACAATCTTGACGTCAAACACAGTGGATAACGACGCACACTCTGATGTCGCAAGGCAAAACTCCCGGTTTTACTCTCTACACGACACCACTGTAACCGGGGTTTCTTAAAAAGCTCACCCTGGGCGGGGTTTTCAAATATGCTCGGTTTCAGTGCCCTGATACTGCGGTTTCGTGTGGATGAACGGCTGAACCGCGTGAAAAAACTCATGGTTATAAAAATACCTGTGTTCGTGTGGACTAGGCCTAAGTTACAGAGATGTCTTATCTGAAATGGCTGATTCAGACACAAGAGCATAAAAGTGTCTGGCACTGAAGGACACATCTACATCATTCCAGGGCTTACTGATTATACAGTAGGATGATGTTGTTCTGCTATGCAAATAAAGCCAATGACTATTTTAGGAGATGAACCAATCAATGCAATCAAAGAAACTTTAATTGAAGGTGCCAAAGATTGCACTGAAAAAATATTGTCTCTGATATCTACAAAGAGGGCATGTGCAAACATTAACAAGAGTTTTATATGTCCATTTACAACCCTAGGATTTGTGTTCAGAATGAAATGGTCTATTATTACCTTATTTAAAACAGTCATGAATATTAATCTTGAGCTTTGTTTGATTGGCTGTTTCTCAGAGCAACTCCTTCAGTAGCTGTGAGTTTGTGTAAACAGATCTTATGTTTGAGTCTCTATCAGACTATTGAGAACTGATCAGATACACATTTTGAGGAATAATCAATTGTTTGGAGATTGTTAATGGACATTTCTGAGTGGTAAGTTTGTGTTTTTACATGATATGTAAGGGATAATGTAGAGGCAGCCGGTAGTTATCGGGAAATAAGCCCCGACAGTGTGATCAGGACCCGACGTGAAGCGGAGGGTTTTGTATCACACTGAAGGGGCTTATTTACCCGATAACTACCGGCTGCCTCTACATTATCCCGCTTATTACACGGCTACTTGCCACATAAGAAAAAAAACTGGACATGAATATGAATTTGAAACATTTTATTGGCATATTTGTTTTAAATTAACATTTTTATCCTTCCGCGAAACTTGCACAGATGCATAAAATGATCGTAATACCTTATTAAGATCCTCTGCTTCATACTTGTCTGTCTCCATTTTTTTCTCTTTTAGCCAGTCTTTGAGAAGTTTTAATGCCCATTCTGTATTTTTTTGTGTGTTGGCTTCGTAGCTGTCATGCTCTATTTTGTCAAGTTCAGTCTCAGTAAGCTCTCGGTGTCTTGTCGTTGTTCGTTCTTCTATCCACTGTTTAAATGTTTTGTTTTTTCCGTACATGATAAAATTATGGTTGTCCAGTGTTTGTCACAAGATGGCGCCAAACAGTAATCTTTATTGGCACGGAGCGATTTAAAACATACAAGTAGTACCGGCTATGCGTTATTACTTTGGAGCGGTTATTATTTGAAAAGAACAAACCTGCAAATGTCTCAACTGACCAATCAGAATCAAGCATTCCAGAGAGCCGTGTAATAAATATATATATGATTTTTTTTCTTACATTTTATTCTTATTATGCCTACTTTGTTGTTATTTCACATACAAATCGGAAGGTTGGTGGTTCAATCCCCGGCTCCACCTGACCAAGTGTCGAGGTGTCCGAGCTGGATGGCGCTTTGGCTGACACCACCGTTGGTGTATGAATGAGTGCGTGAATGGGTGAATGTGAGGCAAAACTTGTAAAGCGATTTGGACGGCCATTGGTCTGTGAAAGCGCTATATAAATGCAGTCCATTTCCATAATATTAGTAAGCTAATAATTGGCTCAACTTGCACTAATGAGATACCGGTACCTCTTTTATGTTATCGTATTGTTATATACAATAAAACTTTTGTTAAATAAATAAATAAAAACACTTACCTTTGCAATCAAGTCAATGAGCGGTTGGGCTCCGAGCTCTTCTATTCGCTGTTCATTCAGACAGGAAAGGTAGTAGGATTGTGTTTTCCTCTCTGCCTCACTACTTGAATTGAATGTGCCGTTCTCTGTGGAAAATATGAGAAGAGTATTTTTGACTTGCATTGCAAAATAAGAACATCTTATACCTAAAACTAGGCTAGAGGGAAAAACAAATAATTTTTTACATATGCCCAAGCACAAATTCGATTTCAGAGCCGTAGTGCAGGACGAGGATTTACAAACGAGCACCTTTAACAACCGCTGATCAAGATATTCCTCTGTTTGATAAAGAGCTGTGACAACACTTTTAAAAAGTACTAAAGAAATGTATATAGAATAGTAACAACACAAGTGTAGGCGAACAATGTCAGAATTTGGGTTTGGGTTTACCATTTCTTTGGCAAAAAATGAAAATTACCCCATGATTTACTCACCCCAAGCCATACGAGTTACATATGTCCATCTTTTTTCAACACATATTCAGATATTTCTGAAAATGTCTTAGCTTTATAACAGATGCATTTGGATGGCATAAGGGTGAGTGAATCATGGGGTCATATTCATGTTTTGGCCTAACTATCTCTTTATCACACTGACTTGATGAAGGACAAATCCTGCACTGAGGAAGAAAGAAAGAAACAAAGCAAAAGACAAGATGACAAATAAAGACAATATTAGAAAATAAAAAAGACGTCACGTAGCTACAGCAGAGGCAATGTGCAACAACCTTGTTTAGGTAAACAAACATGACAGCAGGGAGAACGACTCGCGACGGGTCAACATGCAGGGTCCTGGAACATCCAACTGATTTTGTCCAGCTCTCTGACAAGCTGACAATACGGTCCCCTTTTATTGGCTCTCGCTGTGACGCATGGTATTATGGGACGCAAGCAGAAGCAATGCAGAGGAGTTGAACTTAGGCAGAAATAGGGGCCTTTCATCCATCATTTTAATGTCATCTCCATGGCGGCTGCCGCAAAGACAAAATGTGCCAAAACTCAGGCGCAGTTAGCAGGGGTGGCTTTCATCTTCAATCACCTCTGCCATCAGTCGCGGTAAAAAAAAAAAAAATGTGCAGCAGCTGCCAGCGGTGAAGACTGAGGCAAAGGGGAAAAGCATTGCCGCTGTCATGCTAACTCCGTTTGTTTGTATGAAAAACGGTGCGTTGAGTGGATGTATCTGGAGCAGGTGACTGGCAAATCCGAGTGCAAATTGGACAGAGAAACCAACGAATGCATCATGTGTGTATTACATTGTTCCCTTCGTCTATCATGAACTTTAAAGTGAGGTCTGTTGTAATGCATTATTAATAGGTGACTTTGTGAACACTGTGACCTTTTAATACACTGATCTGTTGTAAATATGTCAGCCTATGTATCAGCAAGCTGCATGAGATTAGGGCTGAACCACCTGATTGTACCGCACCAATAACAGAGGTACCAATGGCAAAAAGCTTGCAAGGAATCAAACTGGAGTCGAAAAGCACCAGACATCATAAATTATTGTTGGTTGGCTGATTTTACTTCATAAGTCAGAAAGACAGACAGAAAAATGCAGTGCCCTAACCTCTGGCCAGGTCACCTTAGTGTTATTTTTGTTTTTAGTTGTCATTTTTTTGCACCTTATGTTTTCGAGAGGAAAAACAAAATAAGAATTTCATTGTGCATATGACAAAAAAATCTTGAATCTTTAAACATCTTAAAGGTACCGTATGTAGGATTGTGGCCAAAACTGGTATTGCAATCACACAACTGGTGGCCAATACATAAAATGACAACATAAACATCAGTTGAGGGCTGCAACTCCACTTTTAAGTATATAAGTATTTGAAATGAAAATGATTTCTTAATGTCTAGTGACATATCAGGGCCATTTTATGATTCATTGATATAAATATCTTACATACTGTTCCTTTAACTAATAACGGAGGCAGGAGTTTGAACAAATAGATAAAGGTGCACACATACAAGCAACTACCCGCTCCGCAATGCATAATTACACACATTCACGCTATAGTCGCGATAACCTCACTATGATTGGTAGTTGTTGTCATGGCAATGTACCTCACACTTCTTTAAAGAGAGTAATGTACTATTGTACCCTATACTGTGTGTGTCTGTAAATGCATCCGTGGCATCACATTATTATTAATCTAAAGAACGATCATCCATGTAAACAACTGGGCCGCGGGCTACAAATCCCTAGACAGCCTTTTCATTTCACGCACTTATTTCGTTCCTCCTCCACAGTCTCTTTTCCTCCTCAGGGTGTGATTACATTAAGATGCAGGGGGAAGGAATATTCAGGTAATAAATTCTCAGGGGCGCAGTGGCAGCCCAATTACCGGTCAGCAGGGCTGAAGAAAGGACACACGGGGAGAGAGAAGAATGGACTTTTGGCATGAGCCGCTGCATGTCGAGCACATTTCGACGCTGATCTTGTTATATTAGCAGCATTTGCTTGTGTTCGTTTGCATTTGCCGGACGAATGGTGACAATCGACCGGCATCTCTGGGTTAGTGCAAAGCATATAGTACAGTTATATTTGAACTCTTGTTTCTTATATAAAAACATCATCTGGCTTTACAATTTGCATATTTTGGCATTGCTGATCTCTTCTTAGCATTTTCAATCTGCTGTATCATACTAAACTCTTCATTTGATTATTCACATGAGGTCAGATTAGATTTTATAATCATATGCATTTAAATGTTTGGAAGTAGGCAAGAGAAATACACATATTTTTACTGATCTGTGAATTCATGTGGGGAAAACACATTTGGCCACATTTTCTAATGAACAATTAAAAAAAGTGCAGATGGCCCTATTGTCTAAAAATCACATTTAACACAATACAAACATCAATAATAAATACTAATTAAAGATTATAATAAATTTAAAATTAGACTTTTGTGATTTTTTACTCATAATCTATATGCAATTTAACGTTGACTATTTTTTTTGCAGATTGAAGTCTTTCTCCTACTGGAAAATTGATTTTTGTTATTCATGTAAAGCAGAAGATACTGTAAAAATAACAACAATAATTCATATGCAGACATTTTTATAAAAACTTTAATAAATGCAGATTAATTATAATTTATTCAAAACAGAAAGCCTGAAGCATGACACCATATCCTCACATTTGTGGCAAAATCATTTTGCATGCTTAAAGTCTGCTTCTACCTTGGAAAGCTTAAAAAGCAACACACATTTCACATCACTAATTTAATTTACAATGGAACAGGGTGTTGTAAATGTATATATACTTATATATGTGTGTGTGTGTGGGGGGGGGTATTTATGTTGGATTTAATTGATAAATTGAAAATTACCAGAAAAGAAACAGGCAGGCCCAGATTGGCTAATCTGTTTTATTGGCCACAAATGCCGGTGTTGTCATGCCACCGAGTTTATGGTTGCTGTTCCTAGGCTGCCAGCACTCCAAACATTATCCAGCCCCCCTCGCGTAATTTGCGGGTGGGAGATGTTTTTCACCCCATTATGCCCAAGTTGATTGTGTCCCGACCACTTATTGGAAGAATTCTTGCATTAGGATCCATTAACATCTATAAAGGGCCGTTCACATTATAACAATAACTATAAAAATATAGTTTTGAAAATCGTTTTATATTAAAGAGAATAGCGGAGCTCACACCACAACCATAACAATAAAGAAATAATGAACGATATTTCAAATGACAGATGACACGGTGGAGAAGCTCATTGCTGAGGTCTATAACATAAAATTACCTCCAATATCCAGCACTGATGCAGTTGCTGTGATTTTCACTACGTAATCCTATTTCTACCACACTGAATACACCAAAAGTTAAGATATTACAGTAGATTACATAAACTAGATTCACTGCTTAGAGTTACGCGAAACGCAGCTTGTTGAAGACATCTGCTGGTACCCGTTGTGTAAATGCAACAAGAACGGCATATTCACATATTCAGTGACATGTAAACAATTGCACATGTTTTTATTACAAGAAATATCCAATATCAGTTATTGCCATTAAAGACAAATTCTTTGCGCAAATATTTTCTTGGACGCTATATTTACAGTTAAAGTTATAACGTGAATTTAAAAATACCCCATTTCTCACGAGAGCCGTTCAACGACTCAGTCTGCCTAAACCCCACCTTTCAGTAGCTTCTCTGCTGTGATTGGTCAACTGACAGAGTCTCCGCACATTCCACAGATCAGTGGCACAGACCAACAATAGTGCAACATGTATTGACCTAGTGCTAACATGATTTACTGAGAAGACATTATCCATAAAAACGATGACAGAAACTAACATTTTACACTAATTTAAGGATTAATGTAAGCTTACCGGGTCATAGCAAAACCCTAACGGCACATTCACACGGGGCGAAAGCGTTAACGCTTGACGGAAGGCTTGTCTGAAGCATGGCCAACAGCCAATCACAGTGGCCGCAGCACATGCTCCGATCTTCCATAAACGTAACTGGCTGGCTCTGCCTGCCTAGGTTATTTGCTAAGGGCAATCTGATGAAATCTCTTGAAAAGTTGAGAAATGTTCAACTTCTGCCGTGAGCAACGGCAGTGACGCGGCGCCGACGGATCCACAATTCAGTTCGCCAACGCTTGACGTCACCCTTTAAAAGTGAATGGAAAGCGTCAACGCTTACGCCCGGTGTGAATGCGCCGTAAGTGCAGCATGCGTTAGCCGCTTGCTAACGTGACTCCCTGACAGTATGTTAAGAGTTTAAAAAACAACATCAATAGCCTACACATCATTCATCATTAATCCAAGCAATAAAAATGACGACAGACACTAACATTTTACACAAAATTAAGCAAGTATGTAAGCTAACCGGACCTTAGCAAAAATGCAAACACAAGTGCGCATTAGCCGCTTGCCAACGTGACTCCCTGACAGTATATTAAGAGTTTAAATACACATCATTCATCATTAGTCAAAGTTATAAAAATGACGACAGACATTAACATTTTTACACTTATTTAAGCGCAGCTTACTGATAAGACATTACAGTAAACTAGACATTTAGAACACTCGGGGGAAAATAAACACAATGTAATAATCATACTTACAGCTTGTGGTTAGGAGACGCATGTTGTTCCAAATAAAATGGGTACTGAACCATCTTTCATTGCCAAACATTTAATGAATCCCTCCTTGAAAAAGTAATTTTAACCACTGATTCTTCACAGCCAAACATTAAGTGAATCCCTCATTGAAAAAGTAATTTTAACCACTGATTCTTCACAGCCAAACATTAAGTGAATCGCTCATTGAAAAAGTAATTTTAACCACTGATTTTTCATATATCTTCATCCTTTGGTAGTGAAAACAACACAAACTGAAAACACAGGGTGATATGATGTTTACACACTAACCAGCTGAAGTGTCTGTGAGCAGGTCATGGTTTTCGTTTCTCCCGGGCAAGGCTGTAGGTGGAGATTATTATGCAAAGTGTTCATATTAAATGGATAACAGGCAGGAGATTCAATCCATATGACGACTCGTTTCAGCGATTCAGAGTCAACTCCCTATTTTAGAAGCCAATAACTTATTAATCGTGCACTTTTTGGTTCAACTACTTTGCACATTGTTTACATTGATGGACAGCTACATGACACACTGCAATACAGGTCAGGTTCGATTTTGGATCTGTGTGGCTCTTTAAAATAAACTTGAGCGCGAACGGCCTCTAAAAGGAAAAGGATCTACAAATCTTATTTTTTTAAATCCAAGTCATAGACGTAACAATAAATCGTCATTATCGTCTACTGGAAGAGTAACAAAAATATATTTTATGCAAAACCCATCAGTTTATTGGAAGTTTTCTCCAACAGTTCATGTTAACATCACAGTCCAATACATATTTGTAATATATGCAAATGAATTATTCATAATAAAACCAGGAATGTGTGTTAATTAAATCTCATAAGTCCTTGTTCTTCAACTCCTTTCTTTCATTTTTGTTTTTGGGGGTGTTGTGCATGCTCTGTGACACAGGTCATTTAGAAAAACTTGATTTACTGTTCGCTGGAGCGTTGCATTCACCAAAGCGTACTGCACATCCAATGACAAAACCTTGGCTATATATCATTTGTGTTATTACCTAAAACCATGCAGCTTGTAGATAAAGACCTGTACCAGTAAGTAACCACCTAGCAACCGTCCAGAACACCATAGCAACCACCAAGCCTTGCGATTTATTGACCGTTATAAATAAAAAACACTGAACAAACAAGTAAAACGAGTGTACACCATCAAACTTGGAGCACTGGGCTAATACTGAAATGACATATTGGGAACCAGTTCGATTTTGAAGTCGATTGAAGTTTTAAAACTTAATAATGTCTTTTGTGAGACATAAACCAAGCCTTACAAGTGGTGTTAAAATCCTTGCGATAGTAAACTATGGTGGGATGAAAGGTAAAAGAAACAGAACAGGTGCAGAAAGACATTGCCCCCTATCAGACAGATAGACAGGGTTGAACGCACACAGTGAAAACAAGTAATCAGGTCGCTCAAAGCCAAAATCAATGAAAGTTTCTGAGCAGAACCACTAAAATAGCCCTGTTACAAAGAACTGAAGTGCTGCAGATTTCTATTGGGCAATTCACTAAATCATTTAGATGTCTTGCTAAATATATACTGCTGTGTGAATAGGGAGTCAGATTTACTAGAGATCCCATCCTACATAAAGGATAAGCATGTGTGTGTGTTTTCCGGCTCTTACCCAGCAGGTGTTTGAGAATAGCCTGGTTCTGGTCCCAGATGCTGTTAAATGTGCTCCAGCGGGACCGACCATCTGGCAGAGGGTTTTTACGGATCCAGCCCCCGCAGGCGTATTGGTAAAAATCCTGACACGGGTCGGTGGAGCGGTCCAGAGCTTCCACAATCTTGCTGGCCACGGTCACGCAGGCCTCTGTTAGACAGATACTATGGGCCGGATCTGGGAGTTCAAAAATAAGTTGAAATACGATTTGCAATGCATTTAATGCCCATAATGTAATGCATTTCCAAATGAATACAAATAAACAAAATGAAAAAATAGTGAGAGATTTATATAACTTTTTATAACATCTAATCTATAACAAACTGCCTACTTTATCAAGAAACCATCTGAATGACACGTAAAGCAATATTTTCAATAAACTAGTGTGAAAAATGGCATGGCATGTAGATTTAAAGTACATTACGTTAAAAAAATTACCCTTATTTGCAGAAGTTGAGTAAATTTAGCCAATCACATTATTTCTTACTAGAGAAAGTTTTTTCTATACAACATTATATAAAACTATTCGCAATTGGGGAACAATTATTTCAAGTTACATAATAATCAAATTTCTTAAGTAAATCTTCTAGTAAAAGCAAAACAAGTAGAACAAGAGCAATATAAAATCATATTTAATATATTAAACATACCAAATATGGAAATTGTATCATGATAAGCAGTACGTTTTGTATGATAAACATCATTGTTACCTCTGTTATAACGGACGCCCAGTGTAATAGCACAACCGAACAGGGCGAGTAGTGAAGTCAGAAGCAGACCAGCCAACACCACCTCCAGTTGAGTCCTCCTGCCCAACGGGCCAAACAACTGAACACCACCCTTACGGAAGCCCACCTAAAAACAGGCAAACATCATTAACTTTAACTTCATTTCTGAACGTACTATTAGTCGGCTGTTATCCCAAACTTGCTAAGAAAAAAATACTATGAGACTGCTAATGTATTACCATTGTACATGTTTATAAAAACAGTATTCTTTAAAGTACCTTGGAGTACCATGAAAAACACAATGGCACATGAAAGAAGGCATAGTTATAGCTTAGTTTACTGATCGCTGAGTAATACTGCTCATGTGAGAGTCATTGTCTAATATATCTGTGTAATAAAAATGTGAAAAGCAAAGAAAAGAAACAAATGAAAGTGTGTGGGCTAACAATTTTCCTCCTAACCAATAAAACTCATCTAATTGTGTTTACAAAAATAAGATACATTAAATGTTTGAGACTGTGGTAAAGAGTATCAATCAATACTCTTATCAGATTCCAATGTGTATAGGTATATTGCTTAAGAACATACAGGTTTATTTTGTCAGATCATACTACACATCACCTAGCATTGTTCAGCACTTAAAGAACAGGTGACCTTAGGTAAACATAACAAACATATGGTTCATATCATAGCTCCCAAACCAAAAACATAGAAAAGGTGTCATTTGTGTCTGACATAAAGGTGAGCAACTAATATAACGTGGGTGCATAAATCAATATTTAGATGATAAACTAAACCCACACTACATCCAACTTAAAAAGGTGAATGTCTCACACAGAAATTAACATTCTGTTATTCTTTAGTCATTTTCATGCCATTCAAACCTGCATGACTTTCTTCTGTAGAACAAAATGATACAATTTTCTATGAATATTCTATGAGTCAAAAATGGCTAGACACAAATGGCTAAAATTGCTGTCAAGTTCCTGTCCTCCTGACACTGGGCATTATTGGAGGTGCACTATACTGGTTTGCGTCCCACCTCACATGTAGATTCTTCAGTGATCAGTAAGCAATGTCTATGTCATTTTACCCTACAGGGGTACCACAAGGTTTAGTGCTTAGCCCCCTCTTACTTTTAATATGCACCTGACCAGACACTGTTCAAACTTGATTGTCCAACAATGGGTTTACAGATATCTTTCCTGGTGAATAGTTAAGCTTACATCTTATGACGACAGAGCTCCTCTTATTCCCAGCCAGACAATTTTTAACATCAATAAGGGTAGGGTTTAATAATAATTTAACTAATCCTTTAACTCAGCGTTTCCCCTACCAAACCCCCACCTGTAGGTCAAGTAAAATTATTTTCTATATTTTATATCTATATTTTGCTGATATGTTGTACCTTTGTTGTAAATTGTGTCTTTTGGGGTATATCATGTCTTGAATTAGTCAGAGGGGTATGATTCTTTGATGCATGACTTCTTATTCGAAAATTCTATTCAACAAATGAATGTAGAGTTAAGTCTATTTATCTACTATCAAAGTTTATATCAATAATACAGTCATTTTGGGGAAATATGAATAATTGCATTAGCAAGCTTATTTAAGTGTACCTAAATGTTTTCCTTGCACTCCTAAAATGTTAGTCTGGAGCCCTCTTACATAAAGAATGAACGGGGATTATTTGCTGTCATTCAAAGAAACACATGAACACCATGATTCCTGTCTGTCTATCTACCCCCAAAACTGTAAACCTGGGGGAAACACTGCAACTGAACTTCACAGATCACATTACAAAGACCACTTGGTTACGCACATTTCCTATTCTCTCGCTGGTGTTTCCTTCAGTCTTTATCTCTGTTTTAGCTTGTCCTTTTTGTCAATGCATTTCTCATTTGTATGTCACTTTGAACAGAAGTGTCTTCTAAATGAATGAAAGTACCTCCACGCTGTCAGGAGAGATGGCTCCATCGGCGGTGATGTCTGTCCCATCCTCCTCTTCAAACGTTGCACGCTTGTAGTTAGACATCTGAAAATCAAGAGAGAGATGGAGAGTTATGCTACCACTGAAGGCATATTCACACCAAATATTTTCAGTGCGAACAAGGTTTGAATACAAACAAAGTTTTGGAGAAATCACACTAGGGACCAATTTTTCTGACAGCAGAGCAGAACGTTATCTTGTTGTGAATCTCAAAACCATTTGGGTCTGCCAAAGACATCCATTTGCATTTAGATTTACCTTAAAGGCAGTTTGTGGAGGATATTTTCCCCAACTTTGCTTTTAGTAGACCAGTTCAAAAGTGCATCCACTTTACCATATATTAATTTTTGTTTAGGCATATAATTCACAAAAATGATTCATATTTATTTTATGCTTCATGTGCACAGGCCCTTTGTCTTCAATTTGCTTCACTGGTGTCAAAAGACATCAATAATGTCCCTATTGTACTTTCTCTTGACCTTTATCTTTGTGTGGACATTGTGTAGGTGCACATTATTATAAAACATTTTTGACATTCTCTGATATTCCGTTCTACCCGGACTACAAGCACTGTGATTGGTCCACTAGAAAGAAACCCTCCCGTCAGGTAAAAAAAAAAACTCACATGCGTCACATTTCTTTATGGGCATTACGGCTTGCTACATTGAGAACAAAGATGGGCCAAGTTGAGGAGTGATTAAACTCAAAGTGCGACAAAAGTCGCTGTCAATTTAACTCCATCACTGCTGTTTTTTTCCAAATCATACACAACAAGCTGCTGCTTCTTCCTCCTCGTTTGTGGGTTTACTGGCCAAGCACTGCTGATGTGGTTACGTGCATGGATACTGCCTACTAGTGGTCTATGTGTGTAATTGCACGTCGATGGGATGATTACGCAGAAATATACATTAAAATCGTGGGACCTACACACAACTGTAATGAGCCCTTTAGGTGTACAGGTAACCATCCGCATATGTTTGAGCCAGAGACTGATTCTGAATAGACTCTCAAACCAATTAAAATCAATGATACCACACGCTATTTCCAAAAACGTACTATTATTTTGCCTTCAAAATATTCAACAGCCAATTTTGAGATGCGTTCATTTATTAAAACTTGACAACTGTGAAATAAGACCAAATGAAACACTACACCAAGCCATACACATCACAGCAGCAGATATATTGTGTACCTAAAGTTTGTAAAGTTAAGAAAACTGAATTTTCTAGTTTCAATATTATTGGAAAGTCATCAACATATCACATGGGAAAGTGCATAGGAAAGCATTCTGAATGAAGCAGGGGTGTGGAGGGTGGTAAATCAGCTGGTTGTGTACATATAATGCCTAACCGCCGCCATTAACGAGTGATCTTGTCAATTAAGAAAAACAAGTTTTTACGGCAATCCATATTTTCGCTATTATCCACTAGGTGGCACTCTTCCCCAACTTATAAAACACTAAAGCATCCACTGATCCAAAAACAGTAAAAACTCTGTGTATGTTTTGATCATCGCTCTGAATCTGATCGCAAACAAAAGTCCTTAACAAAAATGCAATTATCTCCACTAATTGTCTCCTCTAAAGCTGGGCGTACACGGTGCGAATTCTGACGGTCGGAACGTCGTGAGCTCTAGCACACGACACGAGTGAGTTTATGCGAATATAATTTGGACGCAGTCACACACGACAAGATTTTACTGTACGACTTGACGAATTCTGACGTAAGCATTTTCGCACTTGTGAGGATGAAGTAGGCTACCTTTCGTTGTGGCAGAATGTACAAAAAATAAAACAAAAAGAATAGGGTAAAGATAATGGCTTAAGTGCAGAAAACAGCCTGGAATTTCTGTTCTTTTGTATTTCTGTTAATGCATTCAGAAATTGCAATATAGGTCTAGTGCTGTGGCGGTGAAGGAATTTCCCTGGCAGTGATTTTTCGTGCTAGCGCATATGCGGTTTTACCCTCTTAATATATCATGTTTGTAGTGCCAAGTAAATATCTATATTGCTATTATTAATTTTACATATATTGTTGCTTTTTTATAAATATGACCGTTCTAAAAACAAATTCAGTGGGCCTATTTATTTATTTGTAAATGCAGAATGAGGAGCAATGAGGTAAAACGCAAGGTAAGCTAACGTTACACGTCTTTCCCTTTATAATTAAATTATTAAGACAATACATCTACAGCGAAAATCATTTAATTAACATTGTCTAGGCTTGTTAAGTGCAAATGTACGGACCCTCGGTCAATGCGGTGTCTTGAAGTAAAAGTGAGCCTAAAATTAGGCGAGCCGCGACCATACGAGCATGAACGAAAAAAAAATATCGCATGCGAGCCCCTACGACAGCAAAAATCGCACCGTGTACGCCCGCCTTAATTGTCTTTTTGAAGAAACCCATCCATATTTGAGAGGTGATAAAAGAGAACAAATGAAAATCATAAAAAAATGCTGGCGGGGAAAGAGTTAAGGTGTAGTAATATCTGTCCTGGTCCTAATCTCTCCTCATCAGTTTACTAAATAAGCCACATTGGGAGGTTCAAAAAGGGTGATCTTGCTTTCTATCTGACGTAAGCTGTGTTTAGACAAAAGGTAAAGCATTCTGAGTTCTGTAACTTCCAATACGTTTTACAGTACAAAGACCTCTAATATGTCAAAATGTAAATTTGGAAGGAACATTTTTATTTCCCATTTTCCAGACCCCATAAAATTCCATTTTACCCAAGTTGACACTAAATGAGATAACTGGAAAAATCTTTGGAGTACAGAAAACATGAAAGTAAGAGCGTCATTGGAGGGCCAGCTTCTATTCTAACAACAAGATATGTTGCAAGAGGGTGTGAAATGAAGCTGAAAGTTGGGTCGGGGGTCCTTGTTTCCCTCCCCCCCAACTCTTCGGAGAGAAATTTATACAAACACATTTGCAAACACGCATACACAGCTGATGAGGTGTCTAATCAACACCTCAGGGAAGCTTTTTGCTCTGTCAATGTAAAAGCATTTACACATTACCCCACAAAAAACTGAAAACATTGCTGACATCTAACCGTATTTAAGGCGTCTATTGATATCGCCTGCACTGACAGCCGTGTAGAAACGAAGACGCACCAGCCTGAAGCGAAACCTCCTGCCTATCTCATTCGACAAGAGCAGACTGAACAAATCCCAGTACAGATCAAAATTACACACACGTATAACACAGAGACACATTCAGAAAACAGCAACTTATTGCTTAAAAGTTGTTTTGCTCAGGAGACTTCTCAGTTTCAGGTTTCACTGAAGACCTTAGACCTTTTCACAAACTGCATATTGGAGAAAGGACAAGGGGTGCATTTAAGATTACTGAGAAGAAAAATGGTAATATTTGGTTTCCTTTTCATGTCAAGGGAAACTACCGAGGGATATTGCATCATATTTTTCTGGGTACCTTTCATTCGGTTACAAACGGTCGTCTACCAATACAAGTATGATTATGGGCTAATACTGATTATCGGTATATTTCTAATGTATACATACTCTCATAACAAATGCAACAAACACATTTAACCTATTATTTATTTAAAATGCTTTATACATTTTTTTAACTAATGTAAGAGGGAACTAGAACTGCAGCTTATGATTATTTATTGTCGATTAATCGACTAATATTTCCGATTAGTCAACTAATCCATCAAATATTTTTCGATTAATCTAATTATTCTTTTTTGGCTAACTTCTCAATAAATAATTAGTACTTCTACCATTACCAACGGCTTCTACTGTACCTTCTACTAGAGGTCTTCTCGGGTCCAAAGAAATGTACCTGACCTGAAATTACCCAAATCACTTTTACCCGAACCTAAGGTGCATACCCCCTTACAACCATTTTGGCGGGTCTGATGACAACACAAAAGTAACCGCTAAAATGTGCATTCAAAATTGATTAAGAGGTCTGGCGCAAACGTTTTTGGCTAACAGAGGAAGTGTTGGAAAAGGACTTGATGCGTGGAAAACGCAAGATTGTTTGTGTCTTCTCAGGGTCCGTTTTGGCAAAAACACATTCGTTTTAAAAATTACCCAAAACCCGATGCCGCTTATATTATACCCGACCCATGTCTAAAGCACATATCCGAGGCATACGTGAAACTTTCAGGTCTCGGGTCAGACCTCAGGTTTCAGATATAAGTGGACCGTGAAGACCTCTACCTTCTACAATCAGCTATACCGGTTAGGTCACCAGCCGATACAAGTAATCTCAACAAAACCGAATCCATTAATGATCAATCATTATTATAAACACTCACATACCCAAATTAGGTTCTTCTCAAACATATATTTTCTTAGTATTAGCATTTTTATACAATGCAATCTCCGTTCTGAGTCCTTTTATAGACCTTCATTTGTTAAAAGCCCTTGTCTAAAAGACAGACGATTCTTTTGAAGGCTCGCCATAAACATACACTGATTGTTTAAAGAAAAAGTAGTACAACAAATCAACAGGAGCCATTTCAAAGATGTTTTAAAGTTCAACCGGAACGCCGCACTCAATCATCTCGACTGTTAGTCTTAAACAAATACTGATCTGGAGTTTTAGTATTCTCTTCCTCGATGGGCCTTTACAGGAAAACACAAATGAGATTACCAAGACAAAACCTCTGACTCATCATGGTGAAGTGAAACAAATGCATTCACACCCTCACTCACACAAACACGTGTCCCAAACCGTGCTAATCACTAGATTGCATTTCTTTGTCTTCTCATACACAGTCAAATGACACTTTAGTTGTTTGTCATGATTTCACACTCCTCTGAAATATGAGAAACATGGCTGGGTTTAGACAAGACGCAGAAAAAGATTCATGGGTGGCTGCCCATTGATGCATTTTAGGCAAAGGAAAAACAGAGTAAGGCACCTTGTACCAGACTTCCTCCATTCTGACAAAGTGTCATGTGCAATGTTAATTTATAGGGCCAGATAACTAACAGCTTGCGCCAGCGCAAACCATCATTTTGTCGTTAAACAACGACTGTTGGTATTTACTAAAGCCGCGCAGTGGATAATTAGCGCTTAAAAGATGTGGTCTAGTTATTTTTGCGATTTACCTTATTGCACATACATTTCTAGGAGTTTCCTGTTTATACGTGAAAATTATGGGACATTATTTTAATCAATAGTGCAACGTGATTTACTAATGTTTGCACGTGTTATAATACTGGTATTTGCACCATTATGTAACCTTGAACAAGCAATTTTACGCCAAAAATATTTAAAATGTTGCTGATAGGAGAGGCATCGCAGTGTGGTACAAGGCAGAGGATTTTTTAACACGTTAGCAGTTTATTTTGAATGCCAAAGGAACAAATTATTATAAAAAAATATTTTTTGCCAAGCCTTGTTATTTTTTATTTGCTAAAGAGAGTCACTAGGAGAAATCACACAATAGCAGGTGTTTCAAAGCTTCTTGTGAACTTCCATTTTTTTTGATTGTCTGTGTCCATAAAGTTTTCTACAATACTTAATTTGCTCAAATGTGCAGTGTACAGCAAAGCACCCTCAGTAGAATATTTAACCACAACCCTAAAAGGCTCATTCTAGTATATACGGCATAGCTGCAACGGCGTTAAACTGACATAAACATTTTGTCGAGGTGCACGTCAGGCAACGCAGAGCTACGAATAACCTACGGCGTAGACCTTAAGTGCAACTACAACTTGGGTTTTCCCCTTGACTTCACGTGTGACAAATAAAGACATTTCATTTGTAATTGATTTCTTGAAAACTTGACATTTTCACACATAAATAGATTTTTATTTTGAGTAGAAAACTTGATGCTTTAAGATTTTCTAAACTTTCAGAATGAAACGAAAAGCAAAGTAAAACAAATCAATGTATCAATCTGGCAATATTTAGTGCTGGCTCCTCGGTATAAACTAAGCATTACAGTAGTATTCATTTGCCTTACCTACAGTATAGAGATCATCAGATTATAGATAAAACTGTACGAAAACACATTCTTCAGACGTCATATCAGCCCAAATAAACCGCCAGATCTCTTGACACTTACCGTACATCAACACGTTCTTATAGCAGTTAAAGACCATAAAAGACATCAGTAATCCGAAAGCCGAAGTAAACTGGTGCCACTGGCGTAGTGTGACTGGAATAAACCATCTCATGGAGAATGGGGGAAGGAAAGCCAATGTTTTGTTAGCATGACCCAGAAAGGGCAAGTCGCTACCGTGGGAGAGGGAAGGTTGCTGAGAGCGAAGAACAGATAAACCTCACTTCCTAAAAGCAGACTCCTACCTTGGTTTCGTGGTAACTGTGAAATGCGTACATACGGGGAAGTTATAAAAACGTCATGCAAGTTACAGTAACTAGCCTTACAAGAACCATAAAGCCAATAAACATTTGGGGATGCTGGGATGCCAAGCAAGTGAAACCATGAATTGAATCTACCAACCACTACAGACTTATTCTGCTTTTAAGCCATAAATTAATTTATAAATGCTGATGGAATGGAGCTGGATTTAAGCTTTGGATAAAAGCGTCTGCCAAACGCATAAATGTAAATGCATAAACATATAATCAAAAAAATCCTTATTAGTAGTTAAAAAATAACACATTTGCAAAAAAAGCATGTTTCCCATCACATCCTCTGGCAGTGGGTGAAGAATAATAATTGATGTACAGTTTATTAAGACCCCATCACAAACTCACACACATGCAATATACAGTACTGTATGTGAACTGTATTGGTTGGTTGCTTGTTAACTGTACAATATATGGCTTTCTATGAACTCTGCATTAGTAGACACCTAATGGATGGATCTGAAACAGACATTTATATTAAACTAAAAATCCAAAGGGAGCCTTGACATCTCATTTCAGTCCACCCACACCCCATTAAATGCCTGATGCACAGCCTTTGCTTTTCGTTTTGCTGCAGAAGAGAACGCTTCTCTGTGTTTGGAAGTGAAAAAGACAGAAAGGTATATGAAATTGCTCAACGCGTGTATTTTTTAGAAGAATCACATCAGATCATGTTTACGATGCCTGAATTCCTGAGTAGGAACTTCCCGGTAGGATCTGAAGGCAGTAAAACCCACACTTAAATATCCAATCCAGTTAGCGACATCCAATTTTGACTCTTAATGTTCAACTGTTCAATTTCCAGCTCATCTCATCAGATGAACTTCCAGACAGTCCTGCTGCATTTTTATCCGCAGTATTTCTCACCGTCCTTCCTCTGTAAATCAATTTTAAGCAGCTTGCCGACCCTATCGGCTCTTAAGAAACAGCTTGTGTGACTCAATAATTTGGTGCCGTTTAGTAAATATCTCTGTTAAATATGTCTATTACATTTTTGTCCAGCGGCAGACACTCATAGCTTACAAATAGTTATGTAACAAGTTCACCAAAAAAGGCCTTGAGTCATAGATTTATTATTATGACTCAAGTTAAGGATAGAGATTAAAAAAAACATAACACATAACTTGTCCTGCATCATTTGTGCTTTTTTGGACATTAATTGTAACCTACAATATCAAGACAGCCAAAGCAGCAGCTTGTTGTGTACGTTGCTTGTTCATACCCAAACAAATCTGCTTTACAGAATTTACATATAGTTACATTTTTGGAGAGGTCACGTCGAGTATAAAATAATCTCTAGCCCCTGGGCTCTTTTGACTTGCCAGTTAGCAACCATGTACCAGAACACCATAGCAACCAAATAACAAAGCCCTAGCAACATTACGCAAAACACATTTGCATATTGATAATGGATATGCAAGTAAAACTCTAGCTGACATTAAAGTTGCTTATGGTTTTGTGATGTGCTTCTTTAAAGTTACTACATTTTTAGGTTAAACATACCAGTTGATTCATTAATAGCATAAATGTGGGTAGAACACATTTGTTTGTGCATTTATGAGTTTGTGGAAAACAAATATGATTTAGTCTAGGGCTGCAACTAACTATTATTTTCATAATCGATTAATTGGTCGATTATTTATTTGATTAATCGACTAATCGGATAAAACATTTTCACTTCTAGCTAAATAAGGCACTAAATTAGGATATTTACGTGTTGGAGCATGTGACCACACAGACCAACTAATCAATAATAAAATTTGTTGACAATGAATGTCATTATCTATTTTTATTAATTTTATTGATTTGTTGTTGCAGCCCTAATTTTGTCACAGGCTTATACTGCACAGCTATCTTGTGTTATTACCTTTATAAGAAAAAATCATGCAGAAATCATCTAATCTACACTGAGGCTTTAGGCTGCTTAGCTGTCGCAGTGCGTGTGTGTGTGTGCGTATGCGTGTGTGTGTGTGATAGATACAGCCATGACTAAAAGGTCAAAGCTCTGCTTTATTGTCTTCATGCATTCTCTGCTCCCATTGATTTACATTGCCTGTCCTATCGCCATGGAAACAAGGCCCTCATCCCACCAACTATCACTAATTAAATCCATATGTCCTGTAACATGTATCCAGGCCATTTGATTGATTAAAGGGATAGCCAATGAAAAGCCAGATGTTAGTAATATTAAAACAACTCGCAACATTACAGGATAAATGCTCCAGAACATTTCCGGGACTATGATGCACAAACAATGAAAAAACTTGCAGTAATATAAAGTTAATAGTAGAGAGAGTGAAATGAGTGAGCACTTTTGAAATAACCTCTAATTGTTATCCATTAAGAAGCCTTGATGCAGTGAGGGAATAGTGAAGGTCTCTCTAAATCACGTGGACAAAGTACAAAAACAATGCCCTGTTTAGTCATACTTCAGTCTCAGCCTGAGACAGCTCATCCACAGACCACCCACAGTACGTTCACAGATTGTCTGCTGCATACTGCACACAAAAATGACAAGAGCTGAGAAATCTGACTGGCTTGCTTTAGGCAACTTCTGGAAGGTTGTGCAGTCAAGGATTTATCGGTTATGCTGCTACCCACAGAATACAATAAATGCTTCTGAACCAATCATTGGATTTGCCAAAACTTGACAGTGAAGACTACCCTGTGGGGGTGTAAATAGGACAGTTCATTGCAATACATTCAAACATTTCTTTGATGCAATTACGATTCGATTAATTTATTGATTCTTTAATATTACGTGCCTAGTTAAGCAGTTACATTTTTTATAACTAACGAATGCTACCAAAATATATAACATGAACGTTTAATTAAACCTTTTAAAAATGCACTTTTTTAAATACAGAAAAATAAATAACGGCGGTCAAAGGGCTCTAGCATACACCCGGCGCGATGCGCGACGCAAGTGTCTTTTGCTAGTTTCAACCCGGCACAATGATCATTTTTACGTTTAGCGCCACCTTGTTTAAATTGCAATGCATTTGCGCTCAATTTTGGGCCCATGGGCGTTCTGGTCTGAAAACGAGGTGTGTTCAGGCGCACTGTTGGCGCGTTGCCATTTTGAGGCAACTAAAATAGACTACGCCATTGACCAACAAAAACCTGGTCTCAAGTCTAAAGTCAATGGTGCAATATTGTTTTTTGTTATTTAAAGAGCGCATTAGTAATATAATAATGCGCCTATAAACGTGACAACATCGCGCGTTTGCTTATCACACACATGGATGCACAGCAGCACAAAAACGCTTTTAAAAGAGCTCAAGAGCTGCTTCACCTGCAGCCTGGTAAGTAAATAAATGCGTTAAGCAAATGCAAAACATATTTTTAAATGTTTTTAAATGCTTTCCCACAGATTTATTGTATATAATGACTCTGTACCTGTGGATATGGTGAGATGAAAAACAATTTTTAAGTAATGCTTTTTAAAAAAAAAACTGCCGCTGTCCGAGTGCTGAAACGCTTCGGCTCTCCGCACGTTTGTAAATCCTTTAGCTCTTGTTTGTATTTTTAGAGTACAAACCTTTTCTTGCATATTTGCTAGTTATTTTATTTTAGAGATTACAATGATTATGTAGGATATCAATACATTTACAGCAGTTAAAAGCCTGCTATTTGTACTTCTATGACTGAAAGAAAACGGCTTTTAAAAGTTTTAATCCAAAAAAATAACAATTTCAATAAAAATGAAAACAACAAATTTTTTTACCATTAATCTTTAAACTGGTGGTTTTCCTCCTCCGCTTAGTTTTTCAGTTTACAAATACCACTTTCTAAATAGGGATTAGGCATAGTGCCAGGCGCAAATGGCTTTTAAAGGGGATGAGGGCTGAGACTCTCATTGGTTTATTGCACATTACGCATTATTGCACAGACAGTGTGGTTGGCGCATAAACCATTTTTCCCGTCGTTAAATTAGCAAAAGTGGAATCGGACAGGCCAGTTTAGACCGTGCGCCGTGAGCTTTAGACAATGTGCTTAGATTGTAAAAATAGGGCCCAAAGTCTTTAGTGTATTTAGCTGGTGCTGGCAAAGGTTTTCTGCCAATATGTTTGTCCAATCCATTTACCAAATACAAAATATTTTCAAACCCACAATTTGCGTCCAATAGCAATCACAACGTCTTCTGCCTCTTACTCTGTGTTTTCACTGCTACAACCGCTTTTTTACTGCATTGTATTCACTTTCTGACAGTGGCACACGAAAATAAACGAAAATGTGCGTTTTGGCAGAAATGTGTACGGTAGATGGACGTTACGTCAAGGAATGATGATGTGAAGAGTGTCAAAATAAAGGTACCCTTATATCGATATTTTGTGTGTTGCATCGATGCATTTGATCGTTAGAAATGGATTCGATACATCGATCCACATCAACTATCACGTTTATTCAATGAATTGATACGCCATTTATAACACTAAAAGTAATATAAAAACAGAAAATCCTTGAACTCAAATTCAGTGCAAATACAATATTACAAATTATTAAAAGTTAAATCAACGTTTACTGAACTTGCTGAAATATGTTGGAATTACTAGAAATTTTTATTTAATTGTACTCTTGTTTTAGTTCACATTAGGTCATTCATTTACTTTTCATCATTCATTTGTGTTATCATAACAAAGGGATTTGGTGTAGATTAAAACAAAATCCTCAATGTTAATATAAAGAATTTTATAGTACCACTGTCCATTATTAAATCATGTAAAGTAGCTTTATTTAGTGAACAAAGTGTGTGAACATCTGTCAGTTAGCCATAAACACATGGCGAGAGATGGAGACTCCCTCAAGAGATCGAGACCGAAAACAGAGTAACCTTGCAAAGGGAAGGGAGAGGTTTTCCCAAGTTCCAGGAGTGGCGTGGACCTTTCTCCGTGCGGAATGTGATTGTTTGAAGTGGTTTCCTGAGGAGTGTTTTTGAAAGGAAACAGCTCGGTGGGGGAAAGCTGGCATAGCCCAACCTTTGCCCCTTAGAGCTAGAAATACCCTCACACTTCTGCCCCGAGAAACCCACCCAAGCCAACCTAAAGCCACCTTGAAAGGAGCGAGGGCCGGCTATAGAGAGATGATACACCCAAACAACCGTACATGCCCAATCTGACCGGTTATGAAGAGATTACACAGGGCCACACAGGTTTCTCTGGGAGCTGTCCAGGGAAAATATGAGGTAACAGTGCTTGTTTTGAGCAGACAGCATGGCGCACGGTCAATAAAAGGTTCTGGGGTAGTGTCTTTCAAAAAGGTACTAATATGTACTATTTGGGTACAGATATGTTTACATTTGGTACCAATTTGTACCTTTGGGGTGCTTAAACTTTTTAAGTGCAAATGTGTGCTTTATGTAAGGGTACTGCCCCAACAGCCAGGTCTCACTGTTAATGCGTAGTATTAATAGGTATGTTTCAAAAACACAAAACATATTTTTGTATGTTTAAATAGATGCTGAAGCATAAAACGTAGACGTATTTCAACATTTAATCGTAGCATTATTACGTTTTTACAGCTACAAAATGTAAAACATTTACAAATCTTTCATTCCATAAAGATTGCTGTGTTGATAATGTTACCACCTTAACACAACCCCAAACCTAACCCTAAACCCAAACCCTTTCATACAAAAAATTTTAAATATTATGCATTAAAAAAAAAATTATTATGCAACTTAAATGGACAGATAAGTGCAGAAGTGTACTTTTTGTAACAATATTAACAATATAGCATTTAAAAGATATGTTAAGCCACTAATACAGTTCTACCCCTAAACCTACCCCTAAAAGCATGCACTGTTGGAAATAAAAAGCATAACAGAGACAAACAACTTATTTATACTTATGTATGTACTTATTGCGCAATTTAAAAAGCAGAACCAAAAGTAGTTAAATGAGGATGTGGTGCAGCCGCGATCCTATTTGGAGTTTATGAAGTACACAGAAAAAATAAAGTTATTCATCCACCAGAACGTTAATTCAGTCAAGGAGCAAATCAAAAATCTTGCAAATCTATGACGTATCACGCAAGAGTCAATAAGCGTTTAATATCTCTGCCATAAAGCGAAGTGTCTTTAAGCTTCTTGACGTGCAATATTTGAATTTAACTCTTTTGCCGCCAGCGTTGTAAAAAAAGTTGCCATCCAGCATTTTTCATGATTTTCACAAAAGTTTAATGCCTTCCAGAAAATGTTCTTCTTTAAATATATATATTTTTATCACCTCTCAAATATGGGTCGATTCTCAAAAACAACCAATTTTGTGCAAAAAGCTGAGATAATTCCATTTTTGTGAAGGACTTTTGATAGAGATCAGATTCAGAGCGATCTTTAAAACATACACAGAGTTCTTTCTCTTTCACGTGAGGCGCTACTTCCGGGTTGTATAAGTTGCGCCATCTGGTGGATAATAGCGGTATTGCGGAAAGCCGGAATTTCTCATCATTGGCAGGGAAGCGTGAGAACTGGGATCAAGTTTGTATGATTAAAAAAAAAGGATTACAGTGAATGAATAAAATTAACATCTTTTGTGAATTTATGTGTTTTGGTGCAATTATTGTTGCATAGGAGAAAATGTCTTTCGTGTGTCCTGGGAAACCAATTAAATATTACAAAATTGATAAATGATTACAGAAATGTTATTAATTTTAAGGTTTTAAAGTGTAACATTACATAATTCCCTAAAATAAATAAGAAAATATGAGTAAGAAACGCTAATGCCTGTGATTTTAATATTTATGAATAGAAATGCATATAAATCTGTTCGTCTGTAAAGCTGTCAATACGTAAATAATTAACGTATTAGTTCTGTTAACACATCGATATTATACATTTCAGTGTGTATGAAAACGTGTGGTACAACCACACTTTATGTAAAAATACACACGTATTCTCATGAGATCACATTGACCCCAGCTAGGGACCATTTTTTCCTGACAGTCTGGGCCTTATGTAATCCAATTGAGAAGACTTGAACATAGAAAACTGAGGCTGTTTACATTAATGCGTTTATCCTTTAAAACGCGTTACTTTTGCTACGTTTACGCCTTTCATCTACACTACATCACCGTTTTCGACCCTCATAAACGGATTCGTTCGCAAACGCTGAAGACCCTGTTTTAGTTTGAGAACTCAGACGTTGCTCTGAGTGTAAATGAACGTAGACGGAGTCTTATGTAAACGAACAGCTGATGTTAACGTGACAGCCCATCATTTTCAAAGTAAAAATTATTTTATTCATGTAAATGTTGGTTTGCAACTGAGGTTTTGCCAAAAAATAGTAAACATCTACCAACCAGCTATTATAAACGCTATATCGGATTGTTTTAACATGTATCCTTATAGATAATGTCTGTTTTATATGAATGTTTGAGTATTGTTGGGTTTAATGCGTTTATGTTTTGTTTAAATTTAGTTAGCTTACGAAAGATAGACTGTAATTTTAAACACCATATAGGCGTTGCAAAGGCCAATATGAAGAGAGAATTGTAATGGGTCAGACATTATTTTCCAGTTTAATGTAAGTTTTGTTTGCTACTTTAAAATGAATTTCGTTTCAGATAATATGTCTCTTAATTTTAATCGATGTTTTGTTGATAAGTTTTGTGAATATAAATTAATAAAAACAATAAACTCAACGTCATTAATATAATGCTCGTTTAGGCGCTTGCGCTTTTAGCTATTTCTGTGTTGCTAGCGGAGGACGTGCACGGACCTCGCACACTTTTAAATATTAATGCAATAAGCATTTCTGGTAGGCTAAAGCAATACTTCAAGTTCGCTACTGTTCAGTACTGTTCACTTGAATGCTTTCTTTTTAAATCATAAAGACCTTTCTTTTTAGTTATAAAATCAAAATTAACCTATTAATCATCAGTTGTAGGGGGGAGATAGAACAGTATAAGACTTTTCCAAACACATTTTTATAGGTTAAAAAATAGTGTCTGTTATAGTTGCCAGCAAAGGACCCATGTATGACTTTTTGTCAATATCGCACACCCCTAGGCTGTGTAAACGCGCAAAGGTAAGCTATTATTAGAGTAATAAGTTATTTTACACTTTTATGCGCATGCCCAGTTATGTGATTGGTCATGTTTCATGCGTTTATGGTTGTGCATAGTGTGGATGAAGATTCTTTTTAAAATGCCAGTATAAACGAGGATCGTTTTCATTTTAAAATGCCGTTTTAAAACGCAAATGCTCTAATGTAAACATGGCCTGAGAAACAGAAGGATGAGAAAAACAAAGGCTGAAAACGGGCCATCCTCTGTCTCCAGTCTTCTGAATGAAGGTACTCAGACAGTCTGTCGCCGGGAGATGTGGGTGAGGTCCGAGTCACAAAGTACAAATAGTCAAACACACAATCTGCATTGTCTAATATGCTAAAACATGCATGATTAAATGCACATCTGACCAAAACTAACTACAAGTACAGTTCACACATACAGTGATCATTTTCCTCGCCCAGGGTATATTTTTGTTTTTTTAGAGGAGGTAAGTGGCCTTTTCAAGAGCGCTGACACACACACACACTCACACACAATCTGTAAAATCTTAATAGCAAAATGTCAGTGCCTAAGTGACCTTTCCTCATTATCTAAGGAAGTGCAATTCCTGGCAGGGTGTGGATTACACAAACAAAACACACTTACCTACGGAAAAACATTGTGTTGCTGACAGTGGATAGTGACCAGCTGGGAAAGCTCTGATAAATTGGTTGACTCCGATTTGTAATTAGGCTCTTAAGAGCAATGAACTCGCAGTCGTAATCGACAATGCCTCTTTTGGTGTGTATATGTGAGAGAGCAAGACAGGACATTAAACACCATTAATCATTTTTATATTGCTTTAAAGGCCGCTTTGTATTATTTACGTGTTAGTGCTGCAGCAAACCCATGCAGAATTGCAAAAATAAGCAGAGTTTTACATTGTTTTGCTGTGTTTGTTTGTGTATGGTGCTCTGGAGGTCTCATTATTCAATGGCTTGGTAACATTGGTCTCAAATCTCAAGTTCGGATCTTTAGTCTCAGACTGAAGTAGTTCCAGTATGGTAGGTCAAACAAACTCATTTTAGTTCAACAATAACCTTATAGGGTTGGATGAGACAATATGCTGTAAATAAATCAAGATGAAAATTTCAAATGATCATGTTTTAAAAATACTGGGTTGCGGAGTTGATTTATCCAACGGCTGGGGTTGTCTATATTTTACCCAACCTTGGGTTATAATCAAACCAGCATTTTTTATAGTGGAACTAGACGTTAATAAAACATAATTCTGTTGACTACACTTTGTTGTTAACGTAATTGGGTTAAGAAGAGGATTTTCTTTAATTTTCTCGTTCTTAGCAGGCATTAATTTGGGTCTTTGGGATGGGTTTTGGTACGACTCTAAGCATACTCGTCTTGGGTCTTGAAGAGTCGTCTTAAAGTTTTTTTTTTTTATTGAAAACACATCAGGGGTTAAGTTCTATATTAGTCCTACGTTTAATTGTTAATGTATTGTAATACTCAAATCGTAGTAAATATAAGGGAGAATGTGGGGGTGAGAGAGAAAGAGAGAGAGAAAAGCGCTGGCCCGAGCGCTCAGTGGTGACACGAAACGGAAGTCAGAGGTTAGCAATCTCCTTTTCCTCTTTTCTTCAATTCATGACCTCTCTCTACACTCTGCCAGTGAGACACGCTCGATAACTCACACAAGCACACGCAAACACAATAAACCACAACACACACACACACATCTGCCGAATTTGATAGAGCAAGCCAATAATTATCTCTTCTAAGCATTCTCAGACAAACCTTTATTATAGTGTTTATTAACTCCAGTCCTACAGTACTGCAAATTTTCGACCGTGGAGCAGACTTCACAACCTCTTCTTTTAAATCACTGCGAAATGAGACTTAAAATACTGGTCATGCAAATAAGACTAATAATAATACTTAATTCGAAACTATGGAAGGTCTACTTTTATTTGTGTATACTCGTAATAACAAATAAACATTGTGCTTTTTTAACTGCTTACCTGGGGCAGGCGTATTTTCGCTGAATAGGTGATGTACACCTTCAAATTAATATAACTTTGTCATTTTTTGGTCTAGAAGCCTAATCTTGGTCTTGTTTTAAAAAAGACGCGCTGAACGTGAAAATATAAAATTTATAGCAGTTCACATTCACTTTATTAAATAAAAAGAATGCAATAAAATATATATATGTATACACAAAATTATAAAAATAAAAAATGTTTCACGCCACTAATGCTAAAAATTAAAAAAAGACATAAGTATGAACTAGCTACTTAAAATCACAAAAAGTATGTTTTTGTCACACATTTACCAACAAAATCCACTACTCGTCAACGTTTTGCTGCATACTCTTGTCGCATATTAATAAATAACTCTTACCGGCATTATTACTATTGCTAAAAGGTTTTGAAATGTGACGTTCTTAGACCTTTCTAATGATATAATGGGGCATTTTCCTGGTCAGGGTTTAGAATAATCCAGCACTAGGCTTTAGCTATATTAGGACATTTAAGTAGTTTTTACAAGCATACCCTACAAAAAACAACACTGGTTTGCATCTTGAGACAAAGCCATGCCATTGATATGTGTCAAGATTGCAAATTTATTTTAAATAAAGTCCACTCAAACACGCACTTTAGTATGGGACTAGGATGAGCCCTGTCTGGGAAACCGCCCCATGGTGATATATTTTTGCAGATTTAGATTATAGGATACAGTGTTATGAAAACATAATTCATATGCATTCCTATGGGGTCAGTGACATGTAACAAAATGACTGTCACTACATAATTTCTATCATCAGATGACCTTGAAACACTACACTCTTAAAGCTTACCAACAATATATAGTTTGTCAAGGTTTAATGGGTTAGAATAGCGTTTAGGGTTATAATTGTCAAATCAAATTAGGCCCACCTGTGGGCCCGTGACATTTTAGAAAATGACTGAAAATGGTAAATGATGAAAAATAAAAACTACATTGAAAGAGCTTTCAAACAATATATAGTTTGTCATGATTAG
The DNA here is from genome assembly GCF_030506205.2 of Paramisgurnus dabryanus. Taxonomy (NCBI): domain Eukaryota; kingdom Metazoa; phylum Chordata; class Actinopteri; order Cypriniformes; family Cobitidae; genus Paramisgurnus; species Paramisgurnus dabryanus. The sequence goes on from NC_133344.1 coordinate 40,636,732, forward strand.
ATTAGAATTCACTTGCAAAACACTAAAGTAAATGTAGGCGTCCCCCTGGCGGGACAGTGACATTTAGCAGGATATAAATGGTTTAAGGCACATTCTTTTTGGAAATAAATCGACTACTTCCCTACATAATTTGTTTCATAAAACAGTGTTGGAATATGTACTTGATTTTTAGCCGCAGACAGCAAAAACAACATCTCATATAAAGCTGTGTAAAGTCACAGAAACACTGCCCACTACACTCAATGGTGCAATGTCGAACTTTAGAAGGATCTTTGGACAGAAATGCAGTATACTAACTATATTATCAGTGGTGTATAAAGACCTTACATGAAGAACTGTATTGTATTTATTACCTTAGACTGAGCCGTTTTATTTACATAGAAGTCGCCATTATGTTTCTACAGTAGCCCTTAATGGACAAACTGTTTTACAGAGCGCATTTCATCCCTACGTTGTCTCAGACGACATGTTTGTCCTGTGGCAGCTACCATAGCTTCTCTTTGCGTTTCGAAATTGAGGTTAATTGCAATTCGCAATCTGACCACCAGATGCTGCTAAAACCCACATTGGACCTTTAATGTCAAATGGTGGCAGAAAATACATACATTGGAGTAAACAACATCTTAGGAGGCTTAAAACAGACAAGAAAGATTTTCATTACATTTCTTCCACTGATGCAGAAGTATGATGCAATTGGTTATTTGAAGTATGTATTCAAATATTGATTCAGTTAGCTAACACTGCTGTATTTATCCAATAATGACTGTTGACACAGCAAATATGCAAATGTGAATGTTAACCCAGGGTTTAGTAATGTAGAGCGTGAAAATTCAGATGATAAATACACAAAGCTACCTCTTACACTGCAAAAACATGTATCCATATGTATATAATATTGTATTTTCTAATGATGTGCTGTTAACGATTGGGGAGAAAGTTGGATATGAACGTAACTTCGGCATCTGGGATAAATGAGGCAGTAGTGGTTTTATCGAAAAGTAGGATATAGTAAATTAGCTGATAAGCAGTGGAATTGTGGTAAGTGGAGATTTTCTTAATGGTTCACTGCTTATCATTCCAATGGTTAGAGTTATTAGTATCTAATGTCCCTCATTTCATTCAGAATGATAAAACTGAAAAAGGTTTGTCATCATTTGGAAAGATAGCTAGTGAGATTAAGATCATAGTTCCTTTAGGGTGCAAACAAGCTGCCCTGAACACGCCATGTCACAGACAAGCGTTTACGTTCTTAAATGAACCGAGACGCTTCTTGATTTAAGCATTAGGGGAAAAGCATACATGATTTATGTGAATACAGGGAGCTTGACATTTTTTTAAGTATGGGGAAATTGGGCATGAAAGGCTGGCATGCCCAGGGGTTAGAGAAGAAGCTGGGTATACTATTGCTGCTATTGAGAATAATGATAAGTCAACTTCTGAGAAACAGCTTCAGGTTACAGTGCAGACAGACAATGGTGGTGATATATTGATTGATAATCAGAAAGATTGTTTTTTTTTTTAAATAATAATTTATCTGAACTTGATGGAAATGGAGTGATGAATTATACTGCTGCCAAGGAAAAAGACAAGGGTTAATGTTGAAAGAGCTCACAATGAAATTCTTGAAATGTCCAATTCTGTTGAAATGTGTAATGATATGGAAATGAGAGATGATGATATGCGCTCTGATACTGCTGATAACTAGTGTACATTGCAAGAAATAAGAATAAAGAATGTGAAAATGACTTTTTCCCCAAATACAGATGAATGTTAGTTATGCGTCCTTAAGCAAACAGAAATGGTTCAAATGATAAAAGGGAGAATACTGTTGGTTAAGGTGGATTTTGAAGTAATAACTGTTTATGCACCTAATAGTGGGCCTGGGCAGCTTGAAGTTATTTTTAAAGCTTAAAAAAATGCTGTTCAGTAAATTGAGGATGATGTGTGCATTTTTCTTGGAGGTGGAAGTGTACTCCCAATTTTCACTATTGATAGGAATGAAGAGAAAGCCCACAATAAATGAAGTGTGGCGTTTGATTTAATAGATACGTTGAGAAAAAGAAATACAGGAATTAAATGGTACACATTGCTTAACATATATGATAATAGAGTTAATGGGGCTATGTTAGGTAAAACAAAGGGATAATAATATCATGGATATTTCTATTTTACCTGTTGTATTTTCAGACCATCATTCGATATCATTTACACTATTGCAGGATGCATTTTTTGTTTTTTTAATAAAAACAAATTACAGAAAGAACTTTTAAGTAAAAATAAGAATAAACTTGGTTCATTATTACAAGAACATCTGCTACAATCTGCTCTTTTAAAGATATGGACGCTCCGTCCTCATATTTCTTCAACCTTGAAAGAAAGATGTACCATCTTAATCATTCTGATGGGGATATAACATTAAATAAACTAATTACACGTCAAGAGATCACTGGGCCAATGAGAAAGTTATCCAATGGCCGTTCTCCAGGAATGGATTGAGGGCAGAGTTCCATCAGTATGAATTATTATTAAAGTGTGTTAAGAATAAGTTAATTCTTTTAAGTTGTAGAAGAGCAATCCTTTCCTTGCTTCAAAAAAAAAAAAGGGATTTGTGCCATTTAAACAATTGCAGACCAGTTTTCTTGTTGTGTATGGACTATAAAATAATGTTTAGAAAACATTTACAGTTCAAAATGTTTCGACAACAGTTTGAAGTGCTTGGGCCCTATCATACACTTGACGTATATGGCGCAAGGCACGACGCAAGTGTTTTAAACAAGATATAAATGAGATTACAACGAGCGTTTGTTTATTACACAAGCATGGATGCAAATCAGCACACAAGCACACAAACTAAAGCGCTCTCCCATATGCTGAACCTTTTCGGCTCTCGCAATGTTTATAAATTGATTACCTTTGATTTGTTACGAAAAAAGTATTTCAGAGTGCTAACCATTTTTTTTTTGTAAATTAATATTGTAAAAATACCTTTTGAGATTACAGTGATCATGCATTCATACATTTTCCGTAATTAACTGAAAATAACGACTTTTAAAAAAAAAAGTTTATTACAAAAAATAACCATATCAATAAATAAAAAAACAATGCAAATTTTCAATCTTAAACTGGTGGTCTTCTTCCTCCACTTACAGTTTTTCAGCTTACAAATTATTTCATGTAAATAGGGAATCCACCATGGCACAAGTGCAACTGGCTTTTAAAGAGGAAGGGAGATAAGAATCTTATTAAACACACCCATTACTCATCAAGAGAATAGGAATAACACTTTTAGACTGTGCGCCAGGCACACAGAGCATTTTTCCCATTGTTAAACTAGAAAAAGTTGGTTTCGGACATGCCTTAAGTGCGATGTTAAAATAGATAAAAAAATATTTTTACTTAGATTTTATTGGATCAAGATAATAGTTTTTACAGTCAATCATGCATATATTTTACAAAAGTTTGCTTTGGAATTTAGCACATATTCAACTGTTATATTTTACAATTTCTGAAATTGTTAAAGCTGGTTGAGGATTGAGTGAACCAATACCTGTACTGTATCAAAAGGAATAAGGCATGATTATCCACTTTCTGGACAACTATATAGCCTTGTTATTGAAACATTGTTATATAAGCTATGAAGAGACCTTCATGGGACCTTATTTTAATAATATAATATCATAATCAACCTATGCTGATTAATCTGTTTATATTTCAGGTAAAGATGATGTTAAAGTTTTAACAAAAACTATTAAACAATATGAAAAGACATCATCAGCCAGATTAAATTGGGAAAAAGGTGAGAGCCTTATTATTGGTCAGTGGAGGGATGGACTAGGGCCTCTAAAATTACCAGTTGGAAATTAAGTATTAAAAATGTTAGAAGGTTATTTTTAAGAAGTAAACTATTCCATGCTGGAATAAATGCTGGAACAACTGTCTGCATGTTTATTTAATGCATTTATTGGGTCCTTATTGACCAGGGGCCTCCACCTCATTCACTTTTAAAGTTACTTCTCCACCTTCTTAGTATTCCTCAATCTATTTGCTATCAATATTATTTTAATTTATTATGAAGTCCTGAGATATGTAATAGTAAAAGTTAAATATGTTAGTTTAAAATGTTAATTACACATGATTTTTCTTTAATTATGGTGACTAAAATGCTGGGCAACATAGTGGTTTAGTGGTTAGCACTGTTGCTTCACAGTTTGAGAGTTCCTTTCTATGTGGATGTTTTCCATGTGTGGGTGTCTTTCTGGTACAGCAGTCCCCCCCCCATCAAAAAACATGCAGATGAGGTAAATTCAAATGACGAAATTGCCCTTAGGTTTGTGGGTGTGAGTGTTTGTGTCTGTGTGTGTTCTGTGATGAACTGGCCATCTATACAGGGTGTGCAGTGCATAGGATAAGCCAGTTTTGAAAATGCAGGGATGAATGAATGGGAATTATCTTATAAAAAAATGCTGCCGTTTTCTGACTACTTTGGTGTCTTAATGATTAGTGTGTAACTCACTTTTATTTTGTATGCGATTAATCTAGATTAATCTTTGCCCAGCACTAGTAAATAAACAACTTGGTCGCCTCTACCTTATGGCATAGACTATTTGTAAAGGAACCACCTGATGAAATGATTTTCAAAATAGAAAGGATGTTTGTGGACTTTCTCTGGAACGAAGCACTAGATTCGTGCAGCAGCACTCTCTCTTCCCATTTATCAGAGAGATCAGAGTCTAGTAGATGTCCAAAGTAAGATTCCTGCTTTCAGAATACAAGCAGCACAGAGACTCTTGTATCGTATGGTTTTGGCTTGGGTTCAGACTGCAAATGCGATTTCACAAATGGTTGGCAGTATTGGATTTGACAGACATCTGTTTTCAATGGATTTGGAGAAAGTGAACATATCTGGGATTGCCTACATTTATCGGTCAATGTTGCACTCTTGGAGAACAGTTTTAAAAGTGGATAGAGAATTTTATGAACCATGGAGCTGGATACAATTTTGTAATCCAATGATTCGGACAAGGCATCTGTCTTGGTTAAAAAGCAATGATATTTTAAAGCTGGGGCAACTCTTGAATTATGAATAATATTGGTAGAAAGCCTCAAAGAAGTAACCGGTTTTAACGTCCTCACAACTGACAGAAAAGTTGGTGGAAGACATTTATGATGCCTTACCAAGCAGTTACAGAAAATATATTGGTGTATTCTAATATGAGACGCATGCCAGATTTCCCCAAAATTGAAATCACTGCTCTTGTTGGTGAGAGGCAAGGGGATAAGTCAGCAAGTTCAATTTTGTTACTTTAAACTCCAGAGTTGTACAGAAGCGAACAGCGGATCTGCAATGGAAGATTATTCATGGGGCAATAGCTATGGACAAACATGTGGCACTCTTGAATCGAGAAGTTGGAATGTAGGTTTTGTGCAAAGGATGCATGAAAATGTACAGTAGAGCACTTGTTTCTAAAAAGTAATAGATTGGAAGGTCTTAATATGAAGAATTTGTCAGAACAAGTTTTGTATAGTGGGTGCAAAATATATTTTTTCAGTAAGAAAGAAGATGTGTCTGTTAATGTTTTTAAAGGAACCACAAAACTGTCAATCTGCAAGCAGGGATGAATCAAAGGTTGCAATTTTATAGTACGGATGGTGAAATTTTGGGAAAAAAAATCGATTCTGCTCTTTGAGAATCGATTTTTAATCAACCACGTTTTAAAAAACGATTAACCGAAAAATCGTTTTTTTTGCCCAGCCCTAAAATAGAATAGGTAATAAACATCATGAAATGTTGATTCCCAATGAAAATAAACATGTGACCAAAATGAGACCCATTTATGATTTTTTTTATGTATTGTTATTTTTACATTCCCTAAAAACTTCAGAATGATGCATAATTTATTGGACTCTGACAGAAAAAGACAGAGATATGCTTATTTTAAGCACGATCACCTCTGGTTTTATGGCTTGTTTTGGGGACATAAAGTAAATCAGAATCTCTAGATGTGAGTGATCTTGTGTTTATGGGGTGCCTGATTCTGCAAGAAATGTAAAACAAATAATAGACCTTTTTAAAATTAATACTGTATTAAAGCGGTAGGCAGTGCAGTCAAACCCGGAGTAATGTGCATGCCTATTTAGGAAACGAGTCGCTAAAAGACTAAAAAGAGATGTCAAAGATGTTTTATGTGTTGTTGATAAGAGGCAGCTGGTCTTAAATTTTATTTTACCCTATCTGTAAGTTGCTGATGTAAACAGTGTTGAAAATTGTTTTTAAATAAAGTTGTCAAGCCTCTCACTCTCTCTCTCTTTCTAACTCAGTTTGGTGGGTGGCCTCCTTCAGAAAGACCATAAACACAAGCAAAACACTCTCAGGGAAAGATCGAAAAAGTAAGAGAGGACGAGTAAACAGACAAAAACATTTGCAGGGGAGTAAGAAAATACACATCACAGTCTGAGAGGAAAGGAGGCGGGGCGGATAAGTGAGAAACAACAGGGAAGTTTTTAGACGGAATGACGATAGTGAGAAAGTAAACAGTTCCACCTACGAAAACTGCCTGGGGGGCTGCTTGTTACCTCTGACATGACAAAATAAATGGAAAGGTTTAAGCCAATCAAAATAATGCTCAAGAAACTAAAAGAGGAAGATTTAAAGAGTTTAACACGCTGTCCGTGTGGTCACATGCATCAGGCTGTGGTGCTGATTGAATTAAATCTGGCATACATCGTTTCCCAAGCCCAGTTCTTCAAATCATTTCCTGTATTATCTCTTACTACCCCTTAGCAATTAAATAAAATGTTTAGGAAATGGTTTATTTGCCATCTTAAATATGCACTAATAAAGTTCATACAACAAAAGTGGAAGGTGAACAGGCGTGTAACATTACAGTGTAATTTGGGTCACAATACTTATTACACAATCATTTACTGAATGGCTCCAGAACATTTGTAATATAGTTAGGGTTGCAAAATTCTGGGAATTTTCAAGGCTGGAAACTTTCCATGGGAATATATGGGAATTAATGGGAATAAACTTGGAATTTTGAAAAAAATGCAGAGTGGCCTATAATAGGGAACTTAAATGTAGTAAAACAATTGCAGCATCAACAACAAGATTTTAGTTGATTTTCTACCTTGCACATTCCTCAGTCACATACATACAGAACACTGCTTACTGAAGGACCACGGAGGCCACGCTCCCTGCATGTACTTGTATTCTTCCATAACATGCACAGATCATTTCTTGAAGCCAGCAAATCATTTATCTAAATGTAAGCTAGCACTATTTTATTGAAAATGTATGTGGCTAGCTATCATAGCTCAAGCTGTGATGCTCTTTCTTCTACATTTTGCTAGCCAGGTTTCTGTTATCGTACAGAACTACTGTACCACCCAAAGGTTTGGACACATTACTATTATTAATGATTTTAAAAAGAAGTCTCTTATGCTTATAAAGCCTGCATTTATTTGATCAAAAACCTTAAGAAATCATTCACAATAGAAGGATGAGCAAAAAAATGTCTAAGTATCAAGAATCTTCAAAATTTGTATTACCTTGCATGCATTTCCGCTCAAGACCAAACAAAATGTTTATATGATATCGTTTAAATACATTTATCAAAATTTTCAAACAATTCCCATAAATTTCTGTAAATTCCCATAAGTTTCCAATTTGGAATTTTCCACAAAATTTCCCAATTTAAGTTCCCATGGAAAGTTTCCAGAAATGTTAAATCCTAAATAAAGTGTATAATTCATGTGGGCTACATTTGGCTAGGTTACTACTGTATTTTTCTTTTACTGTATGGAAAAGAGCAAAAATGTCTTATTTCGTGCTCCACAAAAGACTAATCATAAATGCTTGGAACGCCCTAAGGATGAGTAAATGACACGGTGTAAGATTAAGCAGTTCTGACTCAAAAACTGTTCTTGTATCATGGACCAGAAATGTCAGACTACACTCTGCTTCACGACATTTCACTTGCCATCTATTATGATATACGTGATGTCATTGAGCAGCCAAACTTGGTGAACGATGTCCGGAAACAGAAGCGTAATCAAAAATAATAAAGGCAGGAGTATTGCTGCCATAACTCCACAAAACTTTGCTCCACTGCATAATTCCACCTAACAGCAAACGGCATTGTCTTTCTTTTATTATGCAAGCTTGGTCAACATCACAATAGTGATTAGATATCACCAATCCGATACCTGGTGACCTTTATGCTGGATCGGGTATCGGACTAACAGGACTGATCTAATTCCGATACGGTGTGTTACCTGTGGACTGTCAAGCTATTAAAAGGACAAAGTATTATATAAAATCCCCAGAAACGTTTTTATGCACTAAATTCAAATCTTCTTAATATTCTCCTAATAACTAATAACTTAGGGGAGTATCGGTAATTTGTCCGATATCGATTCTGAAGTCCTCATCAATCTAAAATCACTGTTAGTTTGAGTCGTTTGTAACATGCATTTTAAAAAGCAAAGGTTTGAAGAACAGCAATATAAATATGCTTATACCACGGGCCTGTTGATTGCTTTATTCTGATAAATACTAAGCATAATCGTACGATTGAAGGAACATGCGCATGTTTAAAGATATTTAATGATTTAGGCACATAAATTCTGCACACGGGATGTGCATAAGCGCAAAGGAAAGGTCAAGCGCATCACTCCCAAACACAACCATCTGCACACTAATGCTGCGTACACACCAAACGCAAAAGCATCGCATTCCTCGCTTTCGATTACTCTCGGGATTTAACTTTGTGTCATGCAAATTTTTCGCTTGAGTTGAGTATTTTCAACTTGCGCTAACACGCGATTGACACGAATAGCGCGTTTTTGCGGCAATCGTGCCGCCCAACACTGATGTTCTTGTAACTTGTAAATAATTTTCAATTATATAAAATATAAAATTATACTAGATGCAAAAGAAAGTACTTTACACATTTAACATTCTTTTGATTCTGTGTGTGTGATTTTAAATTGTTGAAGAAAAATACAGAAGTATCGGATTAGAATACTGGGATCAGAATGGTAACGGAAAAAGTGGTGTGGGTGAATCCCTACATGTGATAAAACCCATCACGAAGGACCAAAAAAAAACAATTTCAGGACATTGTGAAGTGTTGCACAAGTGGCACCATTTGACTCTGTAGTCTGAACCACCATCAGTTTCTATTTAAGGTCAGCCATCCCAGCATGTATGACGTGCATTTGCATCAAGCTATTTACAGGACACATTACATAAAAAACTGCAACCCTTCCATATATACAGTATATTCCCTTCACAGTACCTCATTCACAACACCCCTCCCCATTTCCCACAGTCTGCAAGTCGCTCATTCATAAGGACTTCATTTAGGCTAGCCTGCTTCCAGTGTGTTTAACACTCCTGCACCATTAGAGGAGCTTTCTATTGTGGATGGGTAAAGAGTACAGACACAGAACCGTACTGTTGTTGTACAAAAGGCCATTCTGTTCGGTGCCGGCGGCCCATCATGCCCTGATGCAGTTAGGCACTTGAGCGCACTTCACACGAGCGTGGCCCCTTTAGCTGTAAACCAATAAGCACAATATATGAAAACCCGCTGTGAGGTGGCGTTTAAGAAAGCAAACGTTGCATCAGGGATGCGGTTTGGATATCAAACCTTCGATCAGTTTAGGTAATGGTTGGTTGCCGTAATCACTATAGTAACACTACAAGCCAAGTAACCAATTTTGACTATCTGCTGAAATCTGAGGTTTGTCCATGTGATTGTTTTGAACAGCTTACACTTGTAAACTGATCCACATGTATAAAACACCTGAGCTTATCCACCCACACATTCTCACTTCAGCCCGAGTGAAACAGTATAACTAGACAAATCTAGGACAGGACTTGAAGCCAGGTGGCAGAGCAAGTTAAATTATATTTTAATGAAAGATTATGACGACAATTTTTCCCTTTAGAATAACAATAATACATGCACGATAGGACTGGGAACGTGCATTAAGAAAATCAATAAAGGCATTGTTTTTATTATATGAAATTAAAATAAATTTAAATCAATAGCTTTTAATCCAGTTATATTTTATTGTAGGTTTGTTCTAACTTTTGTTCTTAACGTAGTGTTTATCAAAATTTAAGCAACACATATCTGCACCTTATTGTAATTGGTAAATAAACCGTACATTTTTACTGATATCAGTACTGAATACTGAAATTTTGGTACTGTGACAACACTACTCACCCCCATGTCATCCAAGATGTTTATGTCTCTGTTCAGTCGAGAATACATTTTTTTGAGGAAAACATTCCAGGATTTTTCTCCATATAGTGCAAGTGGACCTCAACAGTTTGCAGTTCCAACGCAGCTTCAAGGGGCTCCAATCAATCCCAACCGAGACATAAGGGTCTTATCTAGTGAAATGATTGTCATTTTCATGCACTAGCCGTATTAAGTAATCACATGGAAAGGTCACGCATGACGTATGCGAAACTACCACTCCACTATTAACAAGTGTAGAGAAACAGGACCATTCTGATGTTGTTGTATGTGGAATGATCCTTATGGTCCGCAAATGTGCATTTCATGTATGTTTCACATGACCTTTTGATTTGATTACATAATTTGCAAGGTCGCGCTGGCGCATCACAAGTTAAAAAATACTTTTTTGTGAAAATGATAATGGTTTTGCCAGATAAGACCCTATGCCTCAGTTGGAATCGTTTAGAGCCCTTTGAAGCTGCATTGAAACTATGGCTGTCTAAAGTTAAATCCCGATATTTGTGTGTGCACTGTGTGTAATTATTTTGTATATATTAATATACACACATGCCTGTATATAAGAAACATTTACATGTTGATACATTTTAGAATATAAATAAAAAATATATATACATAAATACAAATTCTCTTAGATTAATACATGTATGCGTGTGTATTTGTATATATATATATATATATATATATATATATATATATTAATTACACACAAATATTATATGCAAAATCAAACTTTAATTTTGTATGCAATTATTCGAAGTTAATCTTTTGACAGCCATAACTGAAACTGCAATTTTAAACTGCATTGAAACTATAAACTGTTGAGGTCCATTAAAGTCACTATATGGAGAAAAATGGAATGTTTTCCTCAAAAAACAGTCAAACTATTTCTTCTTGACTGAACAAAGAAAGACACAAACATCTTGGATGACATAGGGGTTAGTAAATTTTTAATGAAAGTGAAATATCCCTTTAACACGGTTAAAAGTTAATTTTTTTACATTTAAAAAACTAGTTTATCTGTGCAGAATACACTCTATAATAGTTTGAATTAGTTTCAGAAAGTTTCTTTCGAGTATGGTCCTCTATGATGTCATAAAGGGGCGGAATTCCTTATATGGGCACTTCCCTTGGAAGAGAGAGCACACGCATCCAACAGAGGAGAGCAATCGCACGCCCATCAACATGCTTCATTCGGGTTATGGAAAACATCGGCAGCACTGCACAGGAGTTGCTCGAGAAAGATTTGTTGTTTCGTTTTTAAATTACGAAATAAACAAATGTCACCAAAGAAGTATGTTTTTGGTTGTGAGGGAAATATGCCCTTGTTCATCTTCCCAAAAACCTTAAGGGAACAGTGGATGTAGTTTGTTTTTCTGGGGCAGCAGCAGTTGTGCAAGTGTGTTTGTTTGTTTTTGGATTTTTTTTGTGACAAATGTTTTATAAACAAGGCCCAGTTCGATTTGCAGATAATTTAAAACTGAATGATAGAGTGGCCCCAACAATAAAAGATCCCAGTCATGAGTCGGAACTGCAGGCGGTATTCTCAAATTCCCAAAATCACTACAGTTGTTTTGAATTAGATCAGAAAATTGGAAAAACATTCAAAAAAGGTCTCAAACTTTTGATCTCAAACAATGAAAGTGACCTATTGTATGTATTACAATGTTTGTTGTTCACACAGGAATATATTAGATTTGGGCCTAATTAATCTGTGGTGTAAATGTAGCCATAGATGGGAGTAAAAAAATTCAACAAAAGATGTTTGCTCTTTGTGACATGAGAATTTGTGGTTCCTCTTTGCTTCACTGTTTTGTTTGACATGCCACCCTCAGTTGGAGCATATCACCGATTACATAGGACAAATGTGTGTGCAAATGTGTACGTCTGTGAATGAGAGAGAGAGAGTGAGAGAGAGAGAGAGAGAGAGAGAGAGAGAGAGAGAGAGAGCAGTGTTTTCCCCGGGGAGCCTTGAATGACGTCACTGATCTGGGCATCAAGGTTACTTCATTCACTGCATGCAGACCATGAGAGGAAGAAGGGAGGATAAACAGAGGGAAGGAAGGAAGAAAAAAGGAATAAATGAAGTGCAAAGAGTATTTGCAGGACTATCTCTCTCGTTCTCTGTGCAGCAGGACAACGAAATAAGATCACGCAAAACGTCACCTTTTCTCCTTTAAGTTAAGAGCCAGACCTTCACGAGCCGTCACGATTCTCTCTTACGCACAAAACTGTTGACCATCACACATTTTAAATGGATTTGGGACTGTTGAGCGTAAGATAAGCAAATTAGGCAGATTCATGCTGCTTTTCTCAGTTACGCTGGAAATGCACCACAGAAATCATGGGAGGGAGCCGTCCTAACGTCATACTCTGATGTAAAGCTGTTCTTCACAGGCTATCGTCATCTATTAACTGCTTGCTTCCTGCCTTCCTGTAAATTTCTGCTTGTGTAACCCTGACAGACTTCAAATAGCTTCCCTCCTGTTGTCTAAGCTTTTACACAGGTGTCTGTGCGCGTCGGTGTGTGTGTAGCATTGTACTTAGTATTTGTTTGTTTTCTAACAAAAGTATGTAAAACACAAGATTAATTTACTTAAGGAATAGAACATTTGCCCACATTTACTTACTCACCTTCAAGCTATTCTTGGTGTATATGACATTTGTTATAGTAAATAATAGCCTGTCTCTTTTAAGCTTTATAATGGCATTAGATAAGTACCCTATTAGTGCTCCATAAAAAGCGCATCTATCCATAAAAACTAATCCATACAGTTACTAAATGTCTTTTTGTAACATTAGGTCACCCTTCATCCTGACCTTTAAGGGTTCATTATAGTTGTGCGCAGGTCCTACAGGGTAGGCTCAACAACGTAGGCTACACGCTGGTTTTCATTAAAATTTCTGCGTCATCGCCTGTGTCGACATTCACTTACACATGCAGACCGCTAGTAGGCAGTATTTACGCGTGTTACCCACAGAAGTAGTGCGGCAGCCGAAGAAGCAGCAGCTTGGCCAGTAAACCCACAAACGAAGAAGTAGCAGCAGCTTGTGGTGTATGAGTTTTCTCTAGTAGTGATGTGAGTATGACGTAGCGAGAGAAGGCAGAAATACGTAACATCAATAGAGGAAAAAAAATCATTGCCACTGTATGTGGACACCATTTCCCCATGCTGCCTTGCGCGCAAATTTATTCACGCTGCAGGTCTAGCATGGAAACCATGGACCAATTTTTCGCCTCAAATAGGAAACCAATCACAGAACGCAGAGGGGACGGCAAGACAATGACGACGTCTATGCGACACACAGAAGCAGTTTTGTTTATCCAACATGGCAGCAGACGTGAAGTTTACTTTTCAATGCAGCCTTAGACAGTGTTCCAAGTAGTTTTGAACGCAAGATTATTTAAAAAAGAGCAACTTTGGCATTAAACAATTTCATATCCAAGAAGGATGTTTGCCACAGAGTTTTATAGGACCGACCTGCTAGGCGTCGACGACGAAGTCCATTTAACTTCTAAATGGTAAGTGGTATTTATTAATATCATATTGTCATTATGCCAGTACTGTGGTTGTCACAGTGCCACTGAGTTGTGTTGCTTTTCAATATCAATATACAGCTACCGGTTTAGTTGCATAGTTTTCAGTTGCTGATGCTTGAATGATGTCGCTCTACATACGTCATCTGGTATAATTGAAATGATTAGCTATGAGCTACGTACAGACACATTTGATAGACATTCGTAGCCCCCAATAAACGGCTCTGGACATTCGCAAACCATGCCTCAAATATGAGAAAATGAGCATAGGGTTCCCAGACCATGTCTCTTTTCTATGAGACTTGAGGCAAATTGAGCGTATTCGCATCTGGATTTCACGTTCGAATAACATGATTTATTCGTGTCTGATATGAATGCATAGTAAAAATGGCCACTATCCAATGCCATTATAAAGCTGAAAATGCCAGGAAATTATTTAATTTAACTCTTAATGTGTTTGGCTGAAAGAAGAAAGTCATGTACACCTAGGAGAGCTTGAGTGTGAGTAACATACAAACCTCTTTTCTGTTAGATTTATGCTTAAAAAACAACAACAAAAAATCAACACACTATTCTCAGAAAATGCTCTCTAGTCATCTTAGTTAAAATCTAAGAGTCATCAGACAATCTCAAAATTAATGAGATATGATGTACATGTTTAACAATCTCTCTTTCTCTGTCTCTCTCTCTCGCTTTCTCTCTCTCTCTCTCCTGTCATTCTCAGGCCAGCTTTCAGGTACTGCAGTGCAGAGCTGGCAGAATGTTAAGCAACCAAACGATGGGAACAGATTAAAATAATAAGAACAAGGAGAGAAAAAAAAATGCATGAAGAAGTTATAGATGGGAATATGCAATTATCATAAAAAAAATAATTTTATTTCAAGCCCATGCCTTTTGACAGTCTGCTTTTCAAGAACCACTGCATCAGATTTGACATTGGTGTGTTACAAGCTTACTACTGTACCAACAGAGTGCCTAAAGGGTTTTTGTTTTCCAGGTTACCCACAATCCTCTGACATATAGCAGTCAGATCACCTCTACCTAGGATATACTTCAGTCTAAAGAGTTTTGATATTTCTTTGCGAGGGTGAAAACAAACTGCCCTCGAAAGAAAAAACCTGTCTAAGATGACCTTCTCAAACTAACATCTGATGTAGACCGAGACGGTGGATTGTTGACCTTAGCTTGGACCCTGAACACACAAACACACTTACACACACCGGTACAGATGGAGTCTTGGCGTAGACAGGAAAGTGTGGCCATCTCCCTGCTTTCACACACCCAATGGCAGGATGTACCAATGCTCCCAAGCCCTGAGCAAATGCTTCAGGGGTCACACAGAGGAGGACTAGAGAGTGCACTCCACCTTCAGTGAGCTTAACAACGGGCTTTTCCCACAGCAAACCGCACCCTTGAGTCTCTTTCTCTGTCCTTCTGATGTGGTGCCAGTGTTGGGTTTCTCCTACACTGGTTTGGATTGGGATTTGAGAAGCTGTTCCTAGTTCCAAAAGGATGACTGCTACTTACAAAAATATATTTACAACTACTACCGTACCACAATATGCATTACCAAGGCCAGTGCTAAAATGTATGGAGTTTGCGACTATAATGTAAAGTTAACATCAGCTTCTATATATTCAGTAGCTTAAAGATGCATTTAGATGGCCAATATCGACAGAAACAGAGACAATGGCTCTTTGTGTTGGTAAGCTTCAAAATAGTATTACAAGTGACCCTATCAATGAAAAACCCAGCTAATGTCAATTTTTATTTACTGTTTTCTAAGACATTCCGTGAAAATACAATCTTGATCTCTTTAATACTGCCTCAGCAAGGTCATGTCAAAGACTGAAACCAAATTGTTATGCTCCAAATCTCATCATTGTGTCATCATTAAATGAGACTTTAATTTGGATTTCACAGACAGGGTCACATTTAAGGTTTTAAATGGGTATGGGTTAATATTCTCCTGAAAAGTGCTGATGGAGATACTAGAAAAGAAGGAAAAACATCAAACAGGACGATGCTGGTTATGTAACACTGTAATCTTCATGACCATATAATTCAATAAGTTTCTGGGCAAGCCAGCATTTTCTTCTGCTACATCAAAGGTTCTTCTTGGGTCCAAAAAAATTACCCGACTTGAAATGACCAAAATCACCCAATGTGCATAAATCATTTTTTAAAGACCCGACCCAAGACCCCCCCCCCCCAAATAAGAGTCCGACATGACCCAGTAGCAATTTTATTCAAGCTGACTGGACTTGGCCCCTGCTCCATTTATTTTCCTTTGTTATCTGACAACAACATGAAGATACCTGCTAAAATGCGCATTTAAAAAGTGATTAACACGTCTGGCTTAACGAAAATGAAGCTACCGCCAGTCACACGATGTCGCAAGCACTCTTGCCAAACAGAGCAGGGGTTGAAAAAGGACACGATGCACACATGCAAGATAGTTTGAGTCTTCTCGGGACCGTTCGACAAAACAAATTAATTTTAAATTACCCGAGAACCAAGGCCGCTCATTCATACCAAACCCGCAGCGTTGTAGTACTCGAGACTCGGACTCAGTCTTGGACTCTGTCTCGATACCATATTTTAATGGTCTTGGTCTTGTCATGAACTTGTGAGCATTTTGTGTACTCTAATACATTTTGAATCGGACTTATTCTCGAGTCCACACGAGTCTCTTTTAAAATATATATTACTGTTTCTTTAAACTGATGTAAGATTGACACGAACAGTGATTGGTGGTTTTTTGCGCGCATCAGACTGGCGCAAGGTCAGATGGTCAGACCTGAGGAGGTTTTTGCACTGCCATGACTTTTACCTCATGGCATGGCAATAAAACGCACCTGTCCAGTGAGATTTAAGCATTAGATAAACCGCTGTTACCCATAAATGATAAGATGGTGGCCCTAAAACGCAGAGAGGCACTACACATAATTTTCTCAGTCCCAACTTTATGTGGACTCAGTCTCGACTCGGACTCGACCTTTTCTGGTCACGGTCTTGATTCGGACTCAACCCTCTCTGGACTCGGTCTTGACTAGGACTAAACCCTCTGTGGACTCGGTCTTGACTCGGACTAAACCCTCTATGGACTCAGTCTTGACTCGGACTCAACCCTCTCTGGACTAGGACTTGACTCGGACTCAACCCTCTCTGGACTCGGTCTCAACCCTCTCTGGACTCGGTCTTGACTCGGACAACCCTCTTTGGACTAGGTCTTGACTCAGACTCGAATACAACACCACAAACCTGTGTCTGAGGCACACGTCAAACTTATTGGTTTCCCAATTGGTTTCGATTCAGACCTTGGGTTTTCGGATGTAATTGGACCTGTGAAGACCTCTACATCAAACATCAGCAACGTTTACAGAATGCATGGAAACCCTTGAAAAACATTTCATTTGTAACTTAATTTGCAAGAAAATTGCAAATAAGGAACACAATTAGGGCATCAATTACAAAGAAAATCGTCCCGCCTGTGTTCATAGGGTTGCTTGTCAATGATTTAGTTTCTTGGTTATCCATATGCTGCGTTCCAGGCAACCTGTAACCCGTAAATCAGGACTTTAAAACCACGACTCCCGAATCTGAACTGGGAGTTCATCGATCTAGTACGAGTTCACGGGTGGGAAGTCACGGGTTTGACTGCCGTTCCAGTGCACTTTCAGAGGTAGAAGGTCGTAAAAACATGGGTTACAGGCTGCCTGGAACGCATACTCCCAGTTCAGAGTCGTAAGTCGTGGTTTTGAAGTCGTAATTCACGTGCTCAAAAACCTGCCTGGAACGCAGCATTACTATCTGCTTTTGCGGCCATAAAAACCACAGGTGTGTTTAACTTCACGTGGCACTGCACAGACCGATCGACATGTGACATCCAGGTATCACGAAAGCAATTTAAAAGCAATCTAAGGCTTGTTTAAGATGCACCTTGCCTCGCTTGAAATTTAGACAAGAGCAGGCGGCTGCAGTGAGGGAAGGAGTAAAAAAGAGCTTTTAAGTCGGACACTTCCTCAGTCTCACAGTCCAGCCGACCATAAATGTCAGCAGAGATTGTGTTCGCGTATTTTATTGCACATGAAATTGATGCGACTGAAATACCAATAAATGTATTTACATGAAGATGGTTATAAGGAAACGATGGTGAACTGTTAAGTACTGGAAAAGGCTTATTAGTAAATAGTGGGATGTAAACATTTAAGTCTACACTACTAAATTATACAACTTCTGACATCAGAGCAAGTCGGACGCATCTCAGACACTTTTCTAACCAACATGCATTTCGTGGCGATCAACAGTGATCGATATTGAGCAGAATAGGTTAAATCTGAAAGAGCTTTGGTGATACTCTGATGTCATATGCACATCACTGTATGCAGAAGTAAGTGTTAAAGATCTTTACTGATGTTTTCAATGTTTCAAATAATCAAATTGACATCATCGTGGTGCACAGTATATAACGTGCATCAGTCCGTAAACACATTTCCAATGCAAGTAGCAAAGCTCTCTGGAAAAGCTCTGGATCTGCGAGCAGTAACTGATTTACAACATATCAGACCGTGGCTCATTAGACCAGAGATCCATCAAATGAGTGAAACAGCACTGCGTAAGCCTGTGCACATTCAGTCTGTGTAAATAAAATAAAAAAACTTGACTTCAGATATCATTATCTTCTAATTTACTCATCATCATAACATCAAAGATGTATACGACTTCTAACTTTAATGATGGATGGATGTGCTTACTGTGGCATCAAGATTTTGGATCACATATAAGAAGACAACACTTTCATATTAAAATTATTATTTATTGTTAGTGTTCAACTGAATGAAGTCATATACACCTGTGATTGCAAAAGGATGAGTATTAAGGTAAACTATTCCTTTAACATGAAAGACTTCCTCTTATCGGTGGTGTCTGCTTATTGCTCACTATTCAGGCCCGGCGCCAGGATGGCATAACTGGGGGGGGGGGGTATTTTAATCCACACTAAACCTTATTGTGACTGATTTCCTGCTCCTTTACATTTATTTATTCATTTATTTATTACGGCTACCTATATTATTGCCTGTATTAGGCCTATACACAATCAACATTTCTCTATTAAATCACATAACAATCTTAATAAGCCTGATAATAATGAACTAATTCTGTAATGTCTTAACTAATCTCAGGCAAATTATTTCCAGCGACATAGGTGGTGTTTCCCATTTACATTGCAAATGTTTTCAAAAGAAATTAAACGTATTTGACAAGAGGTGTGCTTTAACTTTTCATTTTGATCAGACTTAGGATTTTTGCCCAGTTGGTGGCCAGAAAGTCCCACAGACCTGGACTGACAGGTACTATACAAGGAATATTATAGAGATCTGAGACTACTAGCATCATCTAGAAACCATCCAACAGAACCTTAGCAACCGCATGACAGCACGCACACAATACACTTGCTTCCTGACAATAGGTTTTTATTGGCAAACACAAGCTGGCATTTCTTTAAAAAATTTGAAAATGTGGTTCTGTGTGTATTCTGGTTTTTCTAACATACACAAACGTAACTAAAAGTCGTGAAACATTACCACGCATAAATGAAGGTAAACAAAACTAAATGCACTCGCTTGTACAAGGCAATGTGCGCGCGAGTTTAAAAAACGCTAACTTTAGCTTACTAGCACTGAAATCAGGATCCCAACCTCCATTCAAATCACCATCTAAAGCAAGACCACAGACCAGAAGCCCACTCATGTCTCATTCACCGGTGAGAAAACTTTGCAGTACATAGTGCATAACATAACTAAATTAACAAACATCCCTACTGAAAAAAACAGCATCAAACCAGCATGGACCAGCATAGGAATTATGCTGGTCTATGCTGGTTTAGCTGGTGGTCACAGCATACCAGCACCAAAACACAACATATGCTGGTATGACCAGCATGGGATGCTGGTGCTAATGCTGGTTTAGCTGGTGCTAATGCTGGTTTGGTGCTGGTTTAGCTGGTGCTAATGCTGGTGCTGATGCTGGTTTGATGCTGGTTTAGCTGGTGTTCACTAGCAAACCAGCACCAAAACACAACATATGCTGGTCTTGCTGGTATGCTGTTTTTTTCAGCAGGGATATACAATGGTTTTTAATCGGAATAAGATACAGCACATTTTCGCTTGTGTAGACCTAGTAGTTTGCTTGTAATTTTGAAAAAATAAAAATCTTTACACAAATTCGTAAAGGTACGCAAACACTACATAAGCAACACAATGTTTCATCAAAATAGACAATCTGAATCCATCTCAACAGAATCATACCGCGTACTTTCCTTTCCAAAAGAAACACTGCAAAGAACCTTTCAGACAGGCAGCTGTTTCCATCTCATGGAAAAGCAGTAAAGTTACAGATTTCGGGTTTTTGCTCTTGGCCAATCCAGGTGTTTTTTCCTGGTTGTTTTAAAAAATGTATTTCGAAACAACAGGTGCCACTTGTCAGTTCAGCAGGAAAGTTTGTTTGCATGCCAACACGCTGATGACGTATGATCAGTGGTGGCTGGTGCTCAAAAATTAAAGTGTAGTAATGTAAGACTGTACATAGCCATTTATCAGGTGATGAATATCATTACTGGTTAGCTAAAATCCTGACAATGTTACAGTTAAAGTCAACTGTTAAAGCATGAAATGAATGTACTATGAATCTGTAAATTTGAGTATAATGTGGGTTTATTATTAGTAGTAATGAACTAATCAAGGTAATTATTCACACACCAGAGGTTGCAGACTTTTTCAATCTCTGTCATTATTTTGTTACAGTTTTACTTTTGTTCTGGAGATTGATCTCGCGCTCTTCCATTAAACTTTAGTTAACGCGATCTGACACACACACGTAAGCACACACAGTAAAGTTGACACACAGGCCAGTTGTTTTTTTACTTCAATAACACACAACAGACAACATAGAGTCCAAAAGCTCGAAGTACCCTTAAACACGGTGGTGCTCTTGTAAACTCCATCGGGAAGCAACGAAGTCGACCAAGCCATGGAATAAACCGGATTATCTGAGCATCATGTCCACGCAAAGGCAACTCAAATGCGCCACAAAATTTTACGTAGTCCATCACGCAGACTTTGAATCAGCAAACAGGGAAAACAATAAAAGACATGACTTAGGGGCTAATCACACCAATTACGCTTGGAAACGCAAGCCCCTTTTATTGCATCCAGCTAACTTTAACTAACTCTGTTTGCCATTGTGCTGCAAAAGCACACCGCGTAAACTCGACCACGATCACTTCCTGCAGCTCAATCTGGTCCAAGCTCCTTAATCCTATTTATTCTTCAACTGAAAGCCTTGTAAAGAATGATTTTGTAAGAATAAAATCAATTTTCTTTCATCTCTAGATATTTTGCTTGCTTCCACTGATAAGTACTCTAACTATCAGTTACATGGCAATCTGCTACGCGGTTATTAGACTCTGAGAACAATCCAATCACATTACATCAAAAACATAAAAAAAAAAAATAAAATAATGCTAACACCAAAAGTGGGAGGGTTTGGGGCGCAGCACTGTGCGCCCCAAACCGGATCTGAAACCAGCCAATTACAGCTCGGCCACATACTAACAAATTTACTGACCTACATACACACTCGTTTGGGTGGCACCTGAGACACAAACACAACAAACTCAGTTTTTATTTTTTTATGATAACATGACTAACAGTGAAATATGATACACTGATTTTGAAATACGAAATATGATTTTATTTTACATTAATTTGCACTATAAAATTAACTTTTTGGTAATATGGCCAACTTCAGAGGGCGGCGCCCCTGCCTACTGACCATCGCGTATAATGTGTGAGCAGTGGTAATATGCGAAACAAGTTTACAGAGGAGAAGCAAAAATTGCGTTGGTCCTATTATTTTATTCGGTCCAAGTGCAATAATTGGTTATTAATGTTATGGTCCTACGCCTTTCACAGAGGACATATATTTATAAAAATACATTTAGAGAACTTGTGATTGCTATAGGATGTGAGGAAACTTTTAACCAACATGACTAAAATGTTTCTGGTTCAAATCAGTGCCTTTAAAACTGCTACGGTACACCAACTCTCCTCGCTCGCCCCCAGCGCTCTAGTTGCCATGGAAACGTACGCCAGTATAAAAAGCGCGTGCAACTCAAGATGCTCTCCTGGCCACTCCCTGTAAACAATCGGGCAAACCATCAAAAAGTCATGATGAACAAAGTGAAGGGAATTAAAACCAGTTGGTCCTGCGCTGGAAACCGGAGTGGTGAATTAGACAGGAATCCCTGTTATTCCAGAAAACCACCGCGTGTCACCGAGAAATAGATACTGACGTGTACGCGTTTAATGCGAAATAAATTGTTTGGGTTCGTTAAAAGTAGGCTATCATATAATGACTCAGTTTGCCCTGCTCGAAAGGAAACGAAAACCATTTGCAAATCAGTTTTATATTTTCAGCCGGACGTGTAAAGAAACACCGAAACGCAAAACGAAAATGTGAAAAAATATAACAAACTCGATGCGTAAAGTAGAATATTGTAATGCGCTTCCTTACTTCAGTCCTCGCAATACGAGACAGACGGTCGAGCGAATGTAAACAGGAAAAACAAACGCGCTGAGGTTTTCCAACAGCTCTGGTTTTTCATAAAGATCACACGCGTTCAGTCAGTGAGATGGGCTAGTGATGTAATGAAAATCGTCAGTGAAACTCACGTTATTTCGTAAATCCTGCAGCGCTACACTCATCGTGCAGCATCGGCGCTCCGCACGGGACTATGCCATCATCCCTCGCTCGCACCTGAAACAAACACGATCAGTGAGCGTTAAGAGCCATTCTCATCCATTCGCATTAATCCATCAACACAAAGACCGATGAGAGATGCGTTACCCTATCGCTAAACGGCTTCAGAAAGCTGCGCGCATGATGGTTTGATGTGTAGCGCGTCCTCTTCACTGTGTGTTGCAACATGGAAAGCTGTCTGTGAGAGATAGAGATCAGCCTGTACTCGCTCTCTTTTTTTTCATTCCCCCGCCCCTTTCGAGCGCGTGCCCGCGTGGCCGGATCAGTGATTGACTGCGCGCACCCGCACGCCCGCTCTTCCAGTATGAGATGGATTTCCGAGATTGTCATACTGTATCATATTCATATTCATTCGGTTTTAAGTTCCTTTAACTTTTTGGTGTTATTCTTCAGATCAGTGTATGTTGTTTGAGGAAGGCGGTTCAAAGCAATTTATTAAAAAAACGATTTTTTTTTAACAAGCTCCAGGTGCGTTTGATAGGCTCAACATGGATAGAAAAACAAGACCCAAACTACATTAAATATAGCTTAATAATCGCTTGCCTCAAGAACAAAGATGAATTGTGCTGACTACAATGCGTGGTGAGTTATTTGCTGATGAGTGAATTGTATGAAGCCATTTGGCAAGATGTACCTTTTTAATTTCATCTGAGTGCTGTTAAATTTAGCATCAAAATTGAAGTTTTCTGGCTTTTGATAAACTTAAAGGTGCCAAAGAATGCATTGAAATTATATGTTAAGTTGTTCTCTGATATCTACATAGAAGGTATGTGGCTTTATTAAGTGAAAACATGATCCAGAAATAGTTGAAAGAAATGATCTATTATTACCTTATTTTAAGGGTCATAAATAATAATGTTGAGCTCTGCTCTGATTGGCTGTTTCTCAGAGCAGTTCAGTAGCTCTGTGTGTGTAAACAGATCTTATGTTTGAGCCTGTATCAGACGAATTTGAAGATTTGTTTTTAGCATTGTACTTAATTTAATGTGTCATTTAATGTTGGGAAAAAAAGGGGCATCCGCACACTGAACTCACAAAAAAATATATATAGATTTATTAAATTGAAGTAACGTTTCGAGCTACCGCCCTTCTTCAGACTTCTGAAGTCTGAAGAAGGGCGGTAGCTCGAAACGTTACTTCAATTTAATAAATCTATATATATTTTTTTGTGAGTTCAGTGTGCGGATGCCCCTTTTTTTCTTATTTAGTTCTATTTTTGGATTCCGGCACCTGCTAGTGTTTGGATGTGCGCGTCTCCCGCTTCAGTCATTTAATGTTGGGGCCATTGATCTCGACTGTAACATCACAGTTGGTGTTATGTTGAGATTGGTCTGTTTCCCAGCTGTCTTTTTCATGCACAAGGTTTACATAAGAAGCAGGAAACAATCACGTTTGAGGCTGACAATATGTCATCACCATGTCAGAGCTCTTATTATTCATCTATGCCTAGATAAATACAGTTTTACATTCTATGGCACCTTTAAGGAACCATTCACATGGATCAGTGATTTTTAATGGAATCAATATGTACTTCAGCTTCTTATCAGATTCCAGGCCTGCTTTCAGCCCAACAAAACGTTGCACAATGTTTTTAAACAAAAATGTTGGTGCATTGAACACAATGTTCTAATAACGCAAGAGCTGCAAATATGGCAGCTGAGAAAGCCATTCTTTGTGTTGTTTTTGAAGTATTTTCTGAGTCCGATGAATTCTCTATAAATACATGTTTAATACTGTTAAATACGGTACAGTCGATGTTACAGTCACTGCCCGCTGCTGTCCATAATAAAAGATAACACATTTGTAAACAACGTTACTTGGACCCATTGTGCGAGTTGTCTCTTTAATACCTCGTGGTTAATATGCTGATTGGGCTGCTGTTTTTGACACACCCACCAAACAAAGAAAACGTATCTCAAACCTGTTGCACACCAATGCACACCATTTCCAGGGAACAATCCGGAAACCGTAGCAAAACGTTGTGCAACGGTTTGAGCTTGAACGTGCCTCAGGCTGTGAAGTAAACTAAATGCTATTGGTTATTTTAAAATGGGAGGGGCAACCCAATATGTCCCACCCTAACTTCCTGTTTTTACATCAATAAATACAACAAAGTTGCTGATTTTAAGGCACTTTTGCAGGTCTTTAATAACTTTACATATTGTTGGGCCAATACTGTTTATGTTAACCATTATCAGCTTTAATGTTTGAATTAACGGAGTACTTAAACTGATTATTAACCTAAGAAAGTCATTGCTCAAGAACATAAAGCGGTATGGCATCACATCGTAAAACTCTTTATAGTTCTGAGTTTTGAGTCTTTCTCTAAACCTTGCGTTTTATGTGCGCATGATAATTGTTTTATTACAAACTTTTTAAAGGTTCCCACATGCAGGAACTGACGGAAGACCACATCTGTTTGAAAACATGTTTTACATGACTTAAGCCTGGATGGGGTTATGCAACAGATTTGTGTTCTCTCTGGGAAAGACTGTAAACATTAGGCTCATATCTCTGCATCTTGGAGTCCACCCAGCGCCTGCATCGTTTAAATGAAATGGCAGCTGCGGTAAAGAGCTGGCCAAAATAAGAAAATATATTACACCGATTGGCTCGTGTCCAAAAGAAAGATACACAAATGGGATTTGACATCCCCAAAGTGTATCCCCCATCTGACTCGAATCGAATAATAGCACAGCTTTACTGTATACAGTTCAGTTTGAGATTTATTTACAGTACTACTATTTTATATATAATGTAGTGTGTGAGAAAAAAAATTTCATAAAAAAATTACACGGCTATTGTAAGATGAGAAGATGTGGTTTAAAAGTACTTTTTTGCTAAAAAGATGATTGTTTCACTATGTAAGACCCCTAGAAAATTTTATTCTATTACTTTAAATTATTAAATAAAAATAAATAAATTAGCTGAAAATAGAAGCACAATGCATTGTGGGGAAACAATACTAAATGCTGTGATTGAGCACATTTTAGTCTCTTTTAGTACTGCTCACTTTTGGGAGGGGGGGTCCACTGTGTACAGAACCTATTACCTGGTAATTGTTTTAGGTCCACTGTGGGGTTTTTTTAAGTATTTGCTGTATTGATTCCATAGACTGGTTTCTGAAGATCGTTTTTGAAACTTAAAGGGATAGATCAGCCAAAAATGATATTAAACCCATGATTTACTCACCCCCAAGCTGTCCGAGTTGCATATGTCCATCGTTTTTCAGACAAACACATTTTCGGATATTTTATAAAATGTTTTAGATCTTTCAGTTGATTAAATGTAAAGTTACGGGGGCCACGACCTTTAAGTCCAAAAAAAGTGTGTCCATCCTTCACAAATTAAATCCAAACGGCTCCAGGATGATAAACAAAGGTCTTCTGAGGGTAATCCGCGCGGTGTTGTTGTAGAAATATCCATATTTAAAACTTTATTAACGTTAATAAATACCTTCCGGTAGCGCCGCCATCTTAGACTCCTCTGTATTCAGGAGAGAGTATTAGCGTAGTGTACGCACTTTTCTTAGTGACGTATGACAAATTCGGAGGGCGGGGGCACAGAGCAGCAGCATCCTGAATGCGGACGCGACTAAGATGGCGGCGCTACCGGAAGGTATTTATTAACGTTAATAAAGTTTTAAATATGGATATTTCTACAACAACACCGCGCGGATTACCCTCAGAAGACCTTTGTTTATCATCCTGGAGCCGTTTGGATTTAATTTGTGAAGGATGGACGCACTTTTTTTGGACTTGAAGGTCGTGGACTATGGGTGGACCCCGTAACATTACATTTAATCAACTGAAAGATCTAAAACATTTTCTAAAATATCCAAAAATGTGTTTGTCTGAAAAACGATGGACATATGCAACTCGGACAGCTTGGGGGTGAGTAAATCATGGGTTTAATATCGTTTTTGGCCGAACTATCCCTTTAAAGTAGGCGGTGCCCGCCGTCGCCATCTTGCCTGTGCGTCCCCACGCATCACTCGCGGATATCCGAAAATGGGTAAAGAGGCGGGACATGGGTGAAGCTAAGTTGGCTGGTTGCTGAAACCACGCCCCCTAGCTCGACTCTAGTGACAGCAGTGGCTGTTCAACCGTCATTCAAGTGGCAACGCCCTTAATTATGCAGAAGTTTAAGGCTTATATAAGTTAAACGGATGAGTTCCAAAAAAATTCAGCCCCCTCACAGTTGTCATGAAAGGCAAAATTAGCCATACAGACTAAAAACACTTTTTGTACCAGGCTGTAAAGATATTATTTCTACTGTAAAGTTGGGCATTTAAACATGGAGGTCTATGGGAATTGACTCCCTTTTGGAGCCAGCCTCTAGCGGCTAGTCGATGAAATGCAGTTTAAGTCACTTCCCCTTAAGGCCTTCGATTGATTTTAATGTAAACATTGCAGATCAGTGATTGGTCAGAGAGAATCATCACTATCGTCATATGCCATTGAGCAAGTGATGTCGTCGTCTGTGCTTTGGTGTACAAGTTCCCAAACTCTCTTGTATTTTTCAGCAGTATAAACATGCCGAGAATCAAGAACACCATTCCATCTGCTTCATTGCTCCTGTGTTGTGGGTTTGTTTGTGTAGCATTTATGATGATGTCACGACAGTAAAGGCGGCACAACTATACAGAGAAGTTATAATCCCACCCACTTTAAAGTGGCACTTAACTGCAAAGGAAAAAAGCAAACTGAGCCAAAGTAAAGCGAGTCACTTCATGCCGAATCTTGTCGAAAAGCACCATTAGTATGGTAGT
This sequence comes from Paramisgurnus dabryanus, assembly GCF_030506205.2. Taxonomy (NCBI): domain Eukaryota; kingdom Metazoa; phylum Chordata; class Actinopteri; order Cypriniformes; family Cobitidae; genus Paramisgurnus; species Paramisgurnus dabryanus. The sequence goes on from NC_133344.1 coordinate 40,664,138, forward strand.
GCAGCCTCTGTTTTATTTCATACCGTTTATAAGAACTGTCCAAGGATCTGAGGCGAGGATGGTCCACTGAGGTCCTCTGTTGTGTAACCTGTATACCTGCACCCAGGCATGCGAATTAAAGCAATGGAGCTGTGTAATAGAATAAACTGTTCATTTTAAGTGATGTTATATTTTGAAATGCATTCACACTAAACAAAGTAAAAGCAGCAACATTGAACTCAATTGAAATGCACTCTGTGATCAATAGCTAAAAGCTGTAACTCCTGGGGCTTTTCCATTAACATCTATACTGTATGTGTAATATAACTCAGCACTCAACTCCGGTCTTCATTCTCTCCTATTTGCCAGATGGAAACTCAAGGTCACTGGACAGATATGTCTGTTGATAGCTCTGTCTGCTGCCATCCTCGTCTTTCACCTTGAACATGACCAAGGCCTGCCAGGAACTAAGTGATCTCATGCAACCACTCTTTCTCTATCTCTATTAGTCAGTGGTCTCCAACATCAATTTTAATATTTATTATATATTTTTTATATTAGCTTGGCTTCTTTTCTGTATGTTAACATTTTAAACGTAAAACATATCAACCAGTAAAACCAAAAAGTTTTAAGTATACAAATGTAGCCCTCCATTGTCTTAGCCCTTGCTCACAAAATGGTTGGAGGCCCGTGCTATAAGTTTATCAATGTGGTGTTTGTTTGGTTTAACTCAATTCTTTTTTTAGTGCAAATGTGAGTGGATTTCACTTAGTATCTATATCTATTCGTGGTCATTGTGTTAAAATGCAGACAAATTTGTCATTTTCGGTTAACAGTGTGAGCAGAATGCTGAATCAGCTTTTTATAGATTGTATGTAAATAAACTCGATGAGTCGAGATAAAGCTAAGAGCATTGTAAAGTGAGGAAGACTTAAAAGGAAAGATTTATTGCAGTTAAACATATTTCTTGCTTCATTCCCAAGCCGGTTGTGTTTGTTCCCCTTTATAATTTCTGAATGTTAAGCCTCTTCAATGATGGTTTTGTCTCTGCCTCCAACAGAATGCTGTTCACCTACCCCCTCCTCTTCTCTTAGAAGGTCAGATTTTGCTGTTGGGTGAAATGTTCAAACTTTGTTTGTGTCCTTGTCACATATTTCAAAGTATATTATGAGTTCAATGCAAGTTCAGTTGTATTGACAGCACCTGTGCCATGCTGTTCTTATACCACCTAAAATAATTTTGGTTCTCAGGCTAGGACTGCATAAATAAATGATCAAGATCTTGACTACAGCTGCTGCAATTAAATTAAAGCGAATTAAAATTCATGTCAAAATAAAATGTACTCAATGTTAATGCTGTTAGTTTATTCACCCTTAGGTCATCCAAGATGTGGGGGACATTTTCCTTCACTACAACATTAGATTTTTAGCTGAAAACGTGGTGATTCATCAAGTGCCAGTCTATAGGTGGCAGTCTGTGAGAGTCAAAAATGCACATGCATGCACCACAAAATGAATCTCTGCAGCTCCTGACAGTAATATTAAGGTCTTATGAAGGTCTCCCTCAGTGTACATTATTTATAACATAATTACCATAGTAATCAATCCATAGCCTCAGTCTATCCTTTAAAAAGTGTTAGGCAGCATAGGCTCAGTGGGTAGCACTTTTGCCTCACAACAAGAAGGTCCCTGGTTCAAGCCCCGGGTAGGTCAGGTGACTCTTCCGTGTGGAGTTTGCATGTTTTCCTTGTTTTCTCTGGGTACTCCAGTGTCCTCCCACAGGCCAAAGACATGAAAGTATTAATATTTCTTTTTCTTTTTTAAATTTCTTTTTCTTTTTGGTTTATAATTGATGTGCTTTTTTGTATTGTTTTGAGGTATAAAAAGCAAGATGCATGAATATTTGGAATGAGGGTCTTTATTGTAAGCTTTGAGTTGTGGAGAAGGGGTGGGATTAAATACGTTTTTTTTCTTCTTCTCACTCCTTTTCGAATAGGCAAAGGACATTTAATATAGTTAAATAGTAATAATAATTTGTTAATTATTTAGTTTTTATGTTTTGTGTGATTTGTATACTTGAATTTATTTTCTTGTTTGATGTTCTTTTTGCATAAATTTGAAATAAAGAAAAAAAATTGGAGATAAAAAATTCCCCCTTCCCCAACTTGTGGATGAATTAACTGGTTCTCACCAAGAATATAGTCATAGATGCTGGAATGATGTAAAGAACAGTTAAAGAAGAATAAGAATCATTTGCAGAATAAAGGTTTTTGTTTACTAAAATTATATAATAATTATGTATATAATACACACACCTGCAAATATATATATATATATATATATATATATATATATATATATATATATATATATATATATATATATACACACATATAAATATATATAAGTGGTGTGATATTTATATACCCTTCCTGATTTTTATATGCATATTTGTCACACTTTAATGCCCCCCCCCTTCGAGTCACACTTGAGTTCAGTTTCAACAAGGCCTGATTACTGCCACACCTGCTCGCAATCAAGAAATCACTTAAATAGGACCTGCCTGACAAAATGAAGTAGAGCAGTGGTTCTCAATTCCAAAAATGGCCTGCATGGCAGAGTTCCAAGACGTAAACCGCTGCTGAGCAAAAAGAACATAAAGGCTCGTCAGTTAACATCTTGAACATCCCCAAGACTTTTTCGGAAAATGTAACTTTTTGGAAAGTTTGTGTCTGAAGCTCAAGCGAACTTGGGTTCTTCAGCAGAATTATGATCCATAACACACCAGCAAGTCCACCTCTGAATGGCTGAAAAAAAAAAAGACTTTGGAGTGGCCCAGTCAAAGTCCTGACCTCAATCATATTGGAAGGAAAATTTGGATAAGAGTGTTCTCAGTAACTATAGACCTATATCGATTCTTCTATTTCTGACCAAGATTTTAGAGAAAAGTGTTCTTTTTCAACTGGAGTCTTTCCTTGATGAAAATGATATCGGTGAAGTTTTTCAGTCAGGTTTTAAGACACACCATAGCATTGAAACGGCATTATTAAAGGTTTTTAATGATATTTTTTGGCAACTGATCAAGGAAATATGACTGCACTTTTGCTTTTAGATCTCACAGCTGCATTCGACACTATTGACCATTATACTCTTATTTCACGACTTGAAACCTGTGTTGGAATTGCTGGTAATGCCTTAGAGTGGTTTAAATCATATTTGTTAAATAGAAGTTTCTCCATTGGTATGGGTGGTTTAACATCAGCTTCAACACCTTTATTATGCGGTATTCCTCAAGGCTTTGTGCTAGCACCACTTCTGTTTTCTCTTTACATGCTTCCATTAGGTTCAGTCCTTCGTAAATATAATGTGTCCTTTCACTGCTATGCAGATGACACGCAACTGTATGTATCATTCAAATCACATGATTCCACTGTTATGGAAAGATTGCTGGCTTGTTTTAATCAGGTCAAAGCATGGATGTCTATACATTTTTTAAGCCTAAATGAATCAAAAACAGAACTGATTATCTTTGGGTCTTCTAATCTAGACAATACAGTTAATACTACGCTGGGTTCCTTGTGCCCCTTTTAGGAAACACCATGTAAAAAATCTGGGGGAGATCTGCAATAGCGCACTCAAATTTGACAAGCAGATAAACGAAATTGTTAGACTCAGTTTCTGCAAACTGAGGATGATCTCTAGGATCAAGCCTGTATTATCCCAAAAAGACTTGGAAAAAGTTAACAACGCTTTTATAATTTCTAGATTAGATTATTGTAACTCGTTATATTTTGGTGCTCACACAAAAGTTTTAGACATTCTGCAAATGGTTCAAAATCCGGCTGCACGAATGCTTACAGGCACTGGTAAGTTTGATCATATTATTCCGGTGTTTAGATCATTGCACTGGTTGCCCGTTTCTTTTAGGATTAATTTTAAGATTTTATTATTTGTATTCAAATCTCTACATGGCCTAGCTCCCACCTATATTGCAGGTCTAATTCAAGAACAAAAGCCAACTAGATCCTTACGATCTCAAGCTCAAAAACTTCTTGTTGTTCCTCGCTCCAAAATGAAATCTAGGTCGCTGCTCCCAAACTGTGGAACAGCCTGCCACTTTACATTAGAAATACAGACCCTTGGCCAGTTTAAAAGCCATCTGAAAACATACTTCTCATTAGCGTTCAATTATAAAGGTGACGGAGGATGCTAGTAATTTCATATTATTATTTTATTATTATTATTATTATTATTATTTTCTTTATTTATTACTTTTTAAATTACTTAGAGTGATTGCTGTGTGTTGTTTGTTTTTATTGTACTATTGTCTGTACAGCACTATGGTCAACGTAGTTGTTTTATTCAGTGCTTTATAAATAAATTTGAATTTGGCATGACAGTTCATGCATGAAAACCCTTCAATGTAGCTGAATTACAACGATTCTGCAAAAAAGAGTGTGCTAAAATTCCTCCACAGCGCTGTAACAGACTCATTGCAAGTTATCGCAAAAGCTTGATTGCAGTTGTTGAGGCTAAGGGTGGCCCAACCAGTTATTAGGTTTAGGGGGCAAGCACTTTTTCATACAGGGCCATGTGGGTTTGGATTTTGTTTTCTCTTAATAATAAAAGAGTTTTCCACACTTTTACTTAAAAAGCTGCACTGTTTTAAAAACAATTGAGAAACTACTGAAAAGAGAGTTAAATTTGCCTACCTTCATATAGGATATGTGAATATTAGGGATCTTTTCTTTTTTTCTTTGCTTTGTTTTTCTCATTGCTGTCTCAAATGTGTATTTAAATATGACAAAGACAGACCAGTTTTATTCCCAACTAGCGTTTGTCCCTAAATAAATCTTTCCTCTTTAATATAGCTCTTAATATAGCTAATATAACTCAACACATTGATCCTGCTGTCACTTTCTACAGCCTCATCCTTTAACTGGTAAGAAATAGGTTCTGTGGGTTTACAGCATATCTATTACACAGACAGCTGCCCAGATTAACACAGGGTTTATTGTCACACAGACACTCACTGCTTACAGCCAATTCAACAAATCTTACTTTACTTTTTCACGAGTTTGAAACTTTGGGTTACACACAGAGGTCCAAACATCAATACACCACAATCTCTCTCAATACACCACATATAGTGCTGTTTCTCCCAACAGAATGAAAGCGCAGCCATGCAAGACAGCCTATCTTAGATTGCATTATAGTGGATTTGCCATATAAACCTCAGGAGGAGTGGGACTCTACTGCATGAATAACCCGGTGTTTTGTTTTTACATCCATATTTGCATACTGTTGAACAAATGCATTAGATCAAATAGTTTTTATGATCGGCTGGCATACATGGATTGAAGCTACATTGTGTGCTGGAAGGATGTCATTCAGCAACTGTATAATAGCCTCATGTTCTCCTGTGGTCATTGCATCACTTAATGAGATGGACTAAGGCGTTGTCATAGTATTGTCATGGCAACTGTTTCCAGCCAGTTGGAGGCCAGCAATCCTTTATTCCTGCACAGAGAATGAGTGTGATGTGGTAGGAACGGTGGGTTGAGAGGGACATCAGAGGAGAAAATAGACACAAATGATTTCTCAACTGACTTATTTTGATAATTTCACTGAATTTAACATTGTTAGTTGGTTCGTGACATCTAAAGTTATCCATCATCTGGAGCACTGTGACATTGTAAACAGCCCTCTTGTACAGCATTTACTTAATTGTGTGATTTTCAAAGAGAAGAAACCTAACCCATTTGTCCTGTTTTTTACAAATTTTATAGTTAGTGTGTTTGATTATTGAGGTCTGATGGTAATAAGCAGATATTACCAGCCCCGGCAATATCACGAACCTCTACGGGTCTGTGAATCTTTGTTTGGGAAACACTGCTCAATTATGCATCAATATGGGCATTAAGGGGGTTGAGTTACTGTAGCAGTTAAAAATTTAGTTTGTTACATAGCAATGTTAATTAAAAAAATATACATTATACAGTTATATAATCTCTGGTTTCTCATATTGAGTTGTCGCTTCTCGGGTGGGTGATAATAACTAACTGCTAAGCTTTGAGGCCGCCAACTATTCAGCAAGATTCAGCCTGCTGAAAACTATCACTAGCTGCATTTTCATTATCCTTAAAATTGAGCAAATTGAAATAGCGAATTAAAATGGGGCCAATGGAAACACGTGAATTTTGCGACGACCCTCTGCATTTCCTTCGGTCTGTGTACTGGCCATACACTGATGAGAGGAAGACTGCTGGGTGATTAATCATCTGTTACCCAACACCTGGATCGGGCGTTGCAAAGGCATTAAAGATCTGTGGATGTTCTTGCCACTTGTGGACTCTTGTAAACACAATGTCTAGAGACTGAGATGCACTAATTTCCTTTTTCCTTTTTATATTTGTATACACTTTTCCTCAGTCAGTGCCGACATGGTCGACAGAGAATTAACCTGATGATTTCCCAAAATAAACGTTGTTAACAACAAAATGTTTGTAGTCTTGTCTCTTTTATGTTGCGGTCTGTACATGCCGGCCTGTAACATAAAAATTGGGGGCTCGTCCGGGATTGGTTATCGGCATTGGTGGGGGAGAAGTGTTTTGTATGCTCCACTAATTAGAGTGCTTTGCCGCATATTTTTGTTTTGTAATTTTCCATTTTTTGTTTTTGCGGTTAGTTCAGGCATGGGTACGAGTGTGAAATTAAACTGATTAGTTTTTCTGCTCACTTGTGAGTTAAGCTTTTAAAGTGGCATCAAGTCTGGTGAACTGCAGAAGACACAAAGAGGTGACTTAAAGTAGGTGTTAATTAGATTAGGTTGGGAGCTATTTTGATCTAGTAACTGATATTGATACACATGAAAAGTAAGAATTAAAGAGAATGGTAAGATTTGGTTGTTTGGTTGGCTTGCAGAGTTTTTAAGAGTGTAATGTTGAATTATATTATGTTGTTATTGAGTAAACTGTATCAGTGCTTTGTCTATGACAGATACATACATTGTTTTGCACTATTTGGCGTGCATTTAAGCTAATGTGCAATCCAAATGTGTATATATAGCTTGAAGTGCCTTGTGCTTGAGAGCTTATTAAAGCAGAGATAATGTTAGATCTTATCTGTTAGTGAGATGTGCATTTACAGTTGTATAATACTTTCTTTTATAATACTTACTTTATATATATATAGTAAGGAAAATAAGTATTTGAACACCCTGCTATTTTGCACTTTCTCCCACTTAGAAATCATGAAGGGGTCTGAAATTGTCATCGTAGGTGCATGTTCACTGTGAGAGACATAATAAAAAAAACAGAAATCACAATGTATGATTTTTTAAACTATTTATTTGTATGATACAGCTGCACATAAGTATTTGAACACCTGAGAAAATCAATGTTAATATTTGGAACAGTAGCCTTTGTCTGCAATTACAGAGGTCAAACGTTTCCTATAGTTTTTCACCAGGTTTGCACACTGCAGGAGGATTTTTGGCCCACTCCTCCACACAGATCTTCTCTAGATCAGTCAGGTTTCTAGCCTGTCGCTGAGAAACACAGAGTTTGAGCTCACTCCAAAGATTCTTTATTGGGTTTAAGTCTGGAGACCTTGACATGCTTCTTACAGAGCCACTCCTTGGTTATCCTGGCTGTGTACTTTGGGTCATTGTCATGTTTGAAGACCCAGCCTCGACCCATCTTCAATGCTTTAACTGAGGGAAGAAGGTTGTTCCTCAAAATTGCGCAATACATGGCCCCGGTCATCCTCTCCTTAATACAGTGCAGTCGCCCTGTCCCATGTGCAGAAAAACACCCCCAAAGCATGATGATACCACCCCCATGCTTCACAGTAGGGATGGGGTTCTTGGGATGGTACTCATCATTCTTCTTCCTCCAAACAAGTTTAGTGGAATTTTGGCCAAAAAGTTCTATTTTGGTCTCATCTGACCACATGACTTTCTCCCACTACTCCTCTGGATCATCCAAATGCCCAGGCTCCGGCCTACTCCTCACGCTTCTGTTCCTCCTTCTGCCTCAGCTCTTTGCTGTATTGTGGCTCATAATGGTGCTGCGAACAGCGGATTAGAGCATCACGCTTGCGAAATCACCCTCTTCCATATCATATTGATTACCTTCCGCTATTATTGTAACATAAAGTCTGGCTCGCTCCACAACGTCTATTTAGCTTAGCTTAGCATAAAGATGGTGGCTGATCATTTTTTCGTCTGTGTTCGTATTTTTGTAAGTCCCACCCACTGATCTGTAATAGGTCTGTAGCGTGAGTGGGTTCCACCCTAGCCCCCACCTTGGAAAAATAAGGAATGAGTGTCTGTAGTCTTTCATCCTCAACAAAGATACAGCAGTTCCTTCTTTCAATGATGCTAAATGACGATTTTTACATCATTGAAAGAAGGAAGTGCAACACTGAAATCCATATTACTCCTGTCTCAGGGGAAACTGAGGGAATGATGCACAACCATTCAAAAACATGACAGGGGTTGTAACGATACAAAACGTAATGCAAATCGGTAAAGTGTCCCTTTAAGTCTTGTCTAGTAGAGAAAGAAATTCTTATTAGCAATCACCTGTGACATCATCTTAAGTGAGTAGAGCTAGTAAAATCAGACTTAAAGCATTAGAAATGCATGAGAGACAAATGCAGCTTGATGTAGAAAAATTATGAGCTGATCGTTAAGCTTTAGTCTTCAAAGAGAAGTAATTAGATAAAGAAATAGAACTAAAGAAGCTGGAGCTTCAGTGTGAATGTAAATTTGAGGAAAGACCTGAACACATGCGTGAATGGAAATTTAAAGAACGTGAGAAACAATTTGAATTGAGCAAATTAGACTTAGAACTGTCTGCAAAAGGCACTTTAATTTCTCCTCTTTCTCCTGATGAAGCAATGCCACTTTTTCAGAGCGTGAGCTGGAAAATATTTTCCCAATTTTTAGAAAGTAGTGACTTTTCTACAGTGGCCAAAAGATGCCTGGACATTGTTGTTACAGTGTGTTTTGGTGAAAAGGATATTTGTTCATTGCTGTCTGCAGAACCAAAAAAGTGTTACGCTACTGTTTAAAGCTCCAAACTATGAACGCATGAGTTGGTGCCTGAGGCCTACCGCCAGCATTTCCGTAATTATTGTAAAACGGATAAACACACTTATGTAGAGATTGCACAAGAAAAAGAAAATCTATTTGATTGTTAGTGTAGCTCTCAAAGAGGAGCTTATTGCAGAGCAGAGAACTGATGAAGACCTTTTGAAGTTATATATATAATTACTGAATAAAGGAGTCATCTCATTACTTTTTGCAACAAGGTTTGTTATGTAGGAGTTTTTTAAGACCTAAGGTTCTCTCCATTCTGATTTTATTCAGGTAATTGTTCCCTGTCGGTTTAGGCCAGCAGTGTTAGACTATGGTTGCTGGACATACTGAGGTTAGGAAAACTTATGATAGGGTGACACACAAGTTTTTCGGGGCTAAAGAAAGATATTTCTTGTTATATAAATGAAAGCCATACATGATTTTGCCAGGGGCGAGGAGCGGATTTTTTGAATGTCGGATGTTGTAATTTTCTCGCTCAGAAAAACACTGCACTACCGCTCACAAGTCAAGAACCAGGACCAAAGTCACTGTGAGACAAGGGAGGGGCATTGAAAATGTTTTGGCTACAATTGCATTTGTTTTTTATTGTTTAAATAGTATTTAAACAAACATTAATACAAATATATATTGTGTTTTTTATTATACACGTTTTTATTATATTTTTACTGACCCCATCATGATTTCCGGTCTATTGCGATTTCCACCTGTCTATGGAGAGCACTTGTGCAATTGTTTTTAAAGCGCAGCACAAAATGCGAGGATGTGTGAAAGTTTGGCGCTGCAAAAGAACAGCGCCAATCAAGTCAATCTAGCTAGTGTTTATAAAGAAAAGCAATTAAATTAATGCAAAGTCGAATAAAAAAAATGGTGTGAATCCTTCTTAGCCTTACCCTGTAGTTGATTCACCCTCTGCCAATGCACTTATGCCATATGTTTTATTAAAATTGGAGAATAAATTGCGCATTCTGCTACAGAAATGCAATGGACTCTCAGTGGCCATTGATATTTTAACAGGCAAATGAGGTTGGTGTTGTTTCAAAAGAGAATGAAATTTACAGTGGAGTGAAAACTGAGTGAGGCATTAATAAGGAGGGCATGGGGACGGAGCGAGGAGTGGAAATTGTACACCCATAGCGGAGCTTGAGTAGCCTGGGTGCCAGCCGATCTTAGCCCCACCCACAACATTTTGAGGACGGGAAGATCGGTTTGGGGTTTCTCCGTTGAGGAGCTACTATGCTAGACCCAAAGCTGGTCGAACCAATCAAATTGTCAGGGTGGGCTTTATACGATGATGGACAGATGATCAACAGTAATGTAATCAACCACGTCACCAAAGAGCGTGTGGGTAATGCTTATTAAAGTTAGTTGCCAACCGCCATTAAACCGAAAGAAGAATAAGAGCGCATGTGTTGAATCTGTTTACAACGAAATGGCTGCTGCTGCTGGAGAATTCATTTTTCGGTTGAGACACGCCTCATAATCATAGCCCAATTGAGCGGTATCAGACTCAAATTCTGAATAAAATTGAGTATGACAACGTCAGGCTAGAGCTTGAGCAGAGTTATTATGAAATGCTTTAAGCGTGGAGCACAAATTCTTACCACTCCGCTCCACTCAGACTCTGGTCAGAACATCTTGAACAAATTCATGAATTCTTTTTTTTTTTAGGCCAATTTTACCATTAACCCTGCTTAATGTGGTTTTGGTAAGGCCATAGTTAAGTCCTTGTGTAAGAGTGTTGGTCATTGGCATGTTCATCCAGTTAATACTAAAATTGAGGCAGTTTGCAATTTCTCTATACCTGCTAATTGTCGCAAGTTGCACTGATTCTTGTGGATGCCAGGGTATTCTAGAGGATTTTGCCAGAATTTCATCACTGTGGTTACATTCTTGATTGATTTTCTTAGACCTAAGGTCCCATTTGCTGACCTGTCAATGCTGGTACAATTTGTCACTCTAAACTACACAAAAACCTGGTGATGCCTCTGCCATGTGCAGTACTCAAAACAAGCAACAGAAAAAGAAAAATATGTTCAATCATAGCACATGGTTCATCCACCAAATACAAAGTGGGGATGATTGACAAGCCTTATAGCCTATCAATAACGAGTCTGTAATCGACGGAACCAAAAAAAAACTTTGTTTGATCTCCATCCACCTGCTTTTTCGGATGATTCTTTTAAATGGAGAGTCAAGAAATCTGACCCCTAAGGTAAAATAAAAGCATCAAATACAAACCACCTAAAAAATAAAATAAATGGAGAATATCTTGTTTTATAGATGATGAATATCTTGTGTCTCGAGCACCCACTTGATCGGCGCCTATGCCATACTGTACTGTAAACAAACATACAGTAAATAGCAGTACTGTCTTAGTTATTTAAAGCCGTGTTAACTTTGACATACCGTCTTAAAAAGATTAATTAAAAAGTTAATTTAATTAAGTTATTTTGAAGATTGTTGGTAACCAAACAAGTTTCTGGTCCACACTGCTCTCCATTGTAATTTTTTCTAGTCAGGGAATTTTTTCCCAAAACAATTTCTTTTGTGTTTCACACAAGAAAGAATCATAAAGGTTATGAGCAATATGAGGGTGAGTAAATGTTAACAGAAGGTCATTTGTGGGTGAACTATCACCAACTGTTTAACAGGAATATCACTATTTCACAGTGTTTGTGCAGACCTGCTAAACTTTGGAGAATACAGTATTTAACATTAAAGGCAGGATAGGCAGGAATGATCTAAAAACCTTTTTTACAAATTTGTTTAAACTGTCTTTATATAACAATACATAAGTAAAATCTAAGTACTCTGAAAAAGAGAGTATAAAAATCGAGTGTCTGTAGACCTCTCACGACTGTTTTAAACACAGCTCATTTTTCCATTCACTCCACCCCCTCCCTTCTGGGTTTCTTCTAAAGCCACGCCCCAAAACACATGAACGCGTGACGCTGACCGGCTCTGCTGGGAGAACCATTTACCTCAGACGAGCGGAGAGGAAGGAGCGCGGTGCATGTAGTAACATCATGTCACAATCACATGTAATAATACACTTAACTTTATCACTATGAATATAATTAAATAGGATGGCTTTTAGTACTCACTATTAAGTAAGGGATAATGTAGAGACAGCCGGTAGTTATCGGGAAATAAGCCCCGACAGTGTGATCAGGACCCGACGCGAAGCGGAGTGTCTTGTATCACACTGAAGGGGCTTATTTCCCGATAACTACCGGCTGCCTCTACATTATCCCGCTTATTACACGGCTACTTGTCACATAAGAAAAAAACGGACATGAATATGAATTTGAAACATTTTATTGACATATTTGTTTTAAATTAACATGTTTATCCTTCCGCGAACCTTTGCACAGATGCATAAAATGATCGTAATACCTTATTAAGATCCTCTGCTTCATACTTGTCTGTCTCCATTTTTTCTCTTTTAGCCAGTCTTTGAGAAGTTTTAATGCCCATTCTGTTTTTTTTTGTGTGTTGGCTTCGTAGCTGTCATGCTCTATTTTGTCAAGTTCAGTCTCAGTAGCTGTCTGTGTCTTGTCGTGGTTGTCCAGTGTTTGTCACAAGATGGCGCCAAACAGTAATCTTTACTGATCTTTATTGGCGTGGAGTGATTTTACTCGTACAAGTAGTACCGGCTATGCGTTATTACTTTGGAGCGGTTATTATTTGAAAAGAACGAACCTGCAAATGTCTCAACTGACCAATCAGAATCAAGCATTCCAGAGAGCCGTGTAATAAGCTAGCATATCGATACTGGTAAAGTTTAAAATATATTTTGTTTGATTCGGTAATAAACGAGCTAGTTATATTTATAAGACAAAGCTAAAAACAGATTGCATTGATACAAGTTTTTTTTATTACCATCAGTTACACTGTGATGAAGATGAATTTCGTGGAAGATTCATAACAGGTGTTTTGCATGGAAGAGTTTCCGTGATGAAAGCATTGTTGACTCTGATGAGGACTACAAACCGGAGACAATACCGCCACCGCATCGTGTACTCGAGGAAAAGCCACACGATATTTACTCTCGTTTGATTTCTTCATTTATTCCTTTTTTTGCCTTGTTTGCTTTTGCTGACTGCATATGCAGGTACTGTGAGTTCTGAATGCTCTTTCTCTGCCGTACGTTTGCTCTTCCTTGAGTGCCTCGTGCACGCTCAAATCAATCGGGTGTGTGCATGTGTGGACAGATCCCGTAGCAACAGGGGTGGTGCCATGGTTGCGAGAGAGAGAGTGATAGTTGTGCAAGCCAATAATTTGTTTTGTCTCGAATGGAAATAATTAACTGTGTTTAAAACAGTCGTGAAAGGTCTAAAGACAAGAGTACTTACATTTTAATTATGTATTGGTATATAAAGACAGTTTAAACAAATTTGTAAAAATGTTTTTTTTTTAGATAATTCCTGCCTATCCTGCCTTTAATAATTTTAATAATAATGTTAATGTTTAAATTTGACCATGTATCTAAAATTGTGTTAATTTTTTTTTCTTCACATTTATAATTATTTTTAAAGCAGATTATGGCACGATTGGGTAAAAGTGAGTGCATGTGCAGCATGCTACCTTGAGGTCTGCGTGCATGCGTGCGTTAAATTATACAGTGGTAAGAAAAAGTATGTGAACCTTTTGGAATTTCATGGTTTTCTGAATAAATTTGCCATAAAATGTGATCTGATCTTCATCTTAGTCAAGGGTATTGACAAACATAATGTGTCTAAAATAATTACACCAAAAAAATTAACATTCAAAATGGCAGTGGAAAAAGTAAGTTAACCCTTAGAATTAATAACTGGTTGACTGGCAGCAATAACCTCAACCAGGCGCTTCCTGTAGTTGTGGATCAGACCTGCACATTGTTGAGGAGTTTTACCTCATTGAGAATTTAAGCCCATTCTTCCTGGCAGAGCTGCTTTAGCTCTGTCTTATTCGTTGGACGTCTCATGTGTACAGCCCTCTTCAAGTCAGTCCATAGCATCTCTATTGGGTTGAGGTCTGAGCTCTGAATTGGCCACTCAAAAGGTGGCTTTTGTTTTTCTAAAGCCATTCTGTTGTGGACTTGGTCCAGGGTCATTGTCCTGTTGCATCACCCACCTTCTACACAGTTTCAGCTGAGGTACAGACATTCACATTATCCTGAAGAATTATCTGATATACTTGAAAATTCATCTTCCCCTCAATGATTGGAAGCTGGCCAGGCCCTGATGCACCAAAAGCAGGCATGCAAGCATGTGAAAGTTGCGCGATACTATTTCATCAATGGCGCTGAAATATCAGAGAAAGCTTTAACATTTACATGTACAAAACACTGTGCAGCATGTTTACTTACAACAAAAGCAGTGGACTCCCACATAATATTAGTTCATGTCTATATAAACTGTCATTACTCCCGCTCACTTATAAAGCTCTACTGTGTACTTTATTGAGTTAATTCTTAACAAAAACCCATGTTTTCTTTCAAAAGTATGTGCTCATTCATGTGTAATTACTTCCCACCCACTAATGAAAGTATTCTCGTAAGTGTAGAATCTGCTATTTAAAATGCATACTGTCGAAGCGCTCTCTGGCTGAATCCATGTTGTGCCTCCATCTTTGAAATACATTCGCCGACGAGGGACATTCCTGAAATTCAAGCTCCGCCTTTCGCGCTTTCACTCTACACTCACGCTAGCTGCTGGCTGAAGCCTTGGGAGGTTGCATGTGTAGGCGGTATACGTCATCAAGACAGTCTTATTTCAGAATATTAACAATTATAAAGCTGACAATTATTCTTAGTTAATTGTAAATTGATGTAATATGCGTATGACTTGCGAATGTAATGCTCAGTTAATTTAAATAAACCAGGCTTGATGACGTATCCAGCCTGTGACCAGCTGAATCCTTCGGATTTTACAGCAACCGCACACCGTGATGAACCTGCGATCTAATGCTTTGATTTGAAAGCCTGTTGAAGACATATTCTCGAGGACATTAAAACAAATCGCCAAGGATGCGAAACGGGGATTTTAAACGACAACGTGACAGGAAAAACATCAAGACCAAAGTCACTATTGGAGTTAGTTTTCCAAGATGGGGCTCAAGGGACACTGAAGTTGCACTTTCTATATTCTCCACAGGTAATTCAGCATATTCGTTTACATCTATACAGTCCATGTTGTAAACTTGAAGTTTTATAGTTCCTTGGCTAACTTTAGCATGTTTATGCATAACACTTGTTAGTGTAAACATGCATGTGGTTTAATGTGTTCAAACAGACACAAGCCGTCTCTCCGCCCATTTATGTAATCTGAGGTACTGAGATAAATGTTTTTCATCTTTTCTGACCTCTAGCACAAACACACGGTGACAGCGCTATTTTTAGCCTGCTCTGCGCGTCTTTCGTTTCATTTTACAAGCGTGTGAAAGTTGCGCGATCTTTTTTCACCAATATGAGAGAGAGCTCTTACATATACACGGACATGTAACGTTTACTTAAAACATAAGCATTGTTCTCTGACATAATGTCTGACATAATACTCTGATAAAAGCGTCTGATCTGCGCGTATTTCGTTTCATTTTACAAGCGTGTGAAAGTTGCGCGATCTTTTTTCACCAAAATGAGAGAAAGCTCTTACATATACACGGACATGTAACATGTTTACTTAAAACATAAGCATTGTACTCTGACATAATGTCTGACATAATACTCTGATAAAGTGAAAGTTGCGCGATCTTTTTTCACCAATCTGAGAGAAAGCTCTTACATATACACGGACATGTAACGTTTACTTAAAACATAAGCATTGTACTTTGACATAATATTAGTTCGCGTCCATTTAAACCCGTCATGGTTGCTTTTTGTATGTGATTTTAAGCGGACATATCATGACAATCAGACTTTTTTCATGTTAAACATAAATCTGTGTGCTTTGATGGATCACAGGCAAAGGACATTGCAAATTGTTCATTTTTTCTCATTGGTTTTGCTTTGTAGCTACTGGAAGCCATGTTAACCTTGGCATGACACGGCCGGGCCACCGTACGAGTTAAAACGCGTTCCGAATGGGGGGGGGGGGGCTAGAAAGTATTATTCAGTTGCTTGTCATATAGACTTTCACCGCTAGATGGGAGTAGATCTTACACAGTGGAGCTTTAAATGATAGCGGAGGGACTCGCCCACCATCTCAACAGACCACCCTGTCACAGTATTCCGGACAGAAGCGGTCGAAAGTGGACAAAAGAGACAGATTTAAATACCAGGTGTAAACATAATATGTCTCTCTCGTCCACTTGTGATCCGATCGATGAAAACACATCTTAATACCAAGTGTAAACAGCCCTCAGGTGTGCTAAAACCTGACTCCAATTACCTTTTTTCAGGTCATTAACTCAAGGGTTCACATACTTTTTCCACCAGCAATATAAGTTTTTTGGTTATTTACAATAAAGACATGAAAGATCAGAATTTTTTTTGTGTTTCGGCCGACGCTACTTAAAAAAATTCCAATGTTGGCAGGTCTGCATTTGTAAGGACCAGTGCTTGCCAACAGGCATTTAAAAGAAACTATGGCTTTGTTGGCTAACGTTCCAGTGTTTGAGAAAGCTTTTTGATTGGCTGTTGATGCAAATGATTGTGGTGGGTGCTGTACTGTTACAACTTGGTTCTGTTGGTGTTAAACATCTGGTGTGCTATTTTTCAAAGACATTTAACCCGGACAAACCAAATTATTCAACCATTGAGAAGGAGGCTCTTGCATTAATACTGGCGGAGCAACATTTTGAAGTTTAGGTAAAGGTTTTTACTCACATTCCCTAGATCACTTGGCAATCAACTATACCACAGAATACTCTTATTTCACCTGGGTTTTTTACACCTATAAATAACCTTTAAGTAAAACGTTTTTGCATTGGTCTGATGCCAAAAACATGTGGCAACCAAATAGCTATCCTGTCAATTATTCAGCTGCCCATGTATTAAAAGATCTATTATTCAAGAGGAGGCAATGGCTGACTGAAAGAATCATAAATTAGTCTTGCAAATCAAATTCAGGTGCATTTTTAGCAAAGACCACAAGAGAACTCTTGTTTTGTCATTAAGGCTTAAATCCCCTGTCGCTGAACAAACCACCTTTAAAGCTTTAATTTCAATACGTTGCGATGAGGGTTTCCTAATAGCCAGTATTTTTGTCAGCCACCTAATGCACAGCTTGAAGAGTGTTTGTTTATGCAACTCAGTGGAGATACACAAATTACTGATGGTTTTGATGTGGTGTTAAGAATTAATGAGCTTAAAAGCAGCTCTATTAAATGACTATAAACAATTGCATAACCATCAGAAATGGTCTTCTTGTGTAGCTGCTAATACATCACTACAAAGAAGTCATATCACCAACCTACTACAGTGAACCTAAAGCTACAATCTGTAAATGATCTGCTTCTCTATTGCCATCTTTGTTTGAAATATGAAATTGAATCAAATTAAGATGTTTTGCTAAATCTGACCTGAGCTCAAATTATAATTCATTATTGTTGTGAATTTGGGTAAGGTAGTCAATTGATCAATCAACACTGATTTTTGCTCAATGGCTGATGTTTAAGTCTTTTTAACCAAAAATATTTTTTTTAAATACACTCACATAAAGGATTATTAGAAACACCATACTAATACTGTGTTTGACCCACTTTTGCCCTCAGAACTGACTTAATTCTGCGTGGCATTGATTTAACAAGGTGCTGAAAGCATTCTTTAGAAATGTTGGCCCATATTGATAGGATAGCATCTTGCAGTTGATGGAGATTTGTGGGATGCACATCCAGGGCATGAAGCTCCCGTTCCACCACATCCCAAAGATGCTCTATTGGGTTGAGATCTGGTGACTGTGGGGGCCATTTTAGTACAGTGAACTCATTGTCATGTTCAAAAAACAATTTGAAATGATTTGAGCTTTGTGACATGGTGCATTATCCTGCTGGAAGTAGCCATCAGAGGATGAGTACATGGTGGTCTTAAAGGGATGGACATGGTCAGAAACAATACTCAGGTAGGCTGTGGCATTTAAATGATGCCCAATTGGCACTAAGGGGCCTAAAGTGTGCCAAGAAAACATCCCCAACACCATTACACCACCACCACCAGCCTGCACAGGGGTAACAAGGCATGATGGATCCATGTTCTCATTCGGTTTACGCCAAATTCTGACTCTACCATCTGAATGTCTCAACAGAAATCGAGACTCCTCAGACCAGGCAACATTTTTCCAGTCTTCAACTGTCCAATTTTGGTGAGCTTGTGCAAATTGTATCCTCTTTTTCCTATTGTAGTGCAGATGAGTGGTACCCGGTGGGGTCTTCTGGTGTTGTATTCCATCCGCCTCAAGGTTGTGCGTGTTGTGGCTTCACAAATGCTTTGCTGCATACCTCGGTTGTAACGAGTGGTTATTTCAGTCAAAGTTGCTCTTCTATCAGCTTGAATCAGTCTGCCCATTCTCATCTGACCTCTAGCATCAACAAGGCCTTTTTCACACACAGGACTGACGCATACTGGATGTTTTTCCCTTTTCACACCATTCTTTGTAAACCCTAGAAATAGTTGTGCGTGAAAATCCCAGTAACTGAGCAGATTGTGAAATACTCAGAATGTACATTGCCTGGCACCAACAACCATGCCACGCTCAAAATTGCTTAAATCATCTTTCTTTCCTATTCTGACATTCAGTTTGGAGTTCAGGAGATTGTCTTGACCAGGACCACACCCCTAAATGCAATGCAGCATCTGCCATGTGATTGGTTGATTTGATAATTGCATTAATGAGAAATTGAACAGGTCTTCCTAATAATCCTTTAGGTGAGTGAATACTTCAAAATATAAAAATTGCTAAAAACATATTGGTAAAAAGACATTTTTGTAAACATATTTGAAAATATATTTCAGCACATACATTTTTGTATATTTTGCAATATATTTAAATATTTTTCCCAATGGAATGCAGCAAAAGAATCAAATTTGTTAAATACCAAATCTGTGAAATGACTAACATGATATTTTATTGACTAATGATCTTTTTATTGCCATTAAAGTTAAATTACTGAACCTACAGTATATATATGGCCACTTAGTTGGTTTTGCATTTGAACACTAAAACAACATTTATGTAATGTGTTACTTTTTTCTCCTGGAAATCAAGTATTTCTTTAATTTTAATGTTATGCTCAGCTATTATAACTGGTTCAAAGCTAATGAACAACAAACATTGCAGATACTTTGATTTAATTATGCAAATGCCTCTATTAAAAGCACCACCATTATTCTGAATCTGAATTGTTTTTTTTTATTATTTTCAGAGAATATGCTACATGTCACACAATGGAGAGGCAGGCAGTCAGATAGTACTGTAAGTTAAATGTAGTTATTGATATACAGATGATATGAAACGCATAATGGTAGCAGTATGAGTTCTTCAGATGGGAACTTCGCTGATTATAAACAGACACTCTTTAGTTGCAGATGATTGGTGAGAATCCTGGGATGAAGATGAGAAGAGGAACGAGGAGCAGATGATGTCGAGGGAATGACACGTAAGTCCTTGAGGTACATAGAGAGGTGTTGTCGGTGTCATAACTGACGAGACCAGACAATGAGTGGCAGAGAGTGAGCAGTATATAAATGGTAGGGGTGATGAGGTCCAGGTGCCAATAATTAAAACTGAGGAGAGTGAGAATGCGTAGGTGGAGTAAATGAGGATGACGGTGAAGGTGATGCAGTCCTGACAGTACCCCCTCCTCCTGAGGCAGCTCTTGACGGTGATGGAGATGGGTGAGTGCGACGACAAGGTCTACCCCGGGGTCAAGGAGCGGGACGGTCTGGATGGTCGGAGTGGAACTGAGTGGGAAGCGAAGGGTCCAAAATATCCTCAGGGGGAACCCAGAAACGTTTATTATACGATTATAATATACGATTATAAATATTATATATAGATTATATATACGATTATAAATGCCACTTAAGATGAATCATTAGAAAATTGGTGTGCCTGCATTTGCAGATACAGAGATACCTGTATTAGAAGGCTGCTGCAATCCTCTGCCTCACCGGTATACATCGCTGGTAGCAAGTGGAGCGCATTTCAAATAATTCAAAAGACTAGAGTCCTCTTATACCATGGTTACCACAAACATTGTAATAATCAACATCCAGGGAACATTTCTTAGCCAATCAGAATCAAGCATTCAGCATCCCTGTGGTATAAATATTTTTAAAAGGGTTTGGTTAGTGTAAGATTTGGGTTAGGGTGTTAACATTTTTGATCAAATGGTCAAAGGGAAATTATACAGCAATCTTTATAGTATAAGAGATTTGTAAATGTTTTGAAGCTGTAAAAACGTAATAATGCTATAATTAAATGCTGCAAATATGTTATTGTACAATTCAGCATCTATTTAAATGTACATAAAGTTTTGTGTTTTTGTATTATTTCTACGTATTAACAGAGAGACCATGCTGGGTTTCACCCCTGCTTCTGACTGCCAATAGCAAGAACATCCGTGCTTTTGACAATTGCGCATTTGTCATTTGATGTTCCTTGCCAACTTTCTGTCTTAATAGAAAAAACATCAATACAGTAAAGACAACGATACTCTTTAAGCAATTTCATGAATGAGCGTGTTTAAAAAACTGATCATTTCAATGCTTAAGAACACTGATTTAGGCTAACGTAATGCTCCTTTAAGATTGGCACCTTTAAGCATGTCCTCAAAGCATTATTGATACACTGTATTATACTGAAAGACATCCATTTAAAAGGATGATGTTCTTAAAGCAGCTAGCTCTTTAGCTCTGAGTTAGTGCTTATGCCGCTTGTTGGCTTCATGCTTGTGCCAGCACACATCAACCAGTGGGAAGACTTTACCCTGGAGCTCAGCTTGATACATTCAAGCTCATCCTTACTGTCTGCATTATAGAAAATGATCTGCTCTTATGGTCCAGAAAACTCCTAAACACTGCGGGTGGGTGCACTTCCATGGGGTTTTAAAGCCTAAAGTCCGTACCGCACTCCCATCAGCTACACTCCACTATCTGGGTTTTTAAAGAGCTTCCCCAAATGTGGTTCTTTTGATCAATCCAACCTGCTATTTGGATTTGGCATCCACTTTGACTTTCCAGTGCTGTTTTAGGAATTTCTGCACCAAAACAGTTCAGTGGATATGTAACTATTTGCTTACTAGATGATCCATGATATTTGCCACTGTCATTCTCTCCAGGATTTGATAAAGCTCGGTTTTTAGTATTTATTGAACACATAAATGTTTTCATTTTTAGTAACTTAGTGTAGATTTAAATGTATGTTAAAATGTTTGATTCTGTTCATGCTTAGATTTGGTGTAAAATATACATAAAACGAACCAAAATACCTAAATAATATTTTTTTTCTGTCATTTTCACATGTATTTTAACATCACTGCGACTGAATGCAAGATTGAGTTGAATAGAGCTGTACGTTTTCTTGTCTCTCTGCTCCCTCTGCTGGCTTTCACTGAAACTTACAGCAAGAGAAACTGTGAACATACACTATAAACACACACACAGTAAGACAATATCACACTCAGTTTAATTTCTAAATATGCAAAGCACAGTAGTTACATCTTCTGAATGAAAATATCATTATACTATTATTCAGAAGTTTAAAGTCACTAATTCTTTACTGGTATTTTTTCCACATTTTAAAATAACAGTAAACTCATCAAACTCTGGAATAACACAAAAGTAACTATGGGTAAAAAATCAAAATGAAGGAAAACCTTCTTCTTCTTAGTTTTAGTATTATAAGTTGTGCTATTCTTCTTCTTCTTCTATCCGCACACAATTTTGCCCTCTGCATAGCCTGACGTGCACCTCGCCAAGTTTTTACCAGCACGTCAGTTCTACGCAGACCGCAAGCGCTGGGATTAGTACACTAGAACCACTTGCGTTAAAAAATGCGTTATAGGTATTTCTGTATGCAAAGGTGAGAACAAAGATGGATCAAGTTGAGGAGTGATTTAACTCAAACTGCAACATACATTAGTCGTTGTTAATTTACTTCCATCACTGCTGGTCTTCCCAAATCATACACAACAAGTTGCTGTTTCTTCTTCGTTTGTGGATTCAAGATGCTTTTTCATTAACGGTCGCATTGCTACTGTGGTAACATGCGTGGATACTGCCTACCAGTGGTCTGCATGTGTGTTAGCACGTTGATACAGTCGACGACGCAAAAGTATAAATGAAAAACGACGCGTAACCTACACCACCGCTACGCCGTATGACCTACACACTATACTTCACAATGGGGTGGAAACGGTGCCCAAAATTTCCCCATAGACTAATGGGAAGGGAATGCCTATATAGACTGCCATTATAAATGCCCATAGACTGCCAGGCATCCAATCAAACTCTCAGGATCATCATGAAGCTATTAAGCCATGCCCCTCGCAATCAAAGACAGTACCCTAGCAACGGAATGAACAAAGCTGATATCTCTGCATCAGAACATTGTAAAGACATGGGGGTTGTGTCTTTTAATCATGTTAGCTGATTAATCATGTTACTTCATGGTAAATCATGCCAGCTTCATATTAAATCATGTTAGTATCATGCTAACTTCATGCTAGCCTCCTGCAGAATCATGTTAGAATCATCCTAGCTTTATGGTGAATCATGCTAGCTTCATGTTAAAGCTCCCGTTCTTTCTGTGATTTTGAAGCTTTGTTTGTTTTAATAGTGGGCAATATAACATGTGTTCATGTTTCAGTTTCATGTGTAAAAAAACGCAGTATTTTTCACACAATTTACTTATCTGTATAGCGCTGTTTTTACTGTCCTCAAAACAGGCTGATGTCTTCCTTGTTCTATGAAGTTCCTCCTTCAGAAATACGTAAAGAGTTCTGATTGTGTAGTTTGTTTAGTGTAAGGTGACCAGACGTCCCCGTTTTCCGGGGACAGTCCCGTTTTTTGGTGTTCTATCCCCGACTAAAGCTGTCTCCGGAAATGTCCCCGTTTTACAGCATGTCCAAACAACCAGCAAATACACTGAAAAACCCGATCAACTTAGCGTTTGTAGAACCAGACCGGAGCAATCATGTAATTAATATTTTCACCAGCAGAGGGGGCCGCGAGCTACTTATTACTTGCGCACGACACTGATTCCGCGATGAAGAATTTACTACGACGAGACACATGAGAAAGTGTCGTTATCATAAGATATGAAAACAGTAAGAGTTATGGGGGCTTAAGGTACTAACTACTCATGTTAAATTAAAGTAATAAACCAATGAAGTGAACTGATCACAGTATGTTACGGAGCATTTGTTTTGTGTAGGCTAAATATGTTTACATTTTGCATTATTCCTTCTGTTCTTCACGTTTACAATGTTATGAAATCAGATGAAGTAGCACCTTAGAAGTCATTTTTGATGATAGGGTATGTCTCTTGTAAAAAACGGAAAAAAAATCGATTTTTAGGATACAGAAATTGTTCAATTAATTGAATTAGAAACACTGCAAAAAAGGACTTTCTTATTAGTATTTTGCTCTTGTTTTCAGTACAAATATAAAAACATTCTTTAGTCGAGATTCATTTTCTTGATGGGCAAAATGACCTAAGGATATAAGTCTAATTTTTAGACCAAAATATCAAATTTGTTCCTAACAAGCAAAAAAAAAACAAAAAAATCTACCACAACTTAATTCAAGTTCACAACTTTTTTTTGCATGTTTTAAGCACAAATTCACTTCAATTTGTTTTCTTAAAGCTAGATTTTTCTCAGGGGATTTTGCTTATCAAGAAAATGCATCTTGATTTAAGATTTTTTTGATATTTGAACTGAAAATACGACAAAAATACTATTAAGTAAGAAGTAAGTAATTTTTGTTGTGAACCCACAACAATAAAAAGAAGAAAACTTTCAAAAAACATTTTGTCCCCATTTTGTAATTCATAGATAACAACAAATGAGATTTTAATGATATTTCGACCATTTAACTAGGAAATGTCCCCGGTTTTCATTTAAAAAATCTGGTCACCTTAGTTTAGTGTGTTGTGATTCGATGGCAGCTTAGCTTAGCAGAGCCGTTTGAGCCAAAGCTGGTGACTGACGTATTCATGTGGGCGGAGGTTAGTAAAAAAAAAAACGTTTTACCGTATTACTTAAAGAAGGAAATAGAGGGCTGTAGTCCAAACCGCTGTAGGCTTTGAAAAAGGAATTCTATTGAAGAAAATATATTCCCTGGCAGTGAACTTTGAGCTTTATCATTTTACAGGTATTATTGCAACATTACACACTAACTAGGGTTTAAAAAATGGGATCAGGAAGAACGTGACCTTTAAATTATATTAGTGTCATGCTAACTTCATGACATGTTAGCTTGATGTTAAATCTTGGTAACTTTATTTTAAATCATGTTAGCATCAATGCTAACTTCATGCTAAATTATGATAGAATCATGGTAGTATAATGATAAATCATGTAAGCATCATACTAACTACTTCATGTGAGCATCATGTAAAATCATCCTAACGTCATGTCAACCGTATGCTAAATCATGTAAGCATCATATTAGCCTTATGCTACATCATGGTAACTTCCTGTTACAACATCCTAAAAGATAGCTTCATGTAAAATCATGCTAGCATTATGTTAGTGTAGCAGAGTCAGTAGGGGGTGCCGTTGAGCTTTTTTGCACTTTGTTACCGGCGGCAGGGTGGATTTGCCCTTAGATATGCCACTTCCGATGGATGAGACATGCTCTGTGCAGACCGATTGGCAAGGTTGCCGCTTGCAGTGGAGGGAGAAGCTGCAGATGGAGCCGTCAAGCCGGACACCTGCTGCTTGTTGTAGTGACGTGTGTGTCGTGTTTCTTTTTTATTGTGAATGAAGTGTATTAGATGGTGAGTTTTTAAAAAACAAACCTTTTAATTAAAAGTTGCAACCTGAAACATTTTATATTGAATATTTTATTTTCTGCTTATACTGTATGCCCAAAAATAACGGGAAACAAGCCTACAATTATTAAGATACCAATAGAGTTTGGTATTTTCATTTTTATTTTATTACACGACACCATAACATTTTTATGCATATTAGAGGTGGAAAACATAGAATTTGCCACTAGATGGGGCCAAAACAATCAAAATAATAACAATGACATAGATTAATGACGCTCTGAAGCACCCCGGAAGTGTGGGATTTGTAGTCTGTAACTCAACAGCTGATGGCCATCACGTTGACGGATAAGGTAATCAAGGCTTATAAATGTTGCGTTTGATTTCATTTTATTTCATTATGTAAGGTTATATGTAATGTTCAAAACGAAATTGTTAGTCATAGATGCTAAATTTTAAGAATATCAGCAGAAAATTGAGCAAGTTATGGTCATTTAAAAGTACATGCACCTATAAAACACAATCCTACAAGTGAGCGAGCTGTCTGAGGTAAGATGGCTGCCAGCCTTTATTATACAAATCTATGTTAATTACTCCTCCCTGCGTCAAATCTCGCCAGTCGGTGGCGCAAGCTAAAATTAAACTTGAACAATGACAATTGAATAAATAAACAGAAGGTGCTTCTCAAAGAGTTCATAGCCTCACTCAGGGCTTTGAACCAGAATATTTTCCCAATTGATTCGTTCTGAACAGAAACAGTATTTTATCGTTTCTGGTTTTTGGTTCAACCCTAAAATTGACGCTTCGGGAAGAAAATGCAGCATTCACATCACTGCACATAAAGTGAAAATTACTTTGTTTTTCAGTGCTTTATTCACCAAGTGTATTTTAATGGACTGCAGTATGAGACACAGTAGCGCAACTCTCTCTCAAGTTTATACATCAAGAGTTCTGATCTTTGAAGGGCCGGACACATTCAACCGCATGTGCGTACAGAAATTTGCTCACTTTAGTGCCTTTTTGCGGTTAGATTGTTTAAAATCACTTAAGTGTTAACATTTGCAAGCCTTTGAAACACAGGCAAATTATCAACTTTCACCCTATTTAAATTTGCGAATTAATCCGCGAATCGCATGCGAGCCGAACCGTGGGTCATGATCTGTACGGATCACGGATCAACTGCGATCCGTTACGCCACTAATTAGTATTAAAAAAAACAAACATCTTGAGATACTTGGTAGCCTACAATATTTACCTCTTATGATTGAGCATTAGAGACTTGGGCTTGAGTAGACTACTTGCTGGTGGCAAGCTTCTCATTTCTCCGATGAGTCAACGACGACCGGAAGTGAACTTCATCGAGTATTGCACACAAGGTCAGAAAAAAAGATACAAAGTTGTTTCTTTTTCTGTCGCTGGGGTGGTACCCTAAAAGGTACCTTTTTTACCTTTATGGGTATACAACAGATTGAAATGTTGTACCTTATGGTTACAATATTATACCCTAAGGACCAATTGTGTACCTTAAGGAACAATTTTGTACCAGTAAAATTTTAGGGGTACAAAACAGTTAACTATACCTTTAAAGGTACAAAATAGATCTTTAGGGAACAGTTATGTACCTGAAAAGGTACAACATTGTATTATGTTTATATACCTGTAAAGGTACAAAACGGTACCTTGGGGTACAGCCACAGCGACAAAAAAAGGTTTTGTACCTTTTTTTCTGACAGTGCAGAAATCAAAGAACAAAAAAACGGTAACCGGTTACCATTATTTTAAATAAACGATTCTGTTCCGGAACATATATTTTTTGAAAGTTTCTGGTTTTCGTTCCGTGAACCGGTTCAAAGCCTCAGCCTCACTACAATAAAATAAAAACAGGTACATCTAAAAATCCAGCAGATTTCACTTAATTATTTGTTGTGAAGACTAGGAAAATCGGTATATTATCCAGTGGACTAATTGAAATAGTAATTTTACATAATTTACTGCTTTTTATTTTGACACCTAGAGTACATTTAACATCACACTTCATGCATCCCAACCTGACTGAGCAACAGCATTAATGAGCAAAATCATATTTATACTGTAGTTTTGAAATGTTTAAAAGATAAGTTCAGGTAATATGTTTCACTTTTCAAATAGCCACAAAAGAATCTTTAGTAATTGCTACAGTTAGTTAGCTCTATAAAACAGATCATGTTTATTTAACAAATGGATGTAAATTAAGTGAACATAACACATAACTCATAACAAAGATATTTTTGGTGTGAAGTCCATGCTTGATATCCAGTATTAGTCAGGCCAACATGTTTTACAGTTCACTCAACTCCCATTTCTGTATGCTCAGTCATTTGATTCTCCTTTAGTAACTTAACACTCCTTTGTCCCAAACTTAACTGAGTCCAAGCAACAATATGACTTGACTTACTGTAGTCATATTGATTTGTTGTGTCGACAAATCATTTTTTACAGTGTAGGTTATAATACGCCAGCGGGCACCAAATAGATGCTGTGAATCAGGGTAAGTGGGCATTACTTTGATGTCAACTTTGTTAAGCAGTTTTTAGTTTTATTTCATTTCATGGGCTGATAAGAAATTGCCTAAAATAGGGAGTTTAAGAAATGACCTGGTGCAACATCTTTTTAGACAGCTCGACTACTACATAAGAAAGTTTTTTATTTCAAATAAATAAAATGGACAACACAAGATGTGTTAAAACAACACAGATGTGTTGTTCCAAAAAAAACACAGAGATGTGTTAAGGACAGCGCATTAATGTGGTAAGAAATAAATCTTAAAATAAGTTCACATTTTTCTTAAACACTTCATTAAAAAAAAATTATCATCCCATTGGCAGATATTTTTGCTTGTTTTAAGCACAAATTCACTTTTATTCAAGTTTATATTTTTTGTCTAAAAACTAGACTTATTTTCTAAGATCATTTTGCTCACCAAGAAAATGCATCTTGATTTAAGAATTTTTAGATATTTGTACTAACAACAAGACTAAAATAACAAGTAAGAAAGTCATTTTTGCAGGGTATTAAACTATAAATATGCTGTCTGATAAGCCTACTGTATATTGCCATGATGGTATATATTGGTAATCGAGTAATCTGGTGATTATTTTGACCATTCTTTAAAAAGTTTACAATTAAATAGCAAAATCCCTTTTAATGATATACATGACCTTTGTCTGTAAAGTTCATCATCCTCATGTGAATACCGTATATGAATAATTGAATAGTGACAGGCCTGAATGTAAAAATATTATTACTCAATTTAGAAAATCAGTTCCAGACACCCACATGGTTTAAAAAAATCTTGTTTATTTTAAAACACAAGGGAAAACTTAGGCATCTTGAAGACAATACAGAATTATTTATATATTACAGAGTCAGTGTGTATACAGCATGCACACCATCAAAAAGGGAGTCATCACGATCATTAAACTGGACCTCAGCAAATTAGAAGAGGATTCATCAGATGTGGACGAGCTTCAGACAAAGAAAAGAGCAACTTCAAGTCAGCTTATAACAATACACCCATAATGAGTTTTATATGATAAACAAGTCTTTACTGTTATCCTCTACTTACCTGAACAGATAGCTACAGTGAAAAGAGCTTTGAAAAGCAGATGGCTTTAAGATGACCACTGTAATTTCTTCATATTTAGGGCCAACTTTCCTGATGTCCTCAACCTTGAAAGCTTCATTGGGGGATATTAGCAGACCGATTTCCTCTGATCTACACCCAATTTCATCAAGGTCTACCACAGTACAAGAAGTGATGTTAAAAATGGTCCCATCGAAGTCTATGGCATCTTCAAATGCATAATTAAACGACAGTTGTGCTGGCAAAAAACTCCCAAATCTGATTAAATCTCCTACTGCTATATTGTACTTTTTCTCTGTGCCAAAATACACATTATGACATGGCTGGTTTTCTTTTCTTAAAAGTTGCATGCCATCTGTCAGTAAGAAGTGAAGAGATTTGAAGAAAAACTGATCTCTGTACATTGTGATGTTGGTGCCCTTGTTATAAAGTTGTGTGTTAAAAGATTTATATAATTTTTTATTAGCATCTGCATAGCTCTTCAATGCAGCCATGTGCTCTTGTGTTCCACCTGGAATCTTCATCCCACATGTTGCATTAGGTTTCCACATCAACTTAAAATCTTTATTGTTGTCGAGCTCTCTTTGCAGCAGACCTCCCGGTTTTATGACTCTTTGAAGCATCTCATCCCGGCATCTTTTGTAATCCACAACTTCAGAAAATATGTCTAATTTAATCACTTCATCAGCTACCAATGCCACCATCTGAAAGTAGGATCAAATCTCAGTGGAAGTAAAAAAAAATTAACCTCTAAACCCCACAAAGTATGATCAGTTGAAAAGTCGTGATGTAATTATGATATATGTCGTATATAGCAGGCTTACACTGTAGAAAAGTACAAAGAGCAATGCAGAAAATCGCACACTTCCCATTGTGTCAGCTGGCATACAGACGCGTCTAGACAAACTTAATGCACGAAAAAAAGATGAAAAATTAAGTTGATTAATGTATGCTTATCAAATAATTAGAATGATCTTTTCATATAAAAAAGCATATATCCACAAAAAGATAAGCTACAACTTAATAACAACTTGGTAATATGAAGCAAAGTTTAGTGAAAAAAGTCTGAACTCACCTGTCGTGGATTTTCCAGATGGAATAATGGGTACTGTTAGGTTTATTCAATTTACCTTAACAACAATTAAGACACATCAGACCAAGAATAAAGGTTTAAAACTCGCGAGGGAAAGAACCAGATAGATTCCTCTTAAAGAAATGCTCAAGCTGTCTCTCCCCGATTAGCCCTTATTTATAAGATGGGTTGACAAAAAAGATAAGTGCAAGACATCACACGTCATGAATGTAACATGTACATACACACCCTGCTGAAAAAACCAGCATACCAGCAAGACCAGCATATGTTGTGTTTTGGTGCTGGTTTGCAAGAGAACACCAGCTAAACCAGCACCAAACCAGCACCACCATTAGCACCAGCTAAACCAGCATTAGCACCAGCATCCCATGTGGTCATACCAGCATATGTTGTGTTTTGGTGCTGGTATGCTGTGACCACCAGCTAAACCAGCATAGACCAGCATAATTCCCATGCTGGTTTGATGCTGGTTTTTTCAGCAGGGCACACATCTAAAAGCATCTTAAAACTAGACTATAGAAAAAAATGTGTTCTAAATAGATAAGCAAAACTTTCCACCACCCCAAACTAAGAAAGGTGGGGGGGGGTGTTAAAACTTAGCACATATTCTTTTTATGTTGCTATAAGGAAGTATTGGTTATAAAGAAACATATCCATAAATGGTAATAAAATCATTTTCTCCAACAGGTACAGTAGAGAGATATGTAAATTGATTTGTTTTATTGAAGAATTTTATTAGACAGAAATTAATACAATACTGACTCAGCCTGGTGATCACCAAGTCCCTGTGCAAGTTGAACTGAACTTCACACTTTAACGTACTGTTTTATCTTGCAACTGTATTTCCTGTTTTTCAGCTTGATGTTTTTTCCTCAACAGCTGCTGTCACTGCTTGCAAATTTGAGCTGGCCAATTGTCTGTTTTTGCACTCTTAAAACAAATGTACAAACACAACATGATCAGGGGTCTGTTTCAGTAAGGAAGTTCAACCAACTCTTGAGTTAAAACTTGAACTCTGAGTTGACTTACTCTGAAATGGGAAACTCAGAGTTTTTGGTTACAGAACAGCTGATCTGAGTTAAATAAATCGACTGGATATAACGATTCACCATGGCAACCGCATGTGACAAAGAGATCTGGATATTTTTTTATTACTAAAACTGAAAGTACTGTTGTAAGTGTACAGAAACTAAGAGCATATATTTTTATAAATTGTGAAAAATTGCTACTTGAGTCATTTACTTTTTATCAAGGTTAAAATATAAGATGTAAATAAACTGGGCACAAGTTATTACAAACTTACACTCTGAGGCTATTTTGGGGATTTCCGCCTGGATTTGTCCTACCCAATTCAAAAGCTTCTCATACCCACAAGCAGAGGTGCACATACAAAAGTTTGGTATCATTTTACAGGAAACCCTTTGAAATTACATAAAACACTGTTGAAAGTGCTAAACATGGTTGTCTGTGATGTCAGGCCAGTAGTTGTATGGGGACACCATTCGTCAAACTTTTATGACCCCCTCCCCCACCCCGTTGACAGGTCGTGTTTTATGACCCTTTGACAGGGGGGCGGGCCCATCAATCAAAATCTGTACAAGTTGTCAACTTTAGACAGAAAGTATTTAATGGTTTTATTGCCGGTCATTTAGAGTGATTGTTTTTCCTGAGTGTGTTTTATGTCACGCGTATGCTGTTATGTTTAATGACGGCTCGTGTTTCGACATTTGCTGTTTATTGACATTTGATGTCAGATCTCAACCATCCTCCCTCCTGTGCTCGCCCCGTGCGCTTCTCAATACTGACTGTCACACCGCGGGTGTGTTGTTGAATCTAAAGTTTTGCAACAGCATAAGTTCCCAGATAGCACACGTACGTCGCGGAGACGTCTGCTAAATATCGCTTCATCTTCTGTAGATCGGCTGCGAACATTGAAAAGTAAGACGTCTGCAATATCTCTGCAAGACGTCTTGGCAATGTCTTGAAACATTCGAAATTTTTACGAGCTGCATGCATCTTCTGGAGATCTTGAATCCGAGCAAACGCAGACGAATCAGCTGACCTCAGTGCTCAACTCATTGTTTACACTTATTTCTTGTTTAATTGTATTGAACACAAACAAAAGATTAAAAAAAACCTCAGCTGCATATAATTTGCCAGTTTTTTTAGAGTTTGGCATTTATTTAGCATTCATAAAATATTATTTTTATATACCCTACCTCGTATTACGTGTAATATAGAAACATGAAATCATACCCGTATGTATACTGTATGCGTTTAGTCCAGTTTCACTTGCATATTTGGCAGTAAGGACGAGGGGACTCCTGCATTTAAATTGCGTTTATGCTTTAAGTGCAGAATAAAACACATAAAGGTACTCAAAGAAAGTATCTTGTACAAGGAAATAATCTTACTGGCAACATTTTAACAAATATACTGTAACCAATAATGGACAGCAGTCTCTGCACCGTTCACTAACAGATGTCTGTATAGATGAAGAAACCTTATACAATGTCGAAACACATTATACATGTATTAATTTGACCAGGTATTATCCAGCATCACAGCATGAATTGTTCTGACAAGTTTGTTTACCAAATTAAATTTATGAAATGTGCTGAATGTTCATTACATTCAGAGCCTACCCAATATACTGCAAAGCTATGACATTTACCACCTGTTCATTTAATCACTGCACAAGACCCAGAGCTGATCATGACACTTTACATTTTAGACTTTGCATGTTCTACATAAAGAAGGAATTCTTTAAAAATGAATGAATTTATAATAACCCTAAAAATTAAAGCATTAAAAACACTGTGATGTAGTAAGTGCTGAAAGTGCCATGTGACACTGTGAATATAATCACAATTTAAATAATGGAGACTGTTACACAAGACATAGATGCGACTTTAATTACAATACAACATTCAGTACACCAGGGGATTTTAAACTGTGGGTCAGGAGGACCCACTTGTCTGTCATACAGTAGGTTAAGGTGTGTTGCACACCTTAATGATGCAACAACAGTTTGCAATGACAATGGTTTTGAAAGAATATACCATAAAATATTTGGTATTGCAAATAAACTTATATTTACTTTACATCAGTGGTTCTTAACATTATTCCTCGAGGCCCACAGCCCTGCACATTTTGTATGTCTCCCTTATTTAACACACCTGATTCAAATCATCAACTCATTAGAAGAGATCTCAATGAACTGAACCGAGTCTGTCAGATAAAAAAGACATACAAAATGTGCAGAGCAATGGGCCTCGAGGAATAACGTTAAGAACCACTGCTTTACATTATGGAATATTATGAAAATAAAATGACTCCACTGAAAGAGAACAAATGTGTTTTACCCCATAAAAAAAATATTTTAGTGGGTCTAGAATAGATTACACTTGTCTAATAGGTTTTGAAATTAAAAGTTTGGAAACCCCAGCTTTACACAATACTAGTCTCAATTAAAGTTAACATTAAGTTGTAATATAACTGAAATAAATAGCATTTGCAATTGACAGACATTAAATTAAACTGATGGCAGATGAGGTGTGGGGATGATGCTGGGCCAGAGTTGAATCTGTGCATCTTAGTAGATCAGGGTGCTTCATCCTTAAGTTCTGCATTAAAAAGAGAAAGGATCTAACAAGAAAAAAAAAATCTCTCAAATCAACATTGGACTATCAACCCCAAATTAATAATAATGCAATTACATGCAAACAAACCTGTCAACCGTCAATATATAACAGATACTACACACCTGTGTCCAATACATCAAGATTCTCATAACATTTTAGGGCTAGCTTATTACCACAGTTCTGGCTATTTTTCATATTCTGTGTGGTGGTTAGTTTGCAACTGTGACAAAAATGAACTTTTCATAAACATTACCATTTGTTGACTTAAGCTGACTTCCAAGAGCACAGTTATCTAACACAGTCTACTGTAAGTGTTTTTAACATTAAATATAGATTTATTTCTTTTTTTTTTGAGAGATACAAAGGACAAATGTCTCTGCTTGCTGCCTTCATCCGTGTGACCAATCAATGGTTGTGTTAAAAACATGGGAGGATAATCAGGTGGTGACAATTATGTGAAATATTGTGCAGTGTTACAAACAACTCGGATTTCTGATGTTATGTAATTAAATATCCTACCTCCGACCTCAATGCATTCCAGTCAATCACATATCACATTTGCGTGTTTACCACATAATGAGACGCCAGAAGTTGTTTGTGCTCTTGTGCCAATTATGGCAGAAAACGGTTACTGGATAATTTAACATTCATGTTCATAAATATTATGTGCTGTAAAAATAGTTTAAAGTTTGTTTGCGGTTCATGTAAGGCTGTGAAAGGCTAGCCACCAACTTGTCTGCAATGTCAAATGATGCATCTCGTTGAGGTCGGTGTTGATGGATCTGTCCCAAGTTGAAGTCTGTTCCAGACTTCTTACAGGTTTGATGTCAATAATATCCAACATCCAAGTTGTCTCGAAAACAGCATTAGTTCACAGACTCCAGTTCAGTCCCATCTGTAACAACAGAACACAATGGGAACATCATCACATCAGACAAAGTATTTCATTTATAAAAATTGCACCCAAAGAAAAACCAAAATATTAAAAACATGAAAGATCAAAATCTTCATTTAAACCCAAAGGGGACCAGCCTAGTAATACCATTCTCTGCTACTTTGCTTGAGCGGAAGCACGAAGTCTGACGTAGTCAGGCTAAAAGGGGACATGGTCTTTAAATAAAACACCCAAAATGACTCTCTTTGTAAGAGTTTTCAATATCTCCACCACAGTAAGAATTAATTCCTTCCTCAATACTTAAACATTAAAGGTCACGTTTTTCCTGATCCCATATTTCAAACTTTAGTTAGTGTGTAATGTTGCTGTAATCGCATAAATAATACCTGTAAATGTTAAAGCTTAAAGTTCACTGCCAGCCAGGCGATGTATTATCTTTAACAGAATTCCCCTTTCAATACAGCGAACGGGCGGTTTGGACTACAGCCCTTTACTTCCCGGTTGAATGACGTCAAAGCAAGTGTGTTTGACTAAACTCCGCCCTGGCTAAGCTAAGCTGCTGTCAAATCACAACATACTAAACA
The DNA here is from genome assembly GCF_030506205.2 of Paramisgurnus dabryanus. Lineage (NCBI taxonomy): Eukaryota > Metazoa > Chordata > Actinopteri > Cypriniformes > Cobitidae > Paramisgurnus > Paramisgurnus dabryanus. The sequence goes on from NC_133344.1 coordinate 40,698,977, forward strand.
AACTACACAATCAGAACTCATTACGCATTTCTGAAGGAGGGACTTCATAGGACAAAGAAGACATCAGCCATTTTTAGGACAGTGAAAGCACTATATAGATAAGTAGATTGTGTGAAAAATACCGCATGTGAAACATGAACACATGTTATATTGTGCACTGTAAACACAATCAAAGCTTCAAAAACACAGGAAAAACGGGACCTTTAAAGTTGTTCAGTATTATGGTTGTAATCAATAAAATGACAGGCAATTTTATTTAAAGATCATATCCCCTTTGGGTTTAAATGCAGATTTTAATCTTTCATGCCATGAAGGCAATAACGCCGGAACATCTGTCCTTGTATTGTTTGATTAGAAAAACAGGTCTAAGCACCTAAAGCTGGTAGAGCATGGTGAGGGTGTTGATTGAACTAGATCTAATTGACCCCTCATTGATCTCATAGACTATGTTTACACTGTCAGTTTAAATCTGATTTTTGTGTATATCCAATTTGAATGACTGACTGTACACACTGTGTATGACAACTCTTCGTGTTTGATTTGTGTGACCTGATGTGCATTATCTTTTATCCGAAATAGCTGCATTGGTTTATGGCAATGACGTTGCGTTGATGTGTTTGAAATAAATGTGCTTGTTTTGTCTTTTAATCCAATTCATCCGAGAAATCATTTGGTAATTAAAATAATGTACCCTAAAAAAACCTTTCATTTGTAAGACCGCATTCATTACTTTACTAAATGTGGGAAGAGACTCACAGGTGGAGGTAGAAGTTTGGTCTGCACTTTCCATAGCTGGTGCACAGGGATTCTGGTAAGCTAGTGACACAATTGAAGAAGACTGGTTCAAAATCTGCTTTACAACCAGAGGTTGAATTAAACTTTCTTATTGCCTGTCATTTTGACAGATAATGCTGTAACAAATCTGTCAATCAATTAGGACTAAAATATCAACAAAAAACTTAGAAAATGAACAAAACCAACTATCTGAATCTGTTCGAACTCTAACCTTGAGGTCTGGATAGACAAAGTGAGTGTTTATCTGTTAAACCATCATTGAAGACTGATGCAGTTGTCATTAAGGCTGATTTAGTCAGACCTACCCCAATGCCTCTGCACAGTAGGCTATCCGCCACTTTTCATTTACACGTTTGCGTCGTTGTTCGCATCGATGTGCATTTACACATGCAGAACGCTAGTAGCCAATGTCCATAGGCATTTACCAATGTAAAATACAATATCAAGGCAAAAGCTGAAAAAATAAAAAGCAGCAGAAAAAACCCTTGTTGGGGGCCAATCACACCAAATGCGTTCTAAAGACGTGGAAACACAAGGTGCACCTTGATTTGGTCACTTTATAAAAAGCAGTGCAGCGCAGCTTTTTATATTGCTAGGCAACCACCGAGGCAGCTGTCCTGTCAATCAAATATTGAAGCGTGAGCGCTCTTTTGCTATTAACTGTCATATAAGCAAAAACTTTAAAAAGAGGACGCTTGCACTGACTTTGATCGAAGGTGAGAGGTGCATAAAAACACAGGAGACAGTAAGTGACTGAAGTACGGTTGTTTCAAATAACTGTAAACATCGGTCCCTACAACGGAAGGCCCGCCTCTCCCCATATTCAATTGGACAATGGAAAGACACAAATGACGTCAGGTGCTTTTCCGCTCTTAGCGCTCCTTCAAAAAGGCATGTTGCAGTAGAGGGCAAAAATGCAAGGCGCTCAGTGCGCATAAACAGCGCACATAACGCTCAATGCTGCAGTTAAAAAAGATTTACCTCATAGTAAAGACAACTGGATCTGAAGCGTAATGATGGTCTTCAGAAGGCCTCTCATGGTGGCCTTGATTCAGAGGTTTGAGAAGACTACCAAGCACCAGAGCCAGCTAACAGGTGGACCAAACATCAAGCCAGAATTCTGCATGAGTCAGGTAAGCAGAATAAAAGACACTGTAAATAAACAATAATAAAAGATGGTCATTAATGAATTAATGCTTTCATATTCATGTTAATGCTTTGAAAATTATCTTATTTCTTTCAGAATCTCTTGATAATATTGCCCAATGCAACAAATGGAAAAAGCATGCTTTATGACAACCTCAGCAGCAGAACCCATGACTTTCTCCTGGGTAGACGAGACAAAAAAGTTTGGTATCAACACCCATCTAACAATTAGGGTAAAAGATAAAGTTTTATGATCCCTGCATTCAGGTTAGAGTATGGGGTAAGTTGACCGTTCTATGGGTGTTCCTCAAATGCAAGGTTGCATGTGGAGGCTGCGTCCATCTTAGTCCTGTCCTTCTGAGATTTCGATGTTAGAAAAAAGCCAGAATGAGATGGTTTAGTTTGAAGTCCAAGGCAACGTCATGGTTTCCGCCCCAGTGATCATGGCATGAAAACTTTAAAGAGAGAAGTTGAAAATTAGCAATGCATCACCAAAAAAAATCAATAATGTAGTACAGTGAATAAAAGTCATGTATCAACTGTCTTTACAACATGGACAGTTAAACATTTTGTAATTAAATTAAAACAACAAAATAGAAAACAAGCAGATTGAGATGTCCTTCGACGATGCTTGATGACGTGGCAGCCAAGACATGCAGCCTTCTAGGACGGAGCCTTATTTAAAAAAAAAAGAAAAGGACGGAGCCTTATTTATTTTTATTTTATATATGTATAATGTACCCCCTTGTATTTCTTATTATTTAAAAAAAATATTAAAAATAATTTTAAAAGGACGCAGTTGTGCGTTTGAGAAACGACCGGAAACGACTTATATGTCGCGAGGCCATCACGTGACCACAATATTTACCAGAAGACCGCTATTTGCTCGAGTGCCCTCAACTTTTTTGTCGCAAATAACATTATTAATAACCTGTAAATAATACATTTTGTACACATTACGTTACTCTTCACTTTGTAATAGTATGTTTTTGGTTTAATAGTCGGCTTTAAGTTAGTTTTTCTGTCAGTTTGATCGTCAAAATGTTGGTAAGTATAGCTTGTCATTCCTGGGTTTTAATTGTTAGAAATACGAATTAAAGAACAGATATAACTAATATAACTGAAACAATTAATAAATACAATTATCAAACCACTCCAATAGAACAACGTTAACGGTTTTGAGTGGTTTAAGGTCTGACTGACAGTAACGTTATCCGTATAAGGGCCATTTTAACGTAACGTTAAAGGGCGGGAAAGGTTTGAGACATTTAATAACTCTATTAAAATGGCTGGTTTATCCCCACCAGTGCGTAACATGTGGAGTTAACGTTACAACGTGGCTTCGGGACTTTGCAGCGGCCTGAATAGCAGTGCATTGATAAACGTTAATAAGCTTTTAATCGCGTATAGAACATTTATATACGACGATCATTCTGTAGATCGACTAACTTACATGCCTGCATAACAACATATTTTCTGTTAAAATGGTTTACTTACATTGACATTGAAACTCTGCCGTCAGCACTGTTGCTTCACCCGTTGGAACATCCTACTAGTTTAGGGAGTTAAAAATCGAGTTGGAAAAGAACAAAATATCGTTCTGCGATCGTTCGACACGACACCCAGAAGCTGCAAAAACCGATTGAGGTTAGACTCTACTGAATTATCGCAACGTTGAGTGCAGGCAGCCCACACATCTTTCAGATGTGTTCGACTTCATGCTGATCTACACGCAAACCGATCGTGACATCAAATACCGCGAGTTCAAACCTTTTCCGGGGCTTTCCCAAACTCTCGCGGTACTTTGATGTCATACCACGTGCTGTCTGCGCATCTCGGTTTTAAGTCGAACACACCTGAATGTATTTGTTGGCTGCACTCCCTTGCGCTCAGTAATGTAGGTGTAACGAATTAAATGTATTAAATTGATATTATATAAATAAATATTGTAATAAAAATCTTTATAAAATGATTAGCTGTCATTAATAAATTAATCTTTGATTTGAAACATCAGTATACGTGAATTAACCCTCAAGTTATGAAATGCCTAAACATCAAAATGGTGAAAATACAACAATGTATATTTGACCAATTCAGCATTTATTAACTTTTGTCTTTTTAAATTGACTTCAGAAAGTTATCTGCAGCCACACATCCACTGTATACCAAGTTATGATGATCAATTATGAAAATGCAAAAGGATTGATAGATCAGTAAACAAGCAACAAAAAGGTAATGTCTTAATATATTTCTGCTTTTGTTACTTATTCATGTATTTGAATTACATATTTCAAAATCAAACGTTAATAATTATAGGGTTTCAACTTGTTGCAGCTTTACAAAAAATGTAGAATTTGTAGGAGCATGGACATCTGAGTAACAAAGTCATATTATGCAGATGGGTGCTCATGGTGGCCTCCAAATAAATACATGGCAGGCTGCTAAAGAGGGTCAGGATGATGGAGATGCAAGAGTCAAAGACAGCACGGACCAAACACCAGGCCAGAATTCTGCATGAGTCAGGTAAGCAGAATCAGTTACACTGTATAAAATAATTAATTAATAGACAGTACAATTAATAACACATTATTTTTCATAGCTGTAAAAAAAACAAAAGAATGAAACAGTACCTGCATTTAAGTTTCCAGCCTTTTTCACAAAGTTGCTGACAACTGGAAGAATGTCCCAAATTGCTGCAAAAAGAAATTCAGTAAGTCCTTATAAAAGAGACAGTTTAAAAAGTAAAACGGCTTCATTTAACTTCAAAATACCCCTAAATCCTTAAAGGAACACGCCCACATTTTGGGAATTTAGCTTATTCACCGTATCTCCCAGAGTTAGATAAGTCCATACATACCTTTCTCATCCCTGTGTGTGCTCTTACTCTGTCTGATGCAGCCCCAGCTAGCTTAGCTTAGCACAAAGACTGGAAGTGAATGGCTCCAGCTAGCATACTGCTTCCAATAAGTGACAAAGTAACGTGGACATTTTCCAATTTATGTGTTGTGATTTGTATAAAATTCACTACCAGTCTTTTGTTCTAAGCTTAGCTAGCAGGGGCTGCGTCAGACAGAGTTACAGCACACACGGAGATGAGAATGGTATGTATGGACTTATCTAACTCTGTTTGTTTATTTGTAAATGTAAAACATGCAGCTAACCATTCCCAGCTCCAGTGGGCAGGTTAAAGAGTATTTCTTAATATGAGACAGAAAACAGAAACACATTTTTAATGGCATTTAAAGACAACATACCACTTCATACAACTAAATTTTCTGTTTAATCCATAGATTGAGTAATTTTCACTCTAGAGACCCTGGGGTGACCACCAAGGACGAATGCAAAGTAAGTGACCTACAAAACAAAAACATTAATATTTTACGACTGTTTCGAGATAAGTACTCTGCATATCTACAGCAATATGCAGATTCTTGAGTAAGAATTTCTCTCAGACAATATAGACAATAGAGACCACAGATGTAGTTTAACAATTTCTATCATGTTAAAGTTATCACATAAAAATTGCTAGTCTAAGAATGCTACAAGAAACCTGTTGTGCAACTTACCTGCTTCCCATTTCCAGCTCCAGTGAGTGTCTCTAAGGTAGATCCTAATGCAGATGGATGGAATGTTGATCCGCCTAACATGCAAGGTAAAAGAGCATTTGATAGCATAGTGGATAAACAAAGCTTTTTTCATTTTCAGAGCATTTTCAAAAACAACATAACACTTGCTATTACATTGTTATATATTACATGACCATGTCTAACTCTGATCCATACAAAACAGATTTTCTGTACCGAGAACTTTGGATGACCACGTTTTCAAAAATCTGACCTCAATTTTAGTAACCATTTAGATATTTTAGATGTAGTCCGAGAGCTTGCTGACCCTCCATTAAAAATGTATGTACGGTATACTGTTCATGTCCAGAAAGGTAATAAAAACATCATCAAAGTAGTTCTTGTGACATCAGTGGGTCAGTTAGAATTTGTTGAAGCAGCAAAAATACATTTAGGTCCAAAAATTACGACTTTATTCGGAATTGTCTTCTCTTCCGGGTCTGTTGTGAACCGTGTGCATGACACTGCTTCCGTACGATGCTGTTGGCTTGTTATCTGGTGCACCCAAGCTTTTTTTTTTCGTTTACAGTCTGAGGGAGACGCTGTAAACAAAACAATCTTCGCAAACATGTCTGAGGATAACACGTCAGCAGCGTCGTACGTCAGCAGCACCACTGTGCACGCGCATTCGCAACAGGCCCGGAAGAGAAGACAATGCTGAATAAATCTTTATTTTTGGACCAAAATGTATTTATGATGCTTCAACTAATTCTAACTGACCCACTGATGTCACATGGACTACTTTGATGATGTTTTAATTAACTTTCTGGAAATGAGACAGTATACAGCACATACAATTTTTGGAGGGTCAGAAAGCTCTCGGACTAAATCTAAAATATCTTAAACTGTGTTCCGAAGATGAACGGAGGTCTTACAAGTTTGGAACAACATGAGGGTGTGTCATTAATTACATTTATTTTCATTTTTGGGTGAACAATCCCTTTAAATGGAAAACACCACCGCTTTCCAAAATGTTACTATGTTTTTACCTTAGACGAATTAATACATCCCTATCTTTTTTCAATGCGTGCACTTAATCTTTGTACAGTGCATTGTGAATGTGTTAGCATTTAGCCTAGCCCCATTCATTCCTTAGGATCCAAACAGGGATGAATTTAGAAGCCACCCAACCCTTTCATGTTTTCCCTATTTAAAGACTGTTACATGAGTAGTTACATGAGTAAGTATGGTGGCACAAAATAAAACGTGGTGATTTTTTAAGCGGATAAAAATGAGAACTATATTGTATGGCAAAAGAGCACTAAGTTTGCAGCACTTCGAGCTCGGCGTGCAGTAACATCATCACTCCAGATTACTCCACCTCTCGCTCAAACTCAAAAGAGGGGGAGTAGTCAGGAGTGATGATGTTACTGCGCGCCGAGGAATGAATGGGGCTAGGCTAAATGCTTACACATTCACGACGTGCTGTACAAATATTAAGTGCATGCATTGATGAAAGATAAGGATGTATTAATTGATCTAAGTTGAGGTAAGAACATAGTAAAATATTGAAAAACTGTGGTGTTTTCTTTTATTACCCCTATTTATTTTGGGTGCTAAAAATATTTGCCACAGACAGTTAAGGCCTTATGCTGCATTTATTAGAAGGCGTTCCCAATTCTGGTTGTCCTAGTAAAAACTATAAACAAATGAGTAACAATCCTCTCAGTAAATGACAAAAGACGGATGACATGAACTTCACTGCTTCACTCTCATTGGTAGTTGCTACCAAAAGTCCTTCATCAAGTTGAACTTTCCTCAAAGTTGTGGCATAGCTGGACATGCCCACTTCCTGTTGTCAATGGTCACAGTTGCTCATGTTGCTGAATGGGGCAAAGCTTTCATTGGAATGAACGAGATTGTGTTGCTAGTCGCTGGCGGTGTACAAGCAGCATTAGTGTGTGTGTCTTTAAAAATATATCAAATGCAAATTACCTGATCTAACATTCCCAGCTACAGAGGGCATCCTTTATTCAGTCCCTAATGCAGATGGTTGGAGTGTTGATCTACCTAACATGAGGGGTAAAAGAGCGTTTGTTAGCATAATGAGAAAGAAAACAGAAACACATTATTAGTGGCATTTAAAGACATAACTTAACACTTGTTTATACTACATTTTATGTTCAATCCATAGAGCAATCGTTTTGAGTCCTGAGACCCTGGGATGACCACCGTGAACAAATACAGAGTAAGTTACCTAAAAAAAACAATAAAAATATTTATTTATAAAAAGTTCTCATGAAAAATCATCATTAACTCGCATGAAGTGTTACCTTACCAACATGTTCAAGATAACACTTGTTTATACTGCATTTTCTGTTTAATCCATAGAGCACTCAATTTGAGTCCTGAGACCCTGGGATGACCACCGTGAACAAATACAGAGTAAGATACCTAAAAAAAACCAATAATAATATTTATTTATAAAAAGTTCTTATAAAAAAGCATCATCATTAACTCGCATGAAGTGTTACCTTACCGACATGTTCAAGGAAGGTGCAGGTCTGATGATCCATCCAACATAAAAAAAAACAGTAAATTTATACTTGGTTACATCTGTTGTAAAACAGACAAATGCAGTTATAAGAATTTTACCTAAACTACACACCTATTTGATTCTTAAGTTTAAATAAATCAAAATAATGCATTTAATAGTAAAAGCATTTTAAAAGCTACACCCCTAATTCATTTATCTTTGCTATTACAGCTGCAAAAAGGCAGTCTTGATGGTACTAGGATGAATGCAAATAAAGACTAACCACCTGACTTCAGCGGTCCAGTCTCTTGTGGGAAGCAGGTGCTTGTTACCCCAAATACGGATGAAGTGTGACGAAGAGGATGATGACTTTTTTCTCAAACATCTGCTGAAGATCTTAACAGGCTGGAGACAAAATTAACAGACTGAGGGTTTATACAAAGAATCTTACTCAGCCAATATTAAAGATAAGATATTTTTACAAAATTTTCTTTTCATTGTTTAGGATGATTTTATGTAGAAAACAGTACATCACAAAAAAGACTTTAGATGTGTTTTCACAGGCAGAGCCTTACACACACACTAACCACAATTATAAACGCAACCCTAACAAAGATTTAGACAGATTTGTGAATAACATTTGAGAGAAACAGGCCTTTTGGGGACATAGAAAATATTTAACTTCAGCTCATGAAATGAAAAATGGGGGCAAAAACAAATTTTAACAAGTGCAATACAAATATCAACCATAATACTGATTGTCTTTCTAGAAAGACTCAGTTACATGAACGATCAAAATAAATTAACATCAGACAGGTGGGCGAAATATCAATATTAAAGCATGAATAACTGTTATCAACCCAATCTCGAGGTATTATTTAAATGATCCGACAGCAAACAGTTTATTATTTAAATGCATTATTACTACATACCTTAAGCAAATGTTCCACGCCTTTCTTCTTCTTGGCATTGCGAGGTCAAGCGGATGTTGTTATGTAGAATCATGACCTTGACGCAAAGACGCACATCCGTAATTTATTTAACAATGACAACACTTTCGGGTAATTTTATCTTCTAGATCCTAATTAACGCTATGAAGAAAGAACAGCCTTTCACGATTATTTCCTGGTAATTTTTTGTAATGTTTTATTTTAGAATGGAGATTAATAAAGCAGACGCGGAAAGGTTTTGATTATTTTAAATATGTTATGTTTATATGTTGTTGTTTTCGCATACTGTCATGTAAAATGCATCTTTAAAGATAAATGAATGAAAGTTTTCATTGTTTAATTTGAATAAATGTGCTTTATAAAATCAACAACTGCCTGTTTTAAGATCAATTGAAAATGGTGTTTTAATTACTTAATATCGACGACACAGCATGCATGTGTAGATGTGTGTAGAAATAAATTTGCTGTAGTTTAGGGCAATTCAATTTGTTAATGAGGGATCTTTTAATCTTACAAACATCTGGGAAAGAGCGGCTTACCGTCTTTCTGCTCTTCTAAGGATCTGGGAAAGAGCGGCTCGGCATCTTTTAAAGCTCTTCTAAACATCTGGAAAAGAGCGGCTCGGCATCTTTTAAAGCTCTTCTAAAGATCTGTGAAAGAGCGGCTTGCCGTTCTAACATCTTGTAAAGATCTGGGAAACGGCGGCTCGCCATCGTTCTTAATAACATACATCTTGTAAAGATCTGCTGGGTGTCTTGCAAACAGCTGGGTCGGACGTCTCGGCGACGCCTTCCAGATGAGCAAACGCCCTATATAATACGTCTTCCAGACGAAAAAGAAGACATCGCGCAGACATCTCCGCGACGTACGTGTGCTATCTGGGTTTATTTAAAGGCAATCACTAATCATATATATATATATATATATTAGATGTACCAGGCTACGCTTAAAGCCGATGTTTTCTATCGAGCTATAGTTTCTGATCAGACACAAAGTCTGAACTAAATAAAATTTTAAACGGTTCACGAAGTCCGGGAATCTTTTCATGACCTGGTCTACAGTTTCACGCGTATTAAAGATCCGGCGGTGTCTGACAAAGCGTCGGGTGATTGTTCATATCTGTCATTTAAAATAAAGTTAATAAATGTAATTCTGTCCACTATGGCAAAATAGGAATTTATTTTAGATTTAGGGGAATCTTTAACCATGTCTCTGATTAAAACTTTTGATTGTAACATCACAAGTTATTTAATTAAATATTCTGTATAGGGGTATAGTTTAAGCAATGACCTGAGCCATTACCTTCGGAGCCGTCAATACTACATTCTTTAGACGATAGTCTAAACTAAATAAATTTTTAAACGGTTCAGGAATTCCGTGAATCTTTTCATAACCTGCACTATAGTTTCACGCGTATTAAAGATCCGGCGGTGCCTGACAAAGCGCCGGGTGAGTGTTCATAGCTGCCATTTTAAAATAATGTTAATAAATGTAATTCTGTCCACTATGGCAAAATAGGATTTTATTTTAGATTTAGTGGAATCTTTAACCAAGTCTCTGATTAAGACATGTGTATACGTGCACAGATGGTGACAGAGAAACTTATATATGACGTTAATAATCTTTTAAATGTTTTTAAGACGTATTCACCCCATTTTGGGGTTTTATTTTTAATTAAAGGCTTCTTAAAACATGTGTGAATATGTGTATATTATACAAAGAGTCTTATATTGTCTGCTCTGACAAAAATAAAGTATTTTTTAGGTTTAGGGGAATTGACAGCGTGTGTCTTATAAATACAACTTGATAATACGTTTGTTTTGTAAAGAGACTTCTTTAAAGTCACGCAAGAATAAAATATTTTAGTTGTAACTGGTTAAACTTAAAGCCGATATTTTCTTTCGAACTAGTCTATTTTCTGTTCAGACACAAAGTTTTCTGATGCTGATATTATGTCAGTGTGTGTTTGTGTGGGGGTCGTGTGATGTAATCTTTGAAAGTTTATGACCGAACCTTTATTGGGGAGCGACAAGAGATCTCCCGGAATCAGTTTGGATGGAGCAGAGCTGTTATACTCAAGTCTATTGGTATGTATGTGTTTCGCTGTGTTCGTTCCAGTATTTTGTATGATTTATTTAAAAACTAAAAATTCGATCTCTGGTATTGCAGCGAAATTGTCTAAACTGGTATTAACTATTCCTGGTAAATCGCGGAGAAGAGTGGCCTGAACAAAAAAGTCAGACCGAGACTAGAACCTCCCGCAGCGTAACACGGAAATCTTGGAACAAAAGAGACGCCGACTGGCTCGTGTTGTCCGGTGTGTTTTTATTTAATCCTGTTACAATAGATTTAAACAAACTGGTTTGGTTTAATATTTTCTAATAACATGTGTTATCTGTTTTAAAGGTTTGGATATCAGAGGCAAAGCGAACGTTGTGTGTACTATTGCAAAATATATAGCGGATCTCCACGGTACGTTTATCTTGCATAAGAAAATTGTTTTATTTAGATATTTGTCCTAATAACTTGTTTTTATCTGTTTACAGGTTAGGATACAGACCACAACGCTTTGGACGTATCTTTAAAAAAGATTAAAATCAGAGACTTTTTGGATTTGTCTGGGGACATTTTAAACATTTTGTGGCAAATTGGATTTAAAACATTTCGGATACTGGATACCTAGTTTGATTTGTCCACAGAGCTTGTTTAAGACGTTTTCACCGCATTTTAGGGTTTATTTTTAATTAAAGGCTTCTTAAAACATGTGTGAAAATGTGTATATTATACAATGAGTCTTATATTGTCTGCTCTGACATAAATAAATTTTTATATTAGATTTTAGATCAATTGACTGTGTGTGTTTTATGTCAAGCGTATGATGTTATGTTTAATGACGGCTCGTGTGACAGCTTGTGTTTAGGCATTTGATGTCAGATATCACCCTTCCTCCCTCCTTTCGCACAAGACCTGCATTCTTTCACAGGGGTGCGTGTTGTAAAGCGATTAAAGATTTCTAAAACTCAATGTTGGTAAAACAATCCCCCATTACGGTGTCAAAAAAGTAAAATGTTTATTTTAGATTTAGACAAATCATGAACAATGCTACGATTAAAACATTTGTTTGTAACATCACAAGTTATTTAATGAAATATTCCGTATACGTGTATAGTTTAAGCAATGATCTGAGCCATAACCTTCGGAGCCGGCAATACTATAATCTTTAGACGAAAGTCTAAACTAAATAAAATTTTAAACGATTCATGAGTTCCGTGAATCTTTTTCATGACCTGCTCTATAGATTCACAAGTATTAAAGATCCGACGCTGCCTGACAAAGCGCCGGGGGTGAGTGTTCATATATGCCGTTTTAAAATAACCTTAATAAATGTAATTCTGTCCACTATGACAAAATAGGATTTTATTTTAGATTTAGGGGAGTCTTTAACCAAGTCTCTGACTAAGACATGTGTATACGTGCACAGATGGTGACAGAGAAACTTATATATGACGTTAATAAACTTTTAAATGTTTTTAAGACGTATTCACCCCATTTTGGGGTTTTATTTTTAATTAAAGGCTTCTTAAAACATGTGTTAATATGTGTATATTATACAAAGAGTCTTATAGTGTATGCTCTGACAAAAATAAATTATTATTTTAGATTTTAGGACAAATGACTGCGTCTATCTTATAAATACAACTTGATATATACGTTTGTTTTGTCAATAGACTTCTTTAAAGTCACGCAAGAATAAAATATTTTAGTTGTAACTGGTTAAACTTAAATGTACTATTATCTATTTAACTATAAGCTATATTTTCTGAGCAGATATTTTTCCGTTTCTGATGCTGGTCTTATAACAGTGTGTGGGAGATGATGGCTGTTCACAGCAGGTGGCGGGTTGTAAACTAGGGTCTTTTTAAAACTGTAGTGGTAAAAAATGTAATAGCACATTGACAAAAATAAAGCATTTGGTTGTAACAAATTATTTAATGAAATATTCAGTATGTGTATAGCGATGAACGGTGTCAAAATCACCGGGGTCCCAACAATACTATAGTCTTTAGACTAAAGGGTATTTATTTTAATATAAATAAAATCTTAATCTTTTCGTGCACAATATTCTGATCATGCCATTAGATTGTGTACCAGCGTTTACAATAGAGAACATACGCGGATGAGTGTTCATATACACCGTTAAGAAACTTTTTTTAAACGATTAAAGACATTTTCAAATCATCTTATGGGGTTTGTTTTAAATTAATGACATCTTAAAACCAACAGGGAATATGTGTTTATTACACAATAAAATGTAATTCTGGCCGCTCTGACAAAATAAGGGTTTAATTTTAGATTTAGTGAATTCTTTAATCAAGGCTCTGATTAAAACACATGAATGCGCGAACCACAGTTTGCCAGAGAACGTACGCTGAGGCGCTCTTATGGCGTTAAGAACCTTTTTATTGTTTAAGACATTTTGACCACATTTCCTGGTTTTGTGTCCGCTGTGGATCCCAACCTCTATGTGTTTATTATACAACAAATGCAATTCTGTCAGCATTTCTAATTTAGAACGCCTTTGATTTAAACATGAGGGTTTTAAAATGAAACGGCCATGTGACTTTTATGACAAAAGCTATTCGATCTTAATTTTTTGTTTTAACATCCAAAAGTTTTATACACAGTCCATAATTAAACAACTAGGTGTGTATGAGTAAGATTATATCTAATGTCACACGAGCAGCACCAAATCGCGCATGTGTCTGTGTGTGTGTGTGTGCATCCAGGCTGTTTATGTGTGGGCGTGTTTATGAGCCTGTGTCTATGCAAGGTGTGTGTGCGTGTGTGTGTGTGTGTGTGTGTGTGTGTGTGTTTGCATGGGGGTCTATGAGGTCTCTGTTTGTTACTAAAGTTTTGATATTAAGTCTGTGTCCTCATTGACAATAAGTAAGGGTTTTTAGATGTAGGCTTTATTACACAGATACTGATTAAATCATGTTATGCATTATTTGCGATTTAAAGAAACTTAAAAGGTTTAAGACATTTTATCTCACATTGTGGTGTTGTTTTTTAATTAATGTAACCTTAAAACCCTCTGTTATCCATTTAGGGAACAATAAAATGTTAGCAAATATTATTTATCAAAGTTGACGATGTTATAAGCCAGGATGTCACTAACGTGACAACAAACATTTATTTAAAGACAAAACATTTTAACAAAATTGCCATGGCTTACAGAGACACACTAGACTTAATAATAAAAATAAAAATATACTATTCGAACATCCTAACCTGGTATTAGGTTAGATTAGGTTTTAAGGTCAATCAGCGTCTTTAGCTTTACAACTTACAGCACAAAACCCCCAATGACAGGATTTTTATGAAGTGGAGCAGACCCTTGGTATGCCTGTGGGGTTAGGTACAACTAAGGTCAACATCTATCAGTGCATAATAAGCAAACATGAAATTATATTTTAACTATGGTTTGTTAATGATGTTGCTAGGTTCGCGTATTTTTTCTGAAACAAACTTTTCTTTTCAAACTTAGTTAGGATACACATGTTTGTCGCCTCAAACACCTGATCAAAGTTTTTCTTCGCTAGCGACAACTAATGTCTGAGATTTTGTAAATTCATCAGATGTTTCTTACTTGTGTATTTTCTTAAACAAACTTTTTCTTTTCAATCTTAGACAGTCTTCATACGTTTGTCTTTCGATAAGTTGTTCATAGTTTTTCTTCGCTAGTGTCAACTCATGTATGAGATTTGTAAATTTCATCATATGTTCTTACATGTGTATTTTCTGAAACAAATTTATGCTTTTCAAACTCAGGTAGTCATCATACTTTTGTCTCTACATACATTTGTTCAAAGTTTCTTGTAGCTAGTGTCAACTGATGTCTGAGATTTTGTAAATTCAACAGATGGTTTTACGTGTGTATTTCTTAAACAAACATGTTGCTGTTCAAACTTAGGCAGTGTTCATACGTTTGTCTTTTCATAAGTTGTTCATAGTTTTTATTTGTTAGCGTCAACTAATGACAGAGATTTTGTAAACTCATCAGATTCAAACAAAACTCATTCATTTCTGTAGTTTATGTAACACCTTGTCAAACTCTTAAAGGTAGTACTATCTGTTTAAAACAACAATGCAAAGTATTTTAGATTTACTTGATAAATCTTTTACATCAAAACAAACTAGGATAGCAATATGTTTGAATCTGTAACAGGTGATACCACCAATACCGTGTTGTACATAACAAAGTCTGTAAAATAATAAAGATTGATTAGGTTTTTATTTAGTAAACCTTTTAACACAAAGTGTAGAGTCTTTTGTATGTAACAACAAAGATGCGATGAAACAACGCAAAACAAGAGAGGATGCGTTTGTTAAAACACATATAAATTAAGATGCATACATCTACAAATGGGGCAATGTTTGAAATAGTTTGGCCGTATAGCCTCTAAATTCGGGACCAATAGATTAAAGACATTGCCCCATTTGTAGATGTATGCATCTTAATTTATATGTGTTTTAACAAACGCATCCTCTCTTGTTTTGCGTTGTTTCATCGCATCTTTGTTGTTACATACAAAAGACTCTACACTTTGTGTTAAAAGGTTTACTAAATAAAAACCTAATCAATCTTTATTATTTTACAGACTTTGTTATGTACAACACGGTATTGGTGGTATCACCTGTTACAGATTCAAACATATTGCTATCCTAGTTTGTTTTGATGTAAAAGATTTATCAAGTAAATCTAAAATACTTTGCATTGTTGTTTTAAACAGATAGTACTACCTTTAAGAGTTTGACAAGGTGTTACATAAACTACAGAAATGAATGAGTTTTGTTTGAATCTGATGAGTTTACAAAATCTCTGTCATTAGTTGACGCTAACAAATAAAAACTATGAACAACTTATGAAAAGACAAACGTATGAACACTGCCTAAGTTTGAACAGCAACATGTTTGTTTAAGAAATACACACGTAAAACCATCTGTTGAATTTACAAAATCTCAGACATCAGTTGACACTAGCTACAAGAAACTTTGAACAAATGTATGTAGAGACAAAAGTATGATGACTACCTGAGTTTGAAAAGCATAAATTTGTTTCAGAAAATACACATGTAAGAACATATGATGAAATTTACAAATCTCATACATGAGTTGACACTAGCGAAGAAAAACTATGAACAACTTATCGAAAGACAAACGTATGAAGACTGTCTAAGATTGAAAAGAAAAAGTTTGTTTAAGAAAATACACAAGTAAGAAACATCTGATGAATTTACAAAATCTCAGACATTAGTTGTCGCTAGCGAAGAAAAACTTTGATCAGGTGTTTGAGGCGACAAACATGTGTATCCTAACTAAGTTTGAAAAGAAAAGTTTGTTTCAGAAAAAATACGCGAACCTAGCAACATCATTAACAAACCATAGTTAAAATATAATTTCATGTTTGCTTATTATGCACTGATAGATGTTGACCTTAGTTGTACCTAACCCCACAGGCATACCAAGGGTCTGCTCCACTTCATAAAAATCCTGTCATTGGGGGTTTTGTGCTGTAAGTTGTAAAGCTAAAGACGCTGATTGACCTTAAAACCTAATCTAACCTAATACCAGGTTAGGATGTTCGAATAGTATATTTTTATTTTTATTATTAAGTCTAGTGTGTCTCTGTAAGCCATGGCAATTTTGTTAAAATGTTTTGTCTTTAAATAAATGTTTGTTGTCACGTTAGTGACATCCTGGCTTATAACATCGTCAACTTTGATAAATAATATTTGCTAACATTTTATTGTTCCCTAAATGGATAACAGAGGGTTTTAAGGTTACATTAATTAAAAAACAACACCACAATGTGAGATAAAATGTCTTAAACCTTTTAAGTTTCTTTAAATCGCAAATAATGCATAACATGATTTAATCAGTATCTGTGTAATAAAGCCTACATCTAAAAACCCTTACTTATTGTCAATGAGGACACAGACTTAATATCAAAACTTTAGTAACAAACAGAGACCTCATAGACCCCCATGCAAACACACACACACACACACACACACACGCACACACACCTTGCATAGACACAGGCTCATAAACACGCCCACACATAAACAGCCTGGATGCACACACACACACACAGACACATGCGCGATTTGGTGCTGCTCGTGTGACATTAGATATAATCTTACTCATACACACCTAGTTGTTTAATTATGGACTGTGTATAAAACTTTTGGATGTTAAAACAAAAAATTAAGATCGAATAGCTTTTGTCATAAAAGTCACATGGCCGTTTCATTTTAAAACCCTCATGTTTAAATCAAAGGCGTTCTAAATTAGAAATGCTGACAGAATTGCATTTGTTGTATAATAAACACATAGAGGTTGGGATCCACAGCGGACACAAAACCAGGAAATGTGGTCAAAATGTCTTAAACAATAAAAAGGTTCTTAAC
This sequence comes from Paramisgurnus dabryanus, assembly GCF_030506205.2. Taxonomy (NCBI): domain Eukaryota; kingdom Metazoa; phylum Chordata; class Actinopteri; order Cypriniformes; family Cobitidae; genus Paramisgurnus; species Paramisgurnus dabryanus. The sequence continues at coordinate 40,716,441 of NC_133344.1, forward strand.
GCCATAAGAGCGCCTCAGCGTACGTTCTCTGGCAAACTGTGGTTCGCGCATTCATGTGTTTTAATCAGAGCCTTGATTAAAGAATTCACTAAATCTAAAATTAAACCCTTATTTTGTCAGAGCGGCCAGAATTACATTTTATTGTGTAATAAACACATATTCCCTGTTGGTTTTAAGATGTCATTAATTTAAAACAAACCCCATAAGATGATTTGAAAATGTCTTTAATCGTTTAAAAAAAGTTTCTTAACGGTGTATATGAACACTCATCCGCGTATGTTCTCTATTGTAAACGCTGGTACACAATCTAATGGCATGATCAGAATATTGTGCACGAAAAGATTAAGATTTTATTTATATTAAAATAAATACCCTTTAGTCTAAAGACTATAGTATTGTTGGGACCCCGGTGATTTTGACACCGTTCATCGCTATACACATACTGAATATTTCATTAAATAATTTGTTACAACCAAATGCTTTATTTTTGTCAATGTGCTATTACATTTTTTACCACTACAGTTTTAAAAAGACCCTAGTTTACAACCCGCCACCTGCTGTGAACAGCCATCATCTCCCACACACTGTTATAAGACCAGCATCAGAAACGGAAAAATATCTGCTCAGAAAATATAGCTTATAGTTAAATAGATAATAGTACATTTAAGTTTAACCAGTTACAACTAAAATATTTTATTCTTGCGTGACTTTAAAGAAGTCTATTGACAAAACAAACGTATATATCAAGTTGTATTTATAAGATAGACGCAGTCATTTGTCCTAAAATCTAAAATAATAATTTATTTTTGTCAGAGCATACACTATAAGACTCTTTGTATAATATACACATATTAACACATGTTTTAAGAAGCCTTTAATTAAAAATAAAACCCCAAAATGGGGTGAATACGTCTTAAAAACATTTAAAAGTTTATTAACGTCATATATAAGTTTCTCTGTCACCATCTGTGCACGTATACACATGTCTTAGTCAGAGACTTGGTTAAAGACTCCCCTAAATCTAAAATAAAATCCTATTTTGTCATAGTGGACAGAATTACATTTATTAAGGTTATTTTAAAACGGCATATATGAACACTCACCCCCGGCGCTTTGTCAGGCAGCGTCGGATCTTTAATACTTGTGAATCTATAGAGCAGGTCATGAAAAAGATTCACGGAACTCATGAATCGTTTAAAATTTTATTTAGTTTAGACTTTCGTCTAAAGATTATAGTATTGCCGGCTCCGAAGGTTATGGCTCAGATCATTGCTTAAACTATACACGTATACGGAATATTTCATTAAATAACTTGTGATGTTACAAACAAATGTTTTAATCGTAGCATTGTTCATGATTTGTCTAAATCTAAAATAAACATTTTACTTTTTTGACACCGTAATGGGGGATTGTTTTACCAACATTGAGTTTTAGAAATCTTTAATCGCTTTACAACACGCACCCCTGTGAAAGAATGCAGGTCTTGTGCGAAAGGAGGGAGGAAGGGTGATATCTGACATCAAATGCCTAAACACAAGCTGTCACACGAGCCGTCATTAAACATAACATCATACGCTTGACATAAAACACACACAGTCAATTGATCTAAAATCTAATATAAAAATTTATTTATGTCAGAGCAGACAATATAAGACTCATTGTATAATATACACATTTTCACACATGTTTTAAGAAGCCTTTAATTAAAAATAAACCCTAAAATGCGGTGAAAACGTCTTAAACAAGCTCTGTGGACAAATCAAACTAGGTATCCAGTATCCGAAATGTTTTAAATCCAATTTGCCACAAAATGTTTAAAATGTCCCCAGACAAATCCAAAAAGTCTCTGATTTTAATCTTTTTTAAAGATACGTCCAAAGCGTTGTGGTCTGTATCCTAACCTGTAAACAGATAAAAACAAGTTATTAGGACAAATATCTAAATAAAACAATTTTCTTATGCAAGATAAACGTACCGTGGAGATCCGCTATATATTTTGCAATAGTACACACAACGTTCGCTTTGCCTCTGATATCCAAACCTTTAAAACAGATAACACATGTTATTAGAAAATATTAAACCAAACCAGTTTGTTTAAATCTATTGTAACAGGATTAAATAAAAACACACCGGACAACACGAGCCAGTCGGCGTCTCTTTTGTTCCAAGATTTCCGTGTTACGCTGCGGGAGGTTCTAGTCTCGGTCTGACTTTTTTGTTCAGGCCACTCTTCTCCGCGATTTACCAGGAATAGTTAATACCAGTTTAGACAATTTCGCTGCAATACCAGAGATCGAATTTTTAGTTTTTAAATAAATCATACAAAATACTGGAACGAACACAGCGAAACACATACATACCAATAGACTTGAGTATAACAGCTCTGCTCCATCCAAACTGATTCCGGGAGATCTCTTGTCGCTCCCCAATAAAGGTTCGGTCATAAACTTTCAAAGATTACATCACACGACCCCCACACAAACACACACTGACATAATATCAGCATCAGAAAACTTTGTGTCTGAACAGAAAATAGACTAGTTCGAAAGAAAATATCGGCTTTAAGTTTAACCAGTTACAACTAAAATATTTTATTCTTGCGTGACTTTAAAGAAGTCTCTTTACAAAACAAACGTATTATCAAGTTGTATTTATAAGACACACGCTGTCAATTCCCCTAAACCTAAAAAATACTTTATTTTTGTCAGAGCAGACAATATAAGACTCTTTGTATAATATACACATATTCACACATGTTTTAAGAAGCCTTTAATTAAAAATAAAACCCCAAAATGGGGTGAATACGTCTTAAAAACATTTAAAAGATTATTAACGTCATATATAAGTTTCTCTGTCACCATCTGTGCACGTATACACATGTCTTAATCAGAGACTTGGTTAAAGATTCCACTAAATCTAAAATAAAATCCTATTTTGCCATAGTGGACAGAATTACATTTATTAACATTATTTTAAAATGGCAGCTATGAACACTCACCCGGCGCTTTGTCAGGCACCGCCGGATCTTTAATACGCGTGAAACTATAGTGCAGGTTATGAAAAGATTCACGGAATTCCTGAACCGTTTAAAAATTTATTTAGTTTAGACTATCGTCTAAAGAATGTAGTATTGACGGCTCCGAAGGTAATGGCTCAGGTCATTGCTTAAACTATACCCCTATACAGAATATTTAATTAAATAACTTGTGATGTTACAATCAAAAGTTTTAATCAGAGACATGGTTAAAGATTCCCCTAAATCTAAAATAAATTCCTATTTTGCCATAGTGGACAGAATTACATTTATTAACTTTATTTTAAATGACAGATATGAACAATCACCCGACGCTTTGTCAGACACCGCCGGATCTTTAATACGCGTGAAACTGTAGACCAGGTCATGAAAAGATTCCCGGACTTCGTGAACCGTTTAAAATTTTATTTAGTTCAGACTTTGTGTCTGATCAGAAACTATAGCTCGATAGAAAACATCGGCTTTAAGCGTAGCCTGGTACATCTAATATATATATATATATATATGATTAGTGATTGCCTTTAAATAAACTTATGCTGTTGCAAAACTTTAGATTCAACAACACACCCGCGGTGTGACAGTCAGTATTGAGAAGCGCACGGGGCGAGCACAGGAGGGAGGATGGTTGAGATCTGACATCAAATGTCAATAAACAGCAAATGTCGAAACACGAGCCGTCATTAAACATAACAGCATACGCGTGACATAAAACACACTCAGGAAAAACAATCACTCTAAATGACCGGCAATAAAACCATTAAATACTTTCTGTCTAAAGTTGACAACTTGTACAGATTTTGATTGATGGGCCCGCCCCCCTGTCAAAGGGTCATAAAACACGACCTGTCAACGGGGTGGGGGAGGGGGTCATAAAAGTTTGACGAATGGTGTCCCCATACAACTACTCAGGCCTCTAATAAACACACAAATAAATAGGCACTTTTTTATGTTTTTTTTTCTAAAGTCTGTATTTAAAAGTGTATAACTCTGGCCCTGAGTGGGAACGAAACCTGCAGACAGTTTTGTTTGATTCCAGCAATTGTCAGCTTACAGAGGAAAAATAAAAATTTTCTCAATCATAATGTATGCAAAAGTTATTTTACTCCAACTGATGGGAGGAATAATACCCTTTTTGTATTCAATTTCTGCCTAAAAATATTTGAAGTGTCCCCATAACCACATACAGTGGAATAAATGCAATATCTTTATATCATTTTAAAGAAACCCCTTTGAAGTTACATAAAAAGCTGCTGTTTGTGACAAATTTTCTTATTTATGTTGTTTTTCATATGATGAAACACCAAATTGTATTTTTTTATGTTGTAAACACTGTCTTTGATAGTGTATAACTCTGGTTCTGGGTGCTCTAGCAGACTGCAGACAGTGGATCCTGATGGAGGATCTCCCTCCATCAGTAAAGATCCAAATTCTGGACTAGGAAGATCACCTGTTGAAACTTCATATCAAGGACTTTTTAGACCTGGCATGCTTTACCAACTTTACCGATAATGCGCTGTGTTTTCCTGAAAACCAGCCTGAATGAGCGGTGATGGGCACGTCTTCCAACGGCCGGTCCGAAGGACAATTTCGCCACTTATGTGGAGTGGGTGCTATTCTACAACAAATCCCCATTCACCGTCGGCCCTGCCGATGGGGAGTTTGCCGCCAGCCCCAGTTCACCCCCAGAGACCGACATGCTAACACCCATTATGGACCTCGAGCCCACCGTGGGCGGAGAACCCGGTAGCGCGACCAGTGTGCCAGAGCGAACCCCTGAGCCCTGCGTCGTCGATAACCCTGATCCCTCCCCCGACAAGGTGCAAGAGCCGAGTTGTCCAGCATTCACAGCGGGAGCTGCTGATGATGTCGAGGAAGATGTCCACCTCCACGCCGCTGGGAGCGCCACCATGTGTCCTAGTTCTGCCCTGCTCTCTGGCTCTGTCTGCGGCACCACCCTGGTTTCTGGGTCCGTCCAGCTCCCCCTCATCACAGTTGATCCCGGTCAGCCTCCCACTCCTGCCTCCTCTGCCAATCTCAGCCAGTCAAAAGCCACAGCAGCCAATACAGCGAGACGCCCCTGCTCAATGCTGCTTGTTCGACTGAGCAGCTTGTTTAGTCTAGTTACAGACAGATTTTTTGCAGCATTTCTCCTACACACCATCACCTCACTCTCATCTAGTTTCATTTATCCCAGTTAAAGAAAGGGGAGTACTCTGGGTTCGGGCTAAAATTCCGAGCTCGGAGCTCTCTCCACAGACAGCACGCCAAATATGCTTTATCTCATTCCCTATCGATTACATGTTAATGTGAACTCGTTAAATCATCTTTAAAAAATGGGGGGGGGGTGATAGTGTAAATTAAGTGTAAATAACTTTCTTACAGTAAAACATCTCAAAGTGATGCATATCTGCCGAAAGTAGAGATTCTAAGCTTTCCAACAGTATCTCATATGTGGTACTGGGTCCATGACAGACCATTAAAAATTAAAGGAATGTTTTCATTAAAGCCATAACAGAGTTAAACAATAAAGCTCCCATTCTTTCTGTGTTTTTGAAGCTTTGATTGTGTTTACAGTGGGCAATATAACATGTGTTTGTTTCACATGTAAAAAAACAGTATTTTTCACACAATTTACTTGTGTATATATATTGCTGATATCACTGTCTAAAAATGGTCTGATGTTTTCCTTGTTCTATGAAGTCCCTCCTTCAGAAATACGTAACTTGTTCTGATTGTGTGGCTTGTTTAGTGTGTTGTGATTCGACAGCAGCTTAGCTTAGCAGTAGCCTGACTTGTCAGACTTTGTACTTCCATTCAATTTCATTTAGTTTCTGTACTTAGTCTGATATATCTCCCATTACTGTATAACTGTTTTCTTCAGGCTCCAAACGGCCATCCCATTCTACGAACAGACTGAGAGCTGTGACGTGGTTTACAGCGGACATGGAGACACAAAGTGCTATTTGCTTTGTTGTGGAGAATATTCTTGTCATTTGCCAACTGAAGCCTGAACAAGAAGAGTGTTTGTTAAACATTTTGAATGGAGATGATGTTGTTGCCCTACTCCCAACAGTTTTTGGGAAAATTCATCAACTATTACCAATCATCAGCGAGAAACTGGGGAGGCCAAAGGCCGGCAAGGTGATAGTTCTGATTCTGTATCCCCAGGGCCGGCCCTGAGCATAGGCGGAATAGACAAATGCTAAGGGCGCCACACACCCCTTGGGGTGCCCGTGCGCTCAAATTATTATTTTATTAATATTTATGTATATATACATTTAACTTAAAATATTGAATTTTGTACAAGAAAACAGCCCTTATTAATGAATTATTAGTAGCATGTTGTAGTGTCTCCGGAGATTGTGCTCTTTAAATAGCTCTGAGGCTATAGTGCACTGAAGCGGCAGTTTAAAATATAAACCCAGAATTCAGCGAATGTCAAGAACAAGAAAACGGAAACAACAATCAGACCGAGATGCTGGATTTACATAACGTTACACAGAACATGTTTAAATTTCGATGTTTCTGGCCAGAAAAACCAACTTGTTCACTTTGTTTGGTATTAATAAGCTGTGCATTGGAGTGCCACCTTTCTGAAACGGGCCCCTGAGTGTGCTCAGGGACAACACATAATGAATTAAATTTAACACAGAATATGTGTTATAAAATAAAAAGTTTCCTTCCAAAATGAGATAACTCTGTTTTTTAATCTTTTAAAAATCTAGTTTTTTGATTGTGCATTCCAATTAATATCAAACTGCAGTTGGTTTGTTTTGATTTAAGCTTTCATAACAAAAAAATACAGCTATGTAGAACACAATAAAACAAAATGATAAGATAATAATAAAAACATGTTCTGACAAAAAATGTATAATTATAGAACCAAACTCTTCAAATCCACCATAGGGTGTTTTTTCACATATAGTTCATTTTAAAGGAGCCATACCCAGTTTACTTAAAGGAAACCATAAATGAAGTACGTAAAAGCATCCTCACATGTCCCTCACTTAACGAGGAGAACAACAACACAATCTCCTTTGCGAGTGCCAGCTTTCTTTTGTCAGATGTGTTGTATTTGTATACCATCTGTATTTCCCAAAATTCCTAGCACACACACAATAAAAGAAGGTAAACAATAGAAGCAATTATAGCAACACAAGAACTGGAACTAGTCTTATCAAGTCTAACATAGTATACATAGCAAAGGGTTAGTTAGTAATTTTTTATTTATGTACAGATAAAAAGAAAGAAAAAAATTGAGAAAGATAGTAAGTCCTTTATTAAGAAGTGAGGTAATGGCGGAAGAGAGCCAAGTCTTGAGCCAAGTCTTAAAGACAGCTACAGAGTCAGCAGATCGTGTCGCAACCGGCAGATCATTCCACAGTTGTGGGACAGTTCCTGAGAAGGTACGCAATAATGTTTTTTCCCTTTTTGAAATGGCACCACAAGCCATAGCTCGGTGACAGAGTGCAGGGATCGAGAGGGTACATAAGGCTCTATAAGCAAGTGAAGGATAGGGGGTGCTGACCCAGTGGTGGTTTTAAAGGCCAGGAGCAGAGCCTTAAATTTGATGCGAGCTGCTATAGGAAGCCAGTGTAACTTGACAAAGAGAGGAGTTATGTGCGCCCTCTTTGGCTCATTGAGGACCATTCTTGCTGCTGTGTTGTGACTCATCTGTAGGAGTTTGGTTGTGCAGGCTAGAAGTTCAGCGAGTAGCGCATTGCAGTAGTTCAGCCTGGACAGGACAAGAGCTTGGACTAGGACCTGCGTAGCATGCTCATTAAGAAAATGTCTAATTTTCCTAATATTGTAGAGCAGGGCTATTCAAATCTTACCCTGTAGGGCCGGAGCACTGCAGAGTTTAGCTCCAACCCTGATCAAACACACCTAAGCAAGCTAATAAAAGTCTTCATGATCACTAGAAAACCACGGGTGGGTAAGTTTGATTGGAGTTGGAGCTAAACTCTGTAGTGCTCCATGAAGCTAAGCTGATCATCAATGACCACTCCCAGGTTTTTGGCCATCCTAGAAGGTTGTGCTGAATCTTTGGTTCAGATGATATGACAAGCAGTTCTGTCTTCGCAAGGTTAAGCTGGAGATGGGTATCCTTCATCCAGAGTGAGATGTCCCTCAGGAATGCCGAGATGTGGGCAGAAATCATGGGATCATCAGGGTGGAATGACAAGTGAAGTTGAGTGTCATCCGCATAGCAGTGGTAGGAAAAGCCATGTTTCCAAATGACAGAGCCCAGGGATGTCATGTATATCGAAAAGAGCAGCGGCCCAAGCACAGAGCCTTGAGGCACCCCGTTATCGAGACGTTGGGGTTCGGAGAAGTCACCTTTCCAGCTGTGTCAGAGACACCCATAGCCATGAGGGTCGACAGGAGGATGCGGTGATTGACCGTGTCAAAAGCAGCAGATAGATCCAGTAAGATTAGCACAGATGATTTGGAGGCTGCTCTTGCCTGCCTTAGGGCTTCAATGACTGAGAGCAGCGCAGTCCAGGAGGTTATATTGTGTGAAGAAAGAGGAGAGCTGGTTGAACACCACAAATTCAAGAGTCTTGGCAATGAAGGGAAGAAGAGAAACGGGTCTGTAGTTCTCTAGCATAGCAGGATTGAGTGTGGGGTTCTTCGGAAGAGGGGTTATCCAGGCCTCTTTAAATGCTAAGGGGAAGGTACCAGTGGGAAGAAATAATTGATAATATGGGTGAGAGCAGGGATAACCGATGAAGACATGGCCTGAAGGAGATGGGTGGGTATGGGATCTATAGGTAGTCGGATGGTTAGAAGCCAAGACCTTGAAAACATCTGCTTCAGATAGGAGAGAGAAGGAGGGGAGGGAGCATGTCTCAGAGGTTTGAGCATGCGCAAGAAGTGGCAGCTTCTTCGAACTGACTGCTAATAGTATTCGTTTTCTTCACAAAGAAGGAAGCAAAATCATCAGCCGTTAAGTCGGATGAAGGTGGGGAAGTAGGGGGACAAAGAAGTGTAGAGAAGGTCTTGAAGAGAGTGTGAGAGTCAGGTGAGTTGTTAATCTTTGAATGGTAGTATAGGGTCTTAGCAGAGGAGATATCCGTGGAGAAGGAGTCAAGATGAGACTGATAGAGACAGAGGTCAGAAGGATCTTTCGATCTGCGCCACTTCCTCTCTGCAGCCCTGAGTCTGGAGCGATGCTCACGGAGAACCTCAGATAGCCAAGGGGCAGGTGGTGTGGTTCAGGCCGGTCCAGACGTCTTTTTCCTTCTGCAGACCTTGTTTAATAGTTAATTTTAAATTGCTGTGGTTGACTAGGACAGTGCACTTGTATTCTTGGGTCATACTTTTAATCTGACACAACAGATGAATAGCTGAAAAAGGTTACAAACAAACATTGACACTAAAATGTATCAATGTCTTGAGGCTGTTTACACCTGGGATTACGATGCATTTTCTTTTCAATTGGAACACAAAGAGGACGATTGAGACACATTCACGTTTACACCTGGTGTTTTAATCTGTCTTTTTTGTCCACTTATGACAGCTTCTTTCCTGATTACTGGGGGGGGGGGGGGTCTTTGGAGACTGTGGGCCTTTGCTATTGTTTAAATAAGTTTTGATTGGGTTTACAGTGTGCAATATAAATTGTGTTCATGTTTTGTGTGTAAAAATGCTGTATTTGCTGTATTGTATGCACAATTTACTCCGCTTCTTGTGTTGTAAGTAAACATGCTGCAAGTATTTTGTACATTTATATGTTAGAGTTCTCTCTGATATTTTATAGTAAAATTGTTCAACTTTTACATGCTCGCAAAATGAAACTAATGAAAGATGCAGAGGTCAGCCGCTTTTGTTTTTTCAATGAAAGCCTAAAGATGGAGTCAGAAAAGATGTAAAACATTGCGCTCAGTACATCACATTAGATTAATAGGTGGAGAGTAGGCAATCTCTCGTAGCTGTTCAAACACATTCAACCACATGCTGTCAGGATCCGTCAAAATCATGTGTTTAATTATATCTAGTATTTGTGTTCGGGGTCCTGGCAGAACCATGTTCTATGTGGGAAATGCGTGGTTTTAGTATTGAATTACTCTGACCACGCATTTCCCGGGTCTCGTCACTTTTTACCCGCTCCCTTACTTGTCATTGATTTCAGCTGTGTCCCTCATTAGTTCTCCCTATTTATTGTCCTTGTGTTTGCTGTTCTGTGCTCGTGCGTCTTGTTACATTCCCTGTTGTATCCTGTCGGTTTCTGTATCAGTTCTTCGCGTATTTTAGAGTTATTTAGTCTTGTTTGTTTAATGTTATGTTATGTTATGTTAAATTTAGTGTTAGTCTAGTGTTGCGTTACCCCGTCTTGTTTTGCCCCCTCGTGGGTTTTGTTTTTCCCCTTTGTTCTCTTAATAAATCACTTATTGTCCACGTCTGAATCTGGGTTCATTTCTTGTTAATTCCTCACACATGCGTGTCTACACCACAAAAGCAATCCGGTTGAATGTGTTTTCAACTGCCTCTGAATGTGGCCGAAAGTGGACGAGCTCAAAACGTTTTGCACAATGTTTACACCTGTAGCCTATTTAGCATCATCCACTTTTGATCCAATCAACAAAAATGCATCTTAATACCAGGTGTAAACAGCCCCCTTGATTTACACTACTAGTTAAGTATTACTAGACAGTATTTATAACTGTATAGTGAAAAAAAAAAGTTTACACAACCATATATTCACAATCCATGTTTCTCTACCAGGTCACTAACAGCTACTTTTAAAAGGAACTTTCTTGGTAAAACAGACAGCATCTTTGTCTCTTCATGTTCTATTAGGATTGTAGAGGACTTTTCCTCCAGCAGTGTCAGCAGTCCAGTTGTGTTGCCAGTCAGGGTTGCATCTGTTGAATGAATGACACTACAAAATGATGAAAACATTAAAAAGTTATGTTCAATTTTTGTTAACTATATGTTAAGTTACGACAGATTTCGAAAGACAATAAAGGTTTACTGGTAATGATGACCCCCTCACTTCTGCATTCACATCAGTGTCGATGAACTCTGGAAAATTTTTGTCAAATCTCAATATTTTATCAACAGATACTTGTTAAGACAACTCAGTTTTGGCTAAGTTGTCAGTTCCCAGCACTTTCGACTAGGGATGCACCGAAAGAAAAATTCTTGGCCGAAGCCGTATAAAATGAAATACTCAGCCAAAGGCCGAATACCAAACATCTGAACAGGTTTTTTATTTTCCTAATTATTTTGCCAATTTTGCACAAGTTACATTTTCAGAATGTCCTTTTTACTATATTTATTTCACATTATTTATCAATGAACAATTTAGCATAACAGCAGTCATAGGACCTTTTACAGTTACAGTTTGGTTACTTATCTGATCAGATAGCAATAGATAAACTTGATAAAACTCATTTATATATATATTTTAATGAAACAACTGGATAAATTCATGTTACTTTGTTTAATTATAAATCTTTATTTAATTACATTAATTATGCATTTATTTGATTGTGTACTGTAAGCTTAATATCTACACATAATGTGTCAGTACTAAAACAAAATTTGTCCTTTTACACATATTTTGTGTACATATTTTGTGTACATATTTTGTGTACATCAATTTTAAGAGTGTGTCTTTAACCTTTGAGTTTCCACCAATTGGCATTAGTTGATGTTTATCTTTTCTGGTACAAAGCGTTAGTTATTTTGGTCCGTGCATCTGCACTTCTAGGAATACACCCAGTACCTTTTTGTTGAACCGAAACTTAACAGCAAAACAACATTAAGATGACAGAAGACACAATAATATCTCAACCTAAAGATATGCATTACTATAAAGAACTGATCATGCAAAACATATAAATTAATAAACAAATAAATAAATGTACAAAGAAATATATAAAACCAACCTAAATAAATAAATACAAAAACAAAAATGCAGAGAAATATAAAAAACATGGGTATTGCTAATTTTATTTCTTTATTTTAGTATTATACATTTTTTATATATTTATTTATACATTTTTATTTATTTTTGTATTAATTTCCACATGTATTAATTTCTGTATTTAAGTGAACATTATTTATTTTTACATTTATTTATATTTAAATGTATTCATTTCTACATTTATTTTTTTCCACATTTCTGCATCTAATATGTTTATGAGGAGGGTGAGTGTTTTTCTTCAGGTATAGCAGTGGAGCGCAGACTGGCAGTGCTAGTGTAGACACATCTTCTGAGGCCACAAGTCACATGCTTTTACAAAATGAAAGGCAAGGGAAAAGTGTGGAGTGAAGTGCAAGTGACATGAATGTTGAGAGAGGTGGGCGATATGGCCAAAATTACAGTTAAAGTCATTTAATATCACTGTTTCTGTATGTATTTATAGGATGATCATGCATATTCTTTTAAACATCTGTTTGGGATTCTTGCACACATTACAAAAACACCCTAGCAACCAAAACTTAAACAGTTACAGTATATCTTCAAATCTGAATGTCATAGAGACATGGCAGTTGGTTTATATCATTCATGCAGGCAAGCACCCTACGGAGTATTATTTTTATTGACTACTTCCAAGCCACTCCCTAGTAACTAAAGGCAGTACCCTAGCAATGGAATAAAGCCTTCTATCTCTGCACCAGAACATTGTAGTGACACGAGCATTGAATCATTTTACTTGTAGCTTTTGGTATAATCACTGGTTGATGCCAATTTTCTCCCTAGCAACCAAACAGAGGTACCCTAGCAACAAATTCAAAAAGGCCTACATCTCTGCATCAGAACATCATAGAGACATCAGGGTGGGCTCTTTTGACTCACATTATTGTAACATTTTGTCCCCCGAATTTTGCCATGGCAAGCCCCACTTTACATTTTCTTCAATAAATGTACCCATCTAGTTTTCATTATTAATGTACTAAAGTGTTTTGAAGTCTTTTACATTTATATCTATACTCTTACCCTTATAAGAAAATATAATTAATAATAATAAAATCACTATTACGTTGTTCTATATCAATGTGCCCGTATATACACCACTGTATCTATAGATCTTGATATTTTGATGTATTTTTGTTGCTTTTTGTCTCTTTGCATTTATAAGAAAAGAAAGAAAACCATGTTACATGTACTTGAGGTCTAAGATTTAAGATGTTTTTAAACAGTATTGAAGAAGTTTACTATTCTGGGCTCTTATTGGCATCCATTCCATCACTTTTTTTAAAGTAACTTTTTTGTTTTGTAAAAAAAAAATATGTTGGAAATATGATTTGCCACAAACTTTTATTTAAATCATTTAAGCATAAACCTTCTAATCAGATCACGAGAACAGAGTCATTTCATTACATATTCTTACATGTGCAAATGTCTTATATACTGTGGTTTGGATTAAGAGTCTAAAGGTTTTTGGACAACCTGTACATTAAATAGATTGTAAAACTAAACTAATTATAATATAACGCAATAAATAATGATCTAATTTAACATTGGTATAAGGAAAATTGATCTAGTTGCCTTGTATTTATCAGTCAATAAGGTTTGTCTTTCCCTTATTGTCACAAAAGTGTCTAAGAGAAAAAAAATATAAAAACAAGAGAAAATAAAAGTGATTTTATAACAACTGTTTAAAATATGTAAAAAAAAAAACAGAGATAAAAGTGACTCAGTGAGTATGAAGCAGCACAGTGCAGACGTAAACAGATGTGTTTTTAATCTAGATTTAAAAGTGTTTACTGTTGAAGCACATCTGGAAGCTGATTCCAGCTACGGGTGGCATAGTAACTAAATGCTGATCAGTGAATTATTTTCTTGCTGCTAGAAATGATAAAAACCTTTCTGGTACACAAGATTTTTGAGTACCACCAGTCCATATAGACACTGATGTTAAAAAATTAACCAACCCTGAGAAACATTCAGTGACTGTAGTATAAAATATGACAACAATCCCCATCATCACCCACAGCAATGAACTCCAGATGGTTTTCATTCCTCAAAGCATTCAGTGTGTCTGCAGTCGACAGGATCTTGGCCAGCAGATGGTTCATATGTTCAGTCTGGGTCTGCATGAAGGAGATATAGATGGGTTTCCATATTCACCATAAAACCTGACTTCTTTAGTTCGAAACAAATCTAATTCATTCTAATAGTGTTGTTTACTGATGCAACGTGTAATATGTATCTGCTTTTTGACTTTCAGAGAGATGGCACCTGTGGACTTTTAGTTTTTGAATAACCAAAGACCATGATTCCTCAGTTTAAAATAAATGTTGTATGGCCAGAGGTGAGTAAATTAGCATATTTTCATTTTTGGCTCAAATACTTATGGTTTTAATAAATTTGTTTCAATGGAAACTATAATGGTATCTGTATTGGCTTCTAGTGGTCGGATGTTATCTGAGAGACAAGAACCAATAGAAAACCATTAAATCCTACTGGAATAAGACCCAAATCAACCCAGATCAAATTCACCTTCATGATAATTTACTTTAGTTTGGGCATGTTGTAAAACGTCACATAATGATTTTAAATAGGTCTTGCTTATTAATGGTGACCTCATAGCAGATCTCATCAACACACTGGATGTGTCAGGACACTTCTTCTTTCAACCTCTGCTTACACGCTTGACCCCATGTAGGTCTTAATGCATCGGTTATCAAGAGAGGATATGATAACAGTCCTGAAAGGAAAGAGTTCAACAACAACAAAGTTTTCTTTGAGCTTTATCACACAGCAGGAGTCACATGTTGGTTGTTTGCACCTTGTAGAGACGGTTGTTGTTGGTTATCTCAGAAATGTAGGTCAGGACACAAAACCATTATAGATGCATAAAACATAAAAGCATGTCAAAATCGGCTGTTATTAAACTGATTTTTTATTTTCAAAAAATCCTTAAATCATGATGCATTTTCTTAATTACCCCATTGGCAGATTTTTTTTGCTTGTTTTAAGTACAAATTCACAAAAATTGTACATTTTTGTCTACAAACTAGACTTATTTTCTTGATTCTTTTTTCTTGATTTACGAACTTTCTTAAATATTTTTGTCTTGTTTTCAGTACAAATATTTGAAAGTCATTTTTTTTCAATTTTATGTCTTAAGAGTGAGATCTCATAAACATGAATCGAGTCTATTTCCAGGATATTTTAGTGTTATTTACGTTTCAGCTGAGAGTTTAACATTTTTAATAGGTGATTGTTTCTGTTTTTGAGAACTACTGATCTGAAACCAGACCGGATATGATAAAGTTCCTGTTGTTCCCAATAGAATCACAAGAGGGCAGCATGATAACGTGTTCATGTCAAGTATACAGTGCATGTTTAAAGGGATAGTTCACCTAAAAATGAAAATTCTGTCATCATTTTCTCATCCTCATGTTGTTCTAAACCTGTATGACAGTGGTTCCCAACATTTTTCACATCAAGGCCCCCTAGTTGACCACAAGAGTATTTGAAGTCCCCCCCCCACTCACTCAATTTGTATTTATTTATTTTTTTCAAATAAAATTAAGATTTGAATGACTAATAGACAGATGTATATTTGCTACTAAAATGGGTGAGATGAGTTGTCACAACTTATAAAATATTGTTGAAAAAAATTTACTTAATTTTATAAGTTATAACAACTCGTCTGAAGTTATAAGAACTCATCTCTAGTCAAGATAAATAATAGTAAATTAAAATGACTTGTAAATCCGAGTTGATTCAACAAAAAGTTTTAAGGCAGCAAAGTATTTTTTACAGTGTAGTAGGACAAACAAATACGATGGAATTCAATGGGTACCATCAACTGTTTACCATCATTTATCAAAATACTTCCATAATATTTGTTTTCCAACTATGGAAGTAAAAAGCAGTATTTTTGGCAAATCAACATATATTTTTATGCAACTTTAACTAAATTAAACAAGTTGAAATTGTTTAATTTATGATGTGAACTTTTTAAGTCAAAACTTAAAAAAGCAGGTTGAATTGACTTGCAAATTCAAGTTGTTTTAACTTCATGCTGCATTTTTTACACTGTGTGTGTGTTTACCATAATTTGTCAAAATATCTTCTTTTGTGTTCATCGGAAGAAAAGAAATTCATACAGGTTTAAAACAACGTTTTTGGGTTAACTATCCCCTTAATTATGTCGATGTTTTGATCACAGTTTTTCCCAGGCACACGTTCACATGTAAAATGGGTTTTACTAAATGTCAGTGAGAAAGACACAATAGAAATGGCAAAACTGAGGAACATTAGACATTACAATGAATGCACCATGTCACAAAGCTCAAATCATCTTAACTTCCTAAGACCAAATGTGGACATCACATTTTTTTGTTGATCGCACCATAATACTTAATTCTGTGTTACTGGAACATGTTGTACACAAACATGGACTAATACACTGCTTCATGTTCTAAGAAAAATATTTGCTTATTATATTTTTTTTGGTTCTTCCTAATCAATAGCTGGAAGAAATCTGATAAAAAGACAAACCAAATCCCAGGTCATAGGATGTAAAGTAGTTTCTTGTACATGAATGAGTTTCCTGTACTCCAATGGCCTCCAAAGTCAGCAGATCTCAATCCAATCAAGCACATTTGGGATGTGGTGGACCGGGAGATTCGACAAATCTGTGTGATGTTATCATGTCAATATGGACCATTTTCAAGGACACACCCAAAAACGGCACATTTTTGCTCACACCTACAAAGTGTCAATTTTAACATCTTATAATAAATTATCTATATGTTATTTTCAGCTACAACTTCACATATGAACTCTGGGACACATATTTTTACATCTTAAAAAGTTTCATAATATGACCCCTTAAAACACCTGATCAAGTGGTTGGTGGGTGTAAAATACAATATATTTTAAACATAAACAGTATTGTGCAAAAGTCTTTGGCCACCACCACCAGCCCCATTGTTTAAGCAAAGTTTTAATAAACATCAATCGCTACAAACAGAATGAACAGGAAATATGTACAAACAAAACATCTTCTTCAGGCATCAGTCAGTATTTAGTGTTGACACTAAAAACTTTTTTGTGGAGACTGAAGTAATTTCATTTGATTAGAATTAGAAATTAAGATGACATTTTATTTAGGTTTAAGAGATCCTGCAGTTGCCTGCTATTGCTCAAGTGGAAGTGGATAAATACTTCACACTTTAACTTATCATTTTATTCAGTTTTTTGATAATAAATAATTAATGAGAAATAATTACACATGATCACTAATAGGGCTGGGCAAAAAAAAATCGATTTTTCGATTAATCGATTTTTAAACCGTGGTCGATTAAAAATCGATTCTCAAAGAGCAGAATCGATTTTTTTCATATTTATTTCCGCAAACATTGAACGGAGGAATGGAAGCATTTAAGATTTCGCAAGCAAGACGTGTTGTGGCTTTTAATTTCTTTTTATTAATTACCCACTTGTAAACTGCTGTTCACTGTTCTTTTTTATTAATATAGTATGTGTATTAAATCTATATTCATTGAGTTGAATCGAGAATCGAGTATAAAAACCTACCCGAGAACCGGAATCGAAAATTTAATCGAGAATCGGAATCGAATCGATTTGATAGCTTGTGAATCGAAATCGAATCGATCTGGAACATCTGAATCGATACCCAGCCCTAATCACTAATATGATGGCATGGTGGCTTAAGACTTTTGCACATTACTGTATTAACTGGTATACAGAGTATTGAGTATGATGCTGCAACATTACACCAGAATTAAAAATAGTGTTTCATATATATTTGAAAACTACTTTTATTTGTATATTTATTGAGCAATTCCAGGCAAGTGTCAACCTTACCATAAAAAAATAAAGTTTTTAACCATACTGATATCTCCGATGTCAAACATGCGAGGTCTTTGTGTTTATATTTATTCACTAGTTCGCCTGCGCATTCAGGTCTTAATGATTAATGGTAAACAAACTTGGCTTGCTGTCCTCGAAGGGAGCTCTGTACCTGAGCTCTGAACCTTCAGAGAGAGCGAACCTGAGGCTGGGGCTCGAGCCACAAGTTCAACCCCCTGCAACTGAACTGCAAAGAGGAAGAAAGAGAGAGTGAAGGAGGAGATGGGGAGGAGGAGGGATGCCGGAAAAGAAAGCAGCTGGACAGGAAGGCCTGAAGGCTGCCTTATATACGCCCATGATGATGATGATGATTGACAGGCCTGAATGTTTAGGCTCCTCCCGAACCTACATTTAGAACTGCATTTAGGGCTGTAAAAAGATTAATTGCGATTAATTGCATACAAATTAAAAGTTTGTTTTTGAATATTAATTTTTTGTTATATACACACACACACACACACACACAAATGTTTCTTAAATACATACATACTTCTGTGTATTTATATATACACAAAATAATTACACACAGTGCACACCCGTATATTATGCAATAACAAAACTTTTTTTTTTGGACACTGTAAAAAGTGTTTTCTGTGTCTTAGTGTCTTAAAAAAAATTTAATTCTTTTTTTTTAATAAAATTAAAATAACAAAAATAAAAAATTCAGCCTAATTTTATGCGATTTATTGCCACAATCCACTTAAATTTGTAAAATAAGTATGCAATCTAAAATATTGGGTTGTTTTTAACCCAGGGCTGGGTAACTCTTGAACAGAACACATTTCAGGGTTAGAATGACCCAAATAATGGGTTGTTTTTACACAACTGCTGGGTTATTGTTAATCAACCATGTTAAAACAACCCAGCAGTTGGGTTAAAACAACCCATTATGCGGGTCATTTTAACCCTGAAATGTGTTCTGTCCAAGAGTTACCCAGCCCTTAGCTAAAAAAACCCAATATTTTTTAGAGTGCAGGTTACTTGTAAACCATAAATTATCTGTACCAAGGAAGTAGGTTAATCTAATAGAGTAATATTAGTACTATTAGTTCACTCAACTTGATTTTGTTGCGTTTGTATGAAGTCATGATACACTGTTTATTATACTTAAAGGAACAGTATGTAGGATTGGGGTCAAAACTGGTACTGCAATAACAAAACTTGTGGCTAAAACTGGTACTGCAATCACACAGCTGGTGGTCAATACACAAAATGACAACATAAACATCAGTTGAGGGCTGCAACTCCACTTTTTAAATGACAATATCCTGGCCAGACCCCTGTTGTCAGTGATATAAGTATTTTAAATTAAAATAATTTCTTAATGTCTAGTGACATATCAGGGCCATTTTATGATTAATTGATATAAATTTCTTACATACTGTTCCTTTAAAGGCAGCAAGTTGACTCAACTTAAAACATCCAATTCAGCCACTTCCGTTAGTTTTTATAAATTAGGTCTTACTTTTGTACAGTGTATGCGATTTATTGCCACAATATTTATTTTATTTGTTCTTGAAGAGCTGTCTCTTTTGCATTTTTTCGGTGGTGGGGGTATTGCTTTTGGTTTGTGTTTTAAAATTTGCAGAATTCCTACAATGTATGTTGTCTCCCAAAAACCTGTCCTTTTGATCACATCCATAATACTTTCATATATCTCATATCTAAATAAAAGAGTATAGACTGATATTTTTCTGACATCTGGACTTTATCATTAGGGGTTTCAGAAAAAATAAACAGATTCAATATATTGGTGATAAATACATTATCTGAAAATATCTTATCCATAATTGTTCAATTGCATATTTGATGAACTGCATATTGTTAATCAATTTGTTTGTTTACGAAGCAGATTGTACTCTGGAAAAACACCTTTAAAGTAACTGCCTGAGTAAAATATTAACAAATTGCAAATATCTTTTTCACAATTTCACCTGTAAACATTTAAAGAAGAGAAAAAACAGTCCATACACCAAAGTTTTGTTTAAAATCACTTTTATTTCTTGATCTTTAAACTCATACAGAGCATAAGGCATCTGCACAAATAACAGTTTCTGCAGAGGTTTAAAAAAAAATCACTTCCCTCAGATGGTGGACGGGTTTCGATATAGATGTTTTTGGTGTTTTCCCTTTTCCCCCTCCCTCCTTCTTTATATTTTTCATTTCTCAATAATCTTAAATTACAGCTATTATATAATTTCATACTCTTGATTTCTTACAGCAGTCAGACGCAGTGAGAGCAATGAATGACAGAGAATGAGTGTTTAAATCCATTAAATATGTACATAGAGGCTTCACGTCACACGCACACACACATACACACACACGGCAGGCTATACTACTATGGGAAGGAGCAGACATGAGGAGCTAATGCATCTATTTACAGGTCCCTATACTTACTACACGATGAAACTCAGTTCTCTCTTAAGGAAAGACGGCGGTTCAGAATCAGTGTTTTTTTTTTCAATTTTCATTTTCGGTGGGTGAGCGAGGCGCTTCGGGATAAACGGGTGGGGGGACATTGACATACTGCGACAAAAAACGACAACTAAAACCTTGGTTAATCTTCTCACACACACACACACACACACACACACACTATTTCAACACTGACCCCCACCCATAGCACAGGACAAATAAGCTTTTGTATGCATCAAACTTCATGGCAATCCAGGTTGAAGATTGGATTAGCATTTGTACTGCGTTTGATGCGTAAAGGCTGAGCTGTATGTGATTGGGTACGGGGCGGTGAGAGGTAAACATGATGAAAAAGGACGGGGTTTGAACGAGAGGAACTGACATCGTGTCTCCGGCGAACGATCCCGTCTACTTGGACACGATCACCCGGAAGGTGATGCGGCCCAAAAACTTGTCGCGTTCGTCGTTGTTCCGAAGATCCGTGCCCTCTATCTTACACTCGATGGTGAGCTCAGTATTGAAGTCTTCCTCGGCTTGTAGCATCAGTTTCACAGCTACAATAGGCTGGAGGTAGTTTGGCTGCAAAGAGATGAGAGAGAGAACGTAGAAATAGTCATAAGACAAAACCGATAATCTGGACAAATGTGTGGTCAAATCTGGCCAATGTCAATTATTACAGTTTTCTACATAAAATCCTCCTACATTATGTAAAGAACATTCTATGAAAATCAAACATTGATATCTTTAACATGATAAAATCAGTGTGAATTTAAGCTTTGATGCTTCTCATCTCATCATTAGATTATGAGACTTTAGCCTGGATTTCACAGGCAGGGTCACATACTGTCAATCTTTAAAAATGATTATACTACAGTAGATGATACCGATACTGTAGTCACCGATAATACATGACCCTGAACCAGAGTCATAACTCGCAGGGGGAAAATTTGTAGCAATAGCCCACAATGTATTGTATGGGTAAAATAAATTGTTTTTTAATTCCAAAAATCTTTAGGATATAAAGTAAAGATCATGCTTCATAAAGATATTTTGTAAATGTTCTACTGTGAATATATAAAACAATTATTTATCTTTACATAAAGTGTTGCAAAGGACTTCATTTGGACAACTTTAAAAGTGATTAAAAAAACTTTAATAACTTTGATAAAACCTACCCATATTTGAGAGCTGATAAAAAGAGAGAAGATATTATCTTAGCTTTGTATATCTTAGCCTAAGTTTTGCTTTATAGAAAGCATTTCTTTAAAGTGAATTTCATTTTGTATAAATTGTTTCTTAATTTTAATAAATGTTTCATCAACCAACTGCATGTATTAAATAAATAAAAAGCAAATATAGCAGACAATATAATAACCGTGCATGGAGGCGCCGGCACAGCCCATTCACTTGCATTGCATTGTTAACTAGAACGCACCTCATTATAAATTAATAAAACTCAGCGTATGCCTATATGCCTCATACATTAGCATTAAATATCTTTGCTGCATTCGTTCTACAAGATGACAAGGGCTTTCTCACACACAGTGAGTTAGACACGCCTTGGCCGGTGCGTCTTTTGCGCATTTTATCCATTAGTTTTATCGGGTTGCAGTCTATTCGGCAACATTCCACATAGGATGGGCTTATATTTGAAAATATATTACATCTACATTTCAGTGGTAACAGATACGGTGATGATGATCATCTTCTTTCTTAATGTTAACACTACCTCAAACTAAAGCGGAGTCTCTTCGCAGCTGTCATTTTCTTAAATGAGCTGCGGTAATGTTTCAAATGAGCTTCTAACGCTAGACAAACTCATTTATACGATCACCTTCATACCCAAACCATTTCAAAACTGAGGAGCCATTTGTCCTCCGATTCATATCCTCTGAATAATGTAACAAAACCAAAATAAACCTAAAGGCGGTCCTACTACAGCCTATTATTATTAGGATTGTTTTTAGGCTACTTGTGTGTGTGTTTGTTTTAAAACGCCTAGATCGGCTGGACAAAAGTCAACCCATAGCTTTAAATTAAAGAAGAATATACAGCCTGTATAAACGAGAGCTTTTAGGAGTTTTCATTATTTGGCAGTTTTAGCAGTTATATTTTTTGTAGCATGCGGGTGTGGTCAGGTGCGCGATTGTGACTGTCACTATAGACTTAGTACAGAGCTCCTCACTTTGCAGTAAAAAATATCACTTAATTTTCAAAGAATTGTATTATAATTATAGTTTTATGTATTATTATTGATGTTTTTTTGTTGTTGTTTTATAAATTCTCTATGACAATTGTTTAATAAATGTTCAATCAAAATGCAAAACATTGCGTCTTTTTTTAATTTTTAGTCGACTAATCGGTGCGCAGGACAGGACTTTGGTCGAATAATAATTTCTTTGGTTGACTACAGCCCTAACAAGCTGAGATAATTCCATTTTTGTAAAATACTTTAGACAGAGATCAGATTCAGGGGGTACTTCAAGTAAATAATTTAGGTCAAGGGGGTTTGGCTGACAAAAAGTTTGAAAACCACTGGTTTAAAACAAAGTGCATACAATACAATACAAATAGTGTGTGTTGTACTCACGTGTGCCTTTTTGCCATAGTATGGGAAGTAACTCTTGTCGAGTTTGCCCTCTAGGGGATAATAGAGCATCTCCAGAGGATTATCTCTCTGTATCAAGAGAGAGACATGATGACAAAAGGTGAGATCACACTGATGAACTGTATGAACAATACATGTCATACTGTTGCCAATAGCAACAGCTCCTGCTCACAAAGACAAATAAGAATGTGCTTCAGACACTCTTCATACATTAGATGTGACGCTAACAAACCCATACCCAACAGAAGAGAACTGGTTTGCATTCAAGAAATCTCTCTTCATCATCGCCACTATAACTTTTTGCTCACTGCAGTCATATATCGAGCAAAAGCATGAAGCATCAAACTGTTTCCACTGATCCTGGAACAGTTGCAAGGTTTAGATCCTGGTGTGCATTCAATAAATGGTTCATCTTTAATTAAGTGAACCAAAATGAGATGACTTGCTGTAAGCTTTGAAAATGGTTTATGTGTCCAGGTACAGGTCAACGTTTTGCATGCTTGTAGTCCAATAAAAAGCAAGCAGATTATAAGTCAGTCGTTTAGAGAAGATAGCCTAAAAACATAATCATCAAATTAAAAAGTCATAGTAAAGCATCAGCACAGAAGCTTGAAAAAAAGTGCAGTGCTTCTTTCAGTGATTTCACACACGCAGACTTTCATAAATTTAAGGGATTTTTCACAGTTATCCAAAAACTACTAGCAGAGTATTATATACAATAAACAAAAGTATAAACGCAACATTTTTGTTTTTGCCCCTATTTTTCATGAGCTGAACTCAAAGATCTAAGACTTTTTCTATGTACACAAAAGGTCTATTTCTCTCGAATATTGTTCACAAATCTGTGTTAGTGTGCACTTCGCCTTTGTCGAGATAATCCACCTCACAGGTGTGGCATATCAAGATGCATGGTTATTACACGGGTGTGCCTTAGGCTGCCCACAGTAAAAGGCCACTCTAAAATGTGCGATATGGTTAAAGTTACGGATTGCAACTTTAACGCTGTATATCCTATTCAGGGTTTCCCGCAGAAAATTTGTTAGTTAAGGTGGTAGGATTGGGCGGGTCTGGGGCGTGGCAATAAAAGGCTTGTTCGTCATGGTGAAAATAATTTTTTTTTAAACACTCAAATAAAACTTAATTTTGAAGAAACTATGACAGAAAATGAATACATACTAGATTATTAATGAATTAAATGTTTTTACTTCTAACGGTAATAGCTGCGTGATGCAGTGAAACTAAAGGGTTAATAAACACAAACTAAAGCAGATGTTGTAGAATGATGATAGATAGCACAAAAATTGTAAAAACTGCTTATTTCCCACTATTAATTACATTATCTTAAAAGAGTGTAACTACTGTATCATGTAAATAATGCACATAAATAAAGTGAGCAGAGCGCTGAACAATTATATCATATCAACAGGCACGTGAAACCTAGCTAGCAGGTTGCTCAAACAACAAAATCACCAGCTAACTTACTTTAAATTTGCAAGAACTATAGACGAATACAATAACAGGCTTAAATAAACCCAAAACATAAGTTCACTTACAGTTCTCACGAACACGCGTTTTATTAACTGGCTATCCTCCAGACATGACGGACCACGTCTTTATCTCATTTCGGCTGTGTGGCGTGCGTGCACGTAATTCTCCGAGATGCACTTGAAGGCCTTTTGTGCGGCAATTTTTTTTTGGGATGACCTAGTTAAGGAGGTACGGTGTCCCAGCTTAGGCGGGCCGCCCGAACTGCAAAGTGCTGCGGGAAACCCTGCTATTTAGTCATCACTTGTAAATATGCACCCAATAACAAAATGACAGCAATTGTATTATGGCAAATTTGCTGTAAAATTGTCTTACAAATTCTTGTGTGATGAACTGTTTGGGTATGTGCCATAAGAAAAATCAATAAAGGGCTAAAATGTTTAGCACATCACAAACTTTTAAAGGAGCTGACGAAACTTAAGAACTTAATTTATGCAAGAAAGTTTATGGCAAAGTGAATTTGTTTTGCTTATGTTTATCTTTTTTAGACCTAAGGAACAACTTAAAGAAACCATTCTGTTTGAATTAAACCGAATATGTCAAATTATGACATTCATTATGACGGTTTGTACCATATACATTAAGAACCACATGTCTACAGTCAAAGAAATCTTGTGAAAGTCACCACTGAAGCACTGCAGGATCTCTATTAGTGGAGGTTTGTTAAGTAGGAAATGGAAAAATTGAAACAGCGAGAACCATCTGCACGATTTGAAAGCAAAAGCGTTAAAGTTCCCAGGAAGCAAAGAGCACTTTCTCGTGTCCGCTGTATACCTTCAAGGGTCACACATGGCTGAGCGGTCTCTGAAAAGTCACGTAGGAAGACGTGGCGAAATAATGACTTAAGAAAAGTTCGAATGGGACATTAGATAAATGGGCCAGGTCTGATATGAACACCTCACATCTACAGCACGCAACTACTTCAACGAAAACAAACCATTGCACAATCTGTCCCTGATATTGGTTCAGTCTCTATAGATGTGAATTCTTATCTTTTTGACCTCAGAAACTCAATGTTTTACAAGAGAACAAAATATAGCATGAATTTGATATAACATTTCACCCGTCTGTGTGTGACAGTTCAGCACTAGCGATAGATATTAGGCCTCATTTAGTGTACATGTGAGAAGGTCTCAGGTGAAGTGAACACAAGTTGACAGGGCTAAACACAGGTGTAAATGTGATCAAATTAGGGATGTGCATTTACGTCATTTTTTCATTTCCAGTAATCCATAGGTCTCAATTAACTGGGGGTGGGGCAATCAAAGGGGCAGGGTGTATAAGTCATGGTGAAAATTTAAATATTTTTATTAAAAACACACAAATAAAACTTAATTTGGTAGAACTGTGACAGAAAAATGAACACATACTAGATTATTAATGAATTAAATTTAACCTCTAACAGAAATAGCTGCGTGATGAAGTGAAACTAAGGGTTAATAAACACAAACTGATGCGCTTTCTATATGATGTGCACTACATAATATATACAACATAAATGTATTATATAACGTGCATATATCTGCAAAATGCAAGACTTAAACTAAGTTATGAACTGGACAGAAAGTTTAACTCCCATTGTGTATGTGCACAATAACAGCGCGCTTTAAAACACGTCAGTCAAAGCACAAGCTTCATAACATTGAGCAGCTTTTGCTATCATTTTAGCGATTAGATGATATGAGGGAACTTGTGACGGCGCTGTACATTTAGCTTATGACTGACTGTATTTTCGTCCTACCGAAGTGAATCCCAAAATCACGCCATCCTGTTCGGCTTCACAGCATTGGGCAGATCGGCGGGTTGCTGCGGAGCGGGTGCATGGACTTTATCTGTTTGTTTTTGAATCATGCATGGTAACGTTACTGATGTGATGTCATACGCTAGTCTGCCTAGCTCAACACAACGTCAAACACACACCCAGTCTTCACTACCACAGGCACTTGTAATGCTAACCAGTAAATAACAGCAATGGACATCCTTAGGAGAAATATACAATAAACCAGGAGAAAGAACTAGTTTCTGGATTGGCCAAGTTAGTACTTACAAGTAGCAGCAAGGGAAAAAAATTGATATTTTTGAAACAACCTTGTAATCAGTTTGTAATGTGTTTGTCCACAAGATCCATAATTTCTATTAAATTTCAGTGCTTTCTGTATTATAATAAACTGATACTGATGTGCCATTATTTGCCATTTTGGTATCATCTACATTTTGGAGTTTAAATGCATGCATTTTTAATTTCAAATCCTTCTTGAATTAAGCGTTTAAGAAAAACGTTAGTAGATTTTTTTCTTGGTTTTAAGCACAAATTCACTTAAATTTTTAATGCCTTTTAAGCTCATTTTGCTCATTAAGAAAATTACATTTTTTAGACTTCTGTACTGAAAACAAGACAAACGAATAAGAAAGAAAAATGTTTTGCAGTGTAGTCTGCTATTTGCATTAATCCAAAACATAATTTTGTTATTGCAAACCATTGCGATATGCACATTTGTGATATTTTGAAAATTTTCCATGTAATGTTTGTGTAAAAAGCATAAAGTCTATGCTTTTCATTGAACATTTCAGCAGACTCTACATCAGCATGCAATAACGATTACACACAAAAACAGGATTCACATATTCGTGA
The DNA here is from genome assembly GCF_030506205.2 of Paramisgurnus dabryanus. NCBI lineage: Eukaryota > Metazoa > Chordata > Actinopteri > Cypriniformes > Cobitidae > Paramisgurnus > Paramisgurnus dabryanus. The sequence goes on from NC_133344.1 coordinate 40,743,526, forward strand.
TATATTCTTAAACCGGGGTAATTTGTCTCGGCCAATGACTTGTGATCGGATCACCTGAGACGGATGTTAATATCAGATGTAAACAGGGATCACGGTGGTTGCTCTACATACACTGAGCCTTGTACTCCCTATAGCTGAGGTTTGAAGGTATACATTATTGTCTAGAATGAGGGCAGATTAAAGCACCAGAGACAAAGCAGTACAGGAAAGAGGCAGCAAAATTATGAAAAAGGCCCGGGGAAAGGACCCTGGGGACACAATCGGGAGGCTTAGCCCGACATCTTACCCACCATTGAAACTGCTGACCCTATAGGCAGCGTGGAGAAAGACCAGATACAAACAGATGTGTAAAAAAGCAAAATGGAAACACACTAGCGCCCATAAACTTTGACTTACACAAGCATGTCATACTCATGCTAGCTCACACTTAACCAGATACACAATAAAGGGCTGTAGTGTTCAATGTGTTACCTTGGCAGCACAGATGATGTGTGGATCTCCTCGAGGTCTCAGTCCGATAACCTGCGAGTGACAAGAAACATACAGACTGAACAAACATCCTAAGATAAAGACTAATTTCACAACATTGATCCCTAAGTGAACCGCATCATTTAAAATTCATTGAATCCAAACTTTGTGAACCAGCCTCATCTCAATCTTTAAAGGGGTGGTGTGTTTTTTATATGCTACTGTAATTTCTCCTATGCCTGTTGGAGGCAATCGTTCATCCGAATATTCAACTTCACTCAAGAATTTACTCGCCCTCAGACTAGTAAATCAGTAATATTTAATCTCATTGGTTTTTACGTGTCTTGTAATGAAACACTCATACGACAACTAATTCAAGATGGATAGACATGTGGACAGACAGGTAGATAGGTAGACAGTAGGGCTGCATAAAGATTAATCGCGACTAATCGTTTGCATAATAAAAGTTTTTGTTTACATAATATATGTGTGTGTACTGTGTATAATAATTTTGTAGATATTTAAGAAGTATTTACATGTGTATATACATTTTTAGATTTATATATAATTTATATTATATATATATATATATATTTAATAAATAAATATTTTTTTCCTTACATTTATATGCATGCATGTGTATTTATATGTGTATTTATATATACATTATTATTATTATTATTATTATTATTATTATACACAGTACACACACATATATGATGTAAATAAATACTGTTATTATGCAAACAAATAGTCGCGATTATATCTGCCCTAGTAGACAGATAGATACACAGTAGGGCTGGGCGATAATTCGATAACGATAATTTTACCGATATAAACTTTTTCGATAAAACAATAAGGACAGTTCAATAAGTGATCGATAATGTTTGAGCACTGTGCGTAATGTTGTGCGAGCACTTCCGGATGCGGCACGCGCTCTTGGTTTACAATCACAGTGACAGTCAGACTTGAAGGAGTGGAAGATGAGGCAAGTTATTCATTTATTAGTAGAGACCTATGATTTTCGCGATGCGGATAACGCGGACGGAATCACGGAATCCAAATGCGCGGAAACATTTTCTTGTGTGTAATGTTGGACGCGCAAACAGGGTTCGTCAAACACAGCAGACACAGGTGCGTGCAGTATACTGTACTTTCATTCAGCGTCCGCCTTGCGCACGCACACGTCCGCCCAGCTTTAAAAGTATATTTACAGGACATTCACAAATTCAGGAAACTGAGGAAAAGCAGCAGATCCACCACTGCAGTGAATATAGTGTTTGGGTATGTGCGCTCCCACAGCAACGTGACACTCTTGACATCCATTTATCAGCGTGTATAGCTCGTATATGTATAACACACGCGTGATCACTGAACTAAGTTTTCTTTCTTGTTTAAGTGAACATAAACAGCTGTTACTCAGTATATTGAAACTTAAAGCAGTCTGTCTTGGGTCTTAAAGTGACAGTAGTCTGCTGCTTTTGTGTCAGAAATGTGTTGATTTCATAACAAATAGATTTACATTTAATACAGATGCATTAAAACAAGATTTTAGTTTTTGTATTTGTCATGTTCTGAATAAAAAGTAGTTTAAAACCATTATTAACTGTCTGGTTTTTACAATTTTCATTCAGGAGCAAAAATCTGCCTTTAAATTTGACAGGAGTAAAGATTTGTTATTTATCATGATAATTATCGATATCGACTGATATGGAAAACATTTTCTCGATAATTTTTTGGGTCATATCGCCCAGCCCTAATACACAGATAGACAGATAGACAGATAGACAGATAGATAGATAGATAGATAGATAGATAGATAGATAGATAGATAGATGATCGATAGATGGACAGACAGACAGGTAGATGGATAGACGGATCAATGGATGCAGTATTTCCGTTACATGCATTCTGCAGTGGCGGGCCGCCAAGCCAAAAAACATTCCCGCCAAAATAAATCTACCAAAATGTCCGCCCTGCCAGACTTGCTGTCTTAAATAGAGAAATAATTCCTTCCTTGATTCATGTTGTTCACTCTTTTTTAAATAAACCTCCTAAAAAATTATAATTTCCCTGAGGGGTTTAATTTCATGCGCAAAAATGCGCGATTTGCGGTGGGACCGGTTTAGGGTCACAATCTTTATGTCAAACGGGTCGGGTGTGGTTAAAAATAGCTGCTGATGTAGGTTATCTGGTCGGGTGTTCTGTCAATCACTGCGGATGCGGGTGGATGAAGAATGAATGGACGGATGGATGGGCAAACAAAGATAGACGGATCAATGGATAGGCCGATAGACAGACAGACCGACGGATAGACAGATAGTCAGACGGCTGGCTGTTGGATAGGAAAATAGACAGACAGACAGATAGACAGATGACGGATGGACAGATATGTATACGAACAGATAGATGGATGGGCAGATGAAAAGAAAGATAGACAAAGATTAATAGACAGATAAATAGGCAGATAGGCAGACAGACGGCTGGCTGGATGGGTAGACACACAGATAGATGGATGTATGGGTGGATGAAGGATGGATGAATGGATAAAGGATCGATGGATGAACAGATAGATAGACAGACAAACAGATGGATAGGCGGATGGATGAATAGATAGACAGACAAAAAGAGGGATAGAAAGACGGCTGTAAAGATAAATGGATGGATAGACAGACAGACGGCTGGCTGGATGGGTAGACACACAGATAGATGGATGTATGGGTGGATGAAGGATGGATGAATGGATAAAGGATCGATGGATGAACAGATAGATAGACAGACAAACAGATGGATAGGCGGATGGATGAATAGATAGACAGACAAAAAGAGGGATAGAAAGACGGCTGTAAAGATAAATGGATGGATAAAGGATGGATGGATGGCCAGATAGACAATCAGACACAGGCAGGCAGGCAGGCAGGCAGGCAGGCAGACAGACAGACTAGATAGATCGACAGATAGATAAGACAGACAAATACATGGATAGGCAGATGGATAGACAGACGCTGTAAGGATAAATGGATGAAGGATAAATAGATGGATAAAGGATGTATGGATGGGCAGATAGACAGACAGACACAGGCAGGCAGGCAGATAGATGGATAGATAGATAGACAGACAAAATAGATGGATAGGCGGATGGATGGATAGATAGACAGAAAGATGAAGGGCGGGTGGATGGATGGGTGGGTGGATGGATGGATAAAGGGTGGATGGATAGGTGGATAAAGGGTGGATGGATGACAGATGGATGAAGGATGGATGATGGATGGGCGGATGGATGGATGGATGAAGGGTGGATGAATGGATAGATGGATAAAGGGTGGGTGGGTGGATGGATGGATGAATGGATGGATAAGGGGTGGATGGACGGATGAAGGGTGGATGGATAAATGTATGGATGGGCAGATAGACAGATAGCTGGACGGATAAACGTTTAGAAAGAGAGATACGGACAGACAGACAGACAGACAGACAGACACTCACTCGATTCATCTTGACCAAGATGCATGGCTGGCCCTCTGAGTAACCAAAAGTAGCATCACCCAATCCAGAGCACTGATGCAGCTGACTCCTCATGAACGGGCACACCTTTTTCTCCTCATCATTATCTTGCTCGTAGTACTGACCCGGAGTACAGTTTTTATTCGGCACCTGCAGAGAGTCATTGTATGCTGAAGACACACAAGAAAGAGAATATAGTTGGTGAGTGATGAGAAAAATAAATCTCATGAAACAGCAAATCAAACTTCTATCCTGTCTGTTTCCATTGATACAGGAAGTTTAAGACACATTGCATTTGCTAACCTTTGGGTGGTGGCATAAGGCATTCAGATTTCTTTGGAAAAGAATAGATGAAAGTGAGATATAAAATATATACATTTTGTTTTATGTTCACCCGTGTCATTAATGGTTACTGTAGATGACCAGCAGTGACCTAATGCAAAAATGTTGGGAGTTTAAACAGGTCTTGATTTTGGGAGATGTGATATTGGTTCGGTTATAATAAAGAAGTATAAAACAAGAGATCTGCAAGATCAACCTGACCTTCATGGTTCAGTTAAAGCTAGAGTGTCATTAATCATCTGTACCGCTAGAAGGAAATGTCAAGTGATAGAGTAAGAGTAAGAGTAAGAGTAAGAGTAAGAGTAAGGGTACTCACACCCCAGGAAAGACTCCATGTGCGACACATACGTGTTGTATTGCTGGGGAATGGAGCGGTTGAATTTAATATCCATGTATCTTGGCCTAATCATCAGACCTGAGGATACAAAACCAATGCAGATATACATAATACAGATCTAATGCTGTTGCCACAAAAAAACACACAAACATCACCAAGACATCCATTCAAGGTGACAATTTTGACCTAGAAGATAGCTTTTACTAATTTGTAACACACAACAAAATAAAGCACTTCCTGTTTGACAGTAATATGACATCATGTGATGTTTATGATATAGAATGTATGGAAATATTCTCTTAAATGGCACAATATGTAAGATTTTTGAATTAAAATGTCCAAATGCTACAGTACTAGCACAACTCATGTACTTGCATTATCCTAAATGTTTTCAACAATGTCTGTCAACAGTACGATGTCCATGTTATATTTGGTTTATGCTTTTATTGGGGGGTTATGATACCGGTGCCAAATCGATACTGTTAAAACGGTTCCGGTGCCTAACAGTGCCTTAAGCGATACTTTGAAAAAAGAGTCGCAAAAAGATGGAAGAAACTAGTACAGCATAAAACACAATGAAAATTCTTCTCTGTTTGTCATAATTTATTTATTAATGATTTGCCTAAAGCACAATCATCTTTTAATACCTGAATTCTTGATTTCTTCTTTGAGATTTTTGATGTGAACTAAATAAAATCTTTTCAATACTCCACTTTGAGCTCAGTAAAATGTTCTATGATTGGTTGTTAATAATCTGTTCAATGATTGGTTAAAGCCTACGCGGCTGGCGCTCACAAAAAAATAAAGGGCGAGTTCTAATCGAAAGTGACCCTCCCTATGCCCTATTCCCTTCGAAGATCAGATCTCTTGAGGAATATAAACTCAAGAGAAAGTTGCGCAATTGTGTCTCATAGTGTGGCTAATTAAACACACTTGGCAAATAGAGGAATAAAATACAGCGTCTTTTTCTCTTTATTTGGATCGACTGTTCATGCGACGTCCTCTGCGTGAAGTGCCCTTCAATGGCGCAAAACGGTATTTGGAATTCACCCCAAATATTTTGTTATCGGCTTGTGAAAGCATTTTGACGCTTTCTGCATGTCTACAATGAACTTGACACTCGTGACTGCCGCGTCCCATCTCAGAGGCCATTATTCAAAGAATTGTTACCATATTAGCAAAAAAGCTGCCGTCAGAGCAATTGCGACATTCACACGCTCCTCTGAGGATCTTATTTTCCAAATTATTCTTTTAAGTCAGAATATAAAAATAACCTGGACATATGCTCTTACAAAAATTTGTTCGATTTGTATTATTCGGGATGTGCAGATGAGGATTTTTTCACATTTTAAACTTATTAAACACAGCGCATATTTTAAACGAAAATATATTTAGCAAAGAAGTTCAAAAGTTGGCTACATTTCATCTTTAACATTAGATTATTTAATATTTCCATTTATTAATAAAATTAATTTTAAAATGTTTGTTCATTATTACTCTTAACAAAAAACTCAACTCCAATAAAATAGTATCTCCAATGACAAACTTGCTTATATTAAACAGCTTGTTTATTAATAAAACAGATTCGATGGATAGTATCTGCATTAAAACACAAATAAATAAAATACATAATTTTTCATTACTAAGAATGTTTATTTGTTCATTATTATATAATTATTTTTTATTAAAACAGAACAACAATAAAGGAGTAAAATGACTCGCTTATATTAAACAGAACATTTTTAAAAAACGAATAGACGGAAAATATTTTAACTGCCCTATAACATAAAAAATTTAAAGATCCTTCGATCTTTCAAAACAAATTATTGGTTTCCATTTTTTTATTAATATAAAACAATGTAAATATGAACAAACTCACCTAAGTTAAGCAAAGAAATCAAACTTGAATCCTATGTATTATCAAAGCTTTCCGACTTTCACGTGAATTTTGAAAGTCAGGAAATTATTTACACCATATGAGTGCAATATAAATTTAACTAGCGATCATGTGCTGTGCTGGTGTGATAATGCTTTTTGCGCTACAGAGAGCAAAATATTTCAGTGGACCATTTATGCATTTAAGAGGCATATAAAGTGAACTCAAATGTCATTTTCTGTATAAGGAATAGTGAAGGAGTGAATGGTTTCAGACACAGCCTATAACTGCTATCATTCCAAGCTCCTTTTACACGTCATCACGCTGCAGTTCTATTTTTGCATGACATTATTATGCTTTTATGGTAAAAATGATATATTAGGCCTTAAAGATACTCAAATATAATTCTGATAGTATGACGCACAAATATGAATTCTTTATTTATTGTTGAAATACTTAAAAAGGGAATATTATTTTTTATGGTAAATGGACTGCATTTATATAGCTCTTTCATAGACCAATGGCCAATCCAGCGCTTTACAATTTGCCTCACATTCACTCCCACATTCATACACCGACGGCGGTGTCAGCCATGCAAGGCGCCATCCAGCTCGTCGGGAGCAGCTGGGGTTAAGTGTCTTGCTCAAGGACACCTCAACACTTGGTCAGGTGGATCCGGGGACAACCTACATGAACCACTGAGCCACTGCCGTATTTATAATACTTTTATTATAAAACACTTTTAAACCACAACGTCTCGACTTGCATGATCCGTGTGAGGCACCATTGTGACCTGTATTACCCTATTACATAATCATGTCGAAAGGTCACGCATGATGTATGTGAAACTACCGCTCCAGTGTTTGCAAGTGTAGAGAAAGAGGAGCGTTTAGACGTTGTTGAATGTGGAATGATATTAATTAATGTCTTTGTGTCAGTTTATTTTTTTAAATGGTACGCAAGTCTCAGTTTCATATATGTAACACGTGACCTATGAAGTTTAAAAGTACAATTTTTTTTTCTTGGTGAAAATGACAATTGTTGCCTCAGTTGGGATGGTTTAGATCAATTTTAAACTGTACTGAATTGTATAGGTTTTATGAAAGTGAAATATTCCTTTAATTTGCCAAGACAATGAGAATTTGCAGATTCATTTCTCAGAAAAGTGTGGTACTTTGAAAAGTGCTCTGTTTATTTGATCAGTCTGACCAAGTGTGCCGCACAAGCCCTGAAAAGTGAAGCCAAAACTGATGTAAATTCAAGTGTTTGTTTTTAAAACAAGTTTGTTTTTATTTAGTTATTTAATGCTTTATAGCTTTATGGCTTTACTTCCTGCTCACTACTGCGCAGGACTGGTCCCAAAAACGCTACTACGCAGACTCAAGACCCAAGATGTCAGCGTCTTATCGGGACACTGACGGCTTCACTTTTCACCAATGGAAGAGAGCGAACGGGCGTCATCCATCTTTTTTTACAGTCTTTGAGTCTGACATGTCAGCACATGAGTTGGAGGATCAGTGATTTATGGCAGATAGGCTGGACAGTACCCATGTAAAGATAATGTTGAAATGGCTGATGCTTTACACAGATGCTCTTTTGCAGTTGTCTTGTCAACGTTTGAGAGTTTAATGGGCGTCATCATTATATTAGAAAACCTTTGTGTCGAGAAAACTAATGTGCCAATGTGCTCATTAATACCTGCCTTCAAAAATACAAGCTTGAAACATTCAAAGCTCTAATAATTGGACCACAACTTGTCTAAAATGATGTCCAACTGTGTCTGTACTGAGAACATTTTGTTACTAAAAGATCTAGAGGAGGGGGGGAGTGGGAGGAATAAATTGACACTTGGGGAAGGATGAATGGTAGCGAGAGAGTGAGAGAGAGAGTGAGAGAGAGAGTCTCAGATTCCCGGGTTTCCAGCACTAAAGGACAGAATTGGAGCGCTCTCAGTGTGAGTACTCTACACGAGTGTGTGGGCAGATGAGTGTGACTGTATGTATGTGTGTGTGTGTAGGAGGTTAATGGATGATGTGTAACACTGCTGGAGACTGGTGCTGCGTTCTGATCGCAACAGAGGTAACGTTAAAAATAGCGCTGAATAAATCACATCCGCTAAATGGATCCTCAGAGTAGAGGTCAATAGTAGATTTTGCAGATGCCGGTGGAAAAAGGGGTCGATAACCAATTATTCGGTTGATAGCAGAGCTGGACAATATTTTATATTAGATATTATAGAGATAATTGTGCTGAGGATATAAATTACCAATGGCTAAGCTATGGATGCTAGGGGTGCACTGATAAATGCCGATATACACTAATAATACGTTGCTGATAACTATTCTTAATCGCACAGTCGATAATATTCACAGCTATTTCATGTACTACAGCTTTTGATCAGTAAGTCCTTATCGATCTAAAATCACTGTTAGTTTGACTCGTTTATAATATGTTTTTGAAAAAGAAACACTCGTCAAACATAATCATAATACATATTCTTTATCATCATGAAAATACGTGAAGAACGGCAATATAAATATATCCTTAAGACATTTCCATGAGCTGCGTGTGTATAGTAACTCGTCTGCCGCGCGCATTGAGTTTCTGCACAAGAGCGCCCTCTGGCTTTTGGATGTAGCGGCATTTCACCATAATTCATTGAGAAGCATAGCAAGCGTCACTGGCCGATATATTGGTGCACGCCTAATGGATGCAGTGATTTTTTTACCTTACAATTTTTTTTACTGGATTTTTTTTCCAAAATTAACTTTGCTGACTCTTTCAGTAATAATAAACATACAATAGTTTCCGGAGTATAAGTCGCACTTTTTTCATAATTTGGTGGGTACTGGAACTTCTAGTCAGGTGCGACTTATGTTAAAATTAATTCATATAAACCAAGAGAAACCATTACAGTCTAAAGCTGCCAGAGTCTGCTCTATGCTGCTCCTGTATTTTTGTAATTCAATGATGTTCAATTCAGTGATGGGGAATGACTTCAGGACCTTTTTGAACTTGATTTGGCTTATCGTGTTAATTTAGCCTATTCAGCCTCTTAGGTACATACATCGGTAAATTCTATTGTGTATGGTGTAAATAACTGTTTATGTTACTTTAACATGTACGGGCACCTATTCAGCCTGCTGTTCTGTGTTCCATTTTTTAGTTAAATAACTTGCCTTTCCGGATTAAATGTCTGTTCTTCGGCTTGAATATTGTGAAATAATTTTCTAAATAAATGAGACATATAGTCCAGTGCGACTTATATAGGTTTTCTCCTCTTCAAAACGCATTTTGGACTGATGCGACTTATACTCTAGACCGTTTCATAGGGCGCACGTGCGGTGACACGATAAGCGTCTGGTCCGAACTTTATTTCCAGCTTCTGTTTGTTCAATAGTCTGACTAGTTGCTGAAACTGAACTCTTAAACAAATACCTCAATGAAAATAACAAATGTTATGCGTTCCTATGTAATCTATGTGTTGTTTATTTTTCTTGTAATATAAATAAACTACTTTAAAAGGACTTTGTTGTTATTTATTCTTTGCAGGGTTTACCGGTAGTTACGTGATGACCACGAAAGCCTCCTGTTTATGTTGTTCCTGGTGAAACCATCTATAGTCTGGAAAATATGGTACATTTGCATAAAGCATCCATATTTGTCCAGGCCCATGTTGATTAGAGTATTAAAAACTTGAAAAGTGTTAAATTAAGGTAAATATAGAACAGATAAAAATCTGTTTTGCTTTTAAAGTTATGTAAGGAATAATTGACGATGGGCCGTTGAATTACTAGAAAATAATGCACACCCAATGTGCTAATGCACTGCGGGTGTGCATTATTTTCATATAATTCAAAGGACCGGAGTCAATTATTCTACTTATTTTGTCAGAATATAATCTATAATCCAGCTAAGAAGTTTACCTTAAAGAATCCTAGAACTTTTTTGGGAAACACACCCAATAACCAGTAGCAGTTTAATACAATGGCATAGCAATTTGGCAATCATGCCGTATCATGGTATTCCTACCGACGGATAGGCATAAACCTTAGTGTTTTTTCTCACTGGTTTTATCAGTAAAAATTATATGTGGACATTCTCTATAAAATACCAGCGCTTGAGGCCAGTTTCCCTGAAGTCTGTGTTTATTAGGGTCATTAAACTGCAAGACAAGACTCATCATGTGATGTCAACATGGCAACCCAATGAGGAGACCTACTGTACAGGACAACTTTAGCTTTAAGCACTGATATGTGACCTGGCCTGTGAAAACCTGGATAAAGTTGAATAATCAAATTTTGAGATTTAAACGCCTAAGTAGTCATCATGAAATTAAAAATAAGAATATGCAATTTGTGTTTATTGCTCTAAATTATGGATTATAAACTAAGCTATCAAGAAACAACTCTCAAGTTTTTCTTTATAATATGAAAAATACTGAAATCAATGATTTTATTGACACTGCACGGTTTTATTAAGAAATTATGGTTTCTAATTTTATTGCAGTTTTACATAAATGCTAATCTTTACATTGTAATTTCTCAAAATCATGATTTTCTGAGACTAATATATACACTAAGGTCATGACAAAGATTTGATACATTTCAAAGATACAAAGTGATTTTTCACCAAATGTTCTTTACTTTATATCGAATGATTTTATGTAAAAAACAATAAATGACCAAAAGACAGACTTTATTTGGGTTTTCACAGGCAGGGTCACATATTGTATATCAGGAGCCTTCACCTCATGCACGTGTGTTCAGCATTTAAAAAAAATGTCACAAGTACTTTTTTAAATTTGTATAAAGTTAAAAGTGCATTTTTACGAAACATCACACACATTTCAAATCACATTTCTTAAGTTATTTTATTGCCCCCAACAATAAGAGAATTTTCTCTTGCACAATTGTCACAATTCTCTTTTGTGAAAACTCAGCAAACCCTTCCTCCAACACTGTAATGCAGGGTTCCCCAAATCTTACCTTGGAGGACCGGAGCTCCAACCCTGATCAAACACACCTGAGCAAGCTAATTAAGGTCTTCATGATCACTAGACAATCACAGGTGGGTGAGTTTGATTACGGTTGGACCTAAACTCTGTAGTGCTCCGGTCCTCCAGGGTAAGATTTGGGAAACCCTGCTGTAATGGACTTGTGGTGGGATTGTTTACCTGGATTAGCCACTCGGTCCCTGTATTTGGGAGTGTAATCATCCAGAGTCTGAAGCATCACCCACATGGTGAGGGAGAACATTCCAGCCAGGAATCCATAGAAGACCAGATAAAAGAGGAAAATAAGACCTGCAGAAAGAAAAGAGAGAAAGAAAACATATGCATCAAAACTAATGTGGTTGCATTCGCACAATATTGCCGTTAGGGTTGCTCCGTTATGGGCAAAATCATAATCACAATAATTTGGTTTTTTTTCATTTGCATGAAAACATGCATTTATTTAACCTTTTTACTGAGCAAGTATTACATAAGGCTATACATGTCAAAGCAGTTGTGCCTTTAGAAGTGCCTTACAAACACATCGGTCCAGTGGCATGCAATTTATATTTCAATTATTAATTGTTTTACCTCGATTATCTTGTTTTTGTAATTATTTGAATAAAATTTTTTATTGCACAGCCCTAATTGCAGCTATGAAATTAAATTAAAATTACACAGAGCCATATTTCACAGAGAAGCTCGGCAAAATCGCATACATTATCGGAGGCGATTTGAACGGAATTTTTGCCTAGCTTCTTGTTGAAATGCGGCTGTGTGTAGTAAATGCTGCTCCATTTGATAGCAGGTGATGGCGATTTACTACTTATCAAGAAACCGGCTTAACTGATGAGATACGCATGAGAATCGCAGGCGATTTATCGCCCACACATACTATATAGTAAGCGAAAATCATATATATTAGTATTCGAACAACAGTAGGTCAAAAGAACCTGGGTAGATTTTCAAATGGGTCACATGACATTGAAAACATGGCAGATGCAGTATGTCTGAAATGTATTTATACTGCACCCACACATACTACACAGAACATACTTTTTAAATAATAAAGCAGTAAGTACTTCATCTAATTGTGTACTAACTGTCACAGTACCCGATTTCAGACGCAGCAAGGGAAAAGACAAATACGTTTGTGATCGGAATGTTGTATAATTAGTGCTGTCAACCACCGCAAACGATAGCCTCAAGTTATAAACCACCAATACTGCTTTAACACACAGTATGGTTAGAAAAGTATACATGGGAATCGAGTAGTGATGCTCCGATCAAGATTTTTGCAGCCGATACCGATCACTGATTTGTAATCTTCGTGATCGGCCGATACCGATTCCGATTTTTTAAAAAGCTGATATGCAAGCTCTTTGATGACTGTAACGGTTACATTTTTTCTAGATAAAATAATACCACGGATGTTGCCTTTGTTATATTACTTGCAGTAATTAGGTATATTATTGTTTTAATAGAGACTCAAATAAATAAGCACAACAAATATTTATTCTGCAAAGAGAAATTTAATATGGCTTTAAAAAGGCTTATGTCTCCTAAAATTACTGAAAATAAAACACTTCACAGTCTTTACTGTATTAATTAAATATACATGCATTCGTATGAAGTATAAAAGTTCTTTAGTCAAGAGCAGAGAGTGATTTTATTGAGAGACGAATGCAGCTTTAAGACATGAGAGAGAGAGAGAGATCGCTCTGTTCACGTGCACTGATGACAGGCTGCTGTGTGTGGGCGGCGGCGGCTGAACGCAGACAAGCAGCTGTGAGGAAAATAAAAGTTTAAACGCTCAAAACTTTAAAACGCATGCAAATAATAAACTTTTGGCATGAGGATGCAATTGTCCGTGATAGATATGTGTTGTATACGCTGTTTGATGGGGATGTGAAGACGCCTCGCGCTGTTGACCGGAGCGCGTCCGCATAGAAAATACGCATATCTCTGTAAAGGCAAAGAGAGACATACAAATCTGCACGCCGCACATGAGCAATGGGTTATAAAAATGCTAGCGCTACGTAAAAAATGGCTTTAATTCCAGCCGCATTCAGGATCCTTTTGATGACAAAAGTAAACAGAAAGATCGGTTTATGAGATCGGCAGATTTAGCGTGCACCGATCGAGTCATTTAATGCCATTATCGGCCGATAGCGATCGGCGGCCGATCGATTGTAGCATCCCTAGAATCGAGGTTGAAATGAAGAATGTAACCGCTAAATTATAATAATTGAAATAAAAACAGGGCTGGTAAACAATTCTTTGCAGTACACATAGATATTTAAATGTTTTGGCTCAATGGGTTTTCAATTTTCCAAAATGTTCCCAAGGACATGAAATGTTTCCCTAGATCTTGCACTCCATTTATGACAAATTAGGTGGAACATTTGTTAGACAATAACTCTATTACACCCAAATATACTCACACATTCAGTGCAGAATGTAGTAATGAACCTAATGTGCTACCTGCCATTAAAATAATAAGAATATGATGAAAAAGCACGCTCTCGTGAACGTGCGTCGTTATTACCGGAAGCTATTTATGTTAATTTGTAAAGTTTTAAATATTGTTTTTATGGGGGGGGGGGATGTCGATGACGATTCTGAATGGCACAGCCAATATTATAGCTTTTTCATGTACTACGGCTTTTGATCACTAATTCCTTATCAATCTGAACTGACATTGATGAGCGGAGCTTTTCACCCAAAGTTGAATATTTTTCAACTTTCGGCTCCCAGCGCTGAAAAACCACAGAGCGCTGGTTTTCAGCTCGGAAGAAGATCACAAGCTGTTGGCTTTTTTTGAAAAACGCAGAGATGGAGTTTATAAAACAAATATAAGCTTCAGCAGTACCACTTGGGTTTTAAAGCTTGAGAATTGGTTAAATATTCCAAGTTGGAAACTTACGGAATTAAACCAAATAATATGTATATTTTCGGAAATTTATACAAACTGTGTTACATACAAGAATTAGCTTTCTTGACATCTGACTTATCTTCATCTGTGTGCCACAATTTCAATATATTCCCATTTAATTTCCTTGGAAATTTTCTAAAATTCCCAGAATTTTGCAGCTCAAGGTACCACGGTGGTAACAAATGACAATATCGCAGTACGTCAGAAATTGTCATTGTATGCCATGAATAGCAAGGTACTGCCTTTATAGTAATTCAGAGAACAACAAAACTCTGGAATATAAAAAACACATCAAACACAATACATAATAGTATTGTGGTGGGATAAGACAGCAACAACATGGACATTGATATATAGTTCATCATTGTGCTGAATGACTATCATTATTCATACCATATTGTTGATAGTGTAATCTCAAATGCAACTCCGGGAAACCCATTCTTTTCCCATTACACATTCAGACAGTAATACTATTGGCACTTAAAGGGTGGTGAGAGAGGAATATAAATAGCAGCAAAGAAACATCAAAACAAGGTAAAAATAAAATGCTCTGTGTGTAAGAGCGTGAGAGAGCCATTGAGAGAATATGGTGGAGTTATTTTAGATGCATTTCTTCTTTGCTGTGATGTCTCTGAGGTAGACTTGTACTATAAATAGTATCTGGGGGAGGACACTTTAGTGATGGCACAGCACTGGCCTGAGGAGATGAACACGAACACACACACACACACACTTTGTATTTCTTTTCACTGTCATAATATTCTCCTGCTGAATCACTCGTAAAGACTTGCAAATGAACAATAATCATGACAATTTCTATAACAGATATTCATGTATGAAAATTACATTGAAATTTATTTAGAAACTTAATACTAAAAATATTGGACAAAACTGGGTGCTTTATTTTACATTCACTGAAGCCATACTGTTGCTTGAAATGAGTAAAAGACCAACATTTATTTGGTAAAAAGTCTCATTTTATTCAAAGACAAATGCTAATGGGTTCTTCCGTAAATGGTTAATGGACTGCATTTATATAATGCTTTCATAGACCAACAGCCATCCAAAGTGCTTTACAATTTGCCTCACATTCACCCATTCACTCAGTCATACAGCGGTGTCAGCCATGCAAGGCGCCATCTAGCTCGTCAGGAGCAGCTGGGGTTAGGTGTCTTGCTCAAGGACACCTCGACACTTGGTCAGGTAGAGCCGGGGATTGAACCACCAACCTTCCAGTTTGTAGACAACCTACATGAACCACTCAATATGCATGGTCCCTATTAAATAAAAATAAAATAAGCCACTGCCACCATATCTCATATTTTAAATCAAATCTGATACGGCACATCCTGATGTTTTTATAAGCTTTAAAAGCTACGGTTTTTCTGTCAATAATTACTTGCATTTGGTCGGTTCTTCACACAAAACCTTCAGAGGACTTGTTGTATACTTTTATAATGGTTACGTATATTCAAGACTTGACAGCCTTTGGTCACAATAAGTTTTCACATTAGGGAAAATAGCAGCCTAACACATAATGCAGGCCAAGGTCAAGCTCCCATGCCGGCTTTTGTAGCTAAGCAACTAGGAGCAATTTTACATGCTCTTTGCTTTAAATAGTCCTGCAGTAACGATTCTTAAAATAGATTTTTAAAACCAAAACTAATTGAAGAATGGACACTTACAGTGACCATCTCTCAATCTCTGAATTGAGATGGAGAGAACATGGAGAACAGCAGATGTGAAGGATGTGAAGTTATCGTCATGACAACCAGACATGTTGCAATCTGATTTGTCGGCAAATTAATTTGCACACACAAACCAACAGGTTTCATTTTCTGCTTATTATTTTACAGACGACACAGTCTCTGAGGATTTAATTGGTTTGAAACCAGGACGGACACATTTACATTTCGAGTGATTGTTTGGGTAAACCCAGATGTCCGATCTGATGTCATTTAGACTAATGTTGAGCTCTGCATGTTTCAGCTCACACATTAGACAGATAGGTTCCCATGCGTTTTATGTCCTCCAATGAACTTCGAAACCTTTTCAAGAAGCTGATGAGCGCAGGTGCAAATACTCAAGAGAAACAACATGACAAAGATGAAGTGATGAAAGCTGTTGTTTAATTCACAGGGTCCCTACAGGGTTCACTTTTCCCTACATACTAAGCAGAGGACTCCTGTTAAAGTTTACATCACCTGTAGACATTGGACACACTCCTTTCTCCACATTTATTGTTGCAACAAAAATTTGACGGTAGGTGGTGCCCCATTAACCGACGATGGCTAAATTTTAAGTACCAGTCAGACCAAACACAAGCATTCCTCCCAATTACGATATTCCCATGAGTTGGCAGAAAATACCCTGTGAGGGAAATACCCTGTGCACTTCAGAGGGCGCTACTGGGCAATTGGAAAATACTTTCAAAGAGATCCTACTCTGTACTCAGTAAGTGAGATGGGATTATCAATGCTGTGATAAGTAGCCCCATCACTGACAGAAAGCCACTCATCACCTCTCTCTCTCTCTCTCTCTCTCTCTCTCTCGCTCCATCTTTGCTCTGGCTAATGGCTCTTAAATTGTGTTTCTGATCTCATTGGGTCAATACCAACAACACTCAACAAACAACTGATGTGTGTTCAACTACACAATACATTTTACAGTAGTGGCTAAAATTATTAGACAGATCTGAAAATACTGACCGTTTTTGCCTGATGGTTGCTTTGAACACAACAAATATCAGATGAAGGGAGTCGTACGGTTTTTATTCACTTTTAACTTTAATATTTGGCATGTCCAGCAATTACAGCAGCACATATCTCTAGCGTATTGTCAATATATTTCCTAAGATCTTTATCAGTTGTGTTATCCCATTCCCTCTGCAACTCAAGCAAAAGGGCTTCCTTTGAATATACAAGTGCAGTTTATTTTCCAACTCGCCCAAAATTTGCTCAATGGGGTTGAGGTCCGGACTTTTAAGGGGACAGGAAATTTTGGATATTTTACTAAACTGCCCGCTAAGTTTGGACCTCATCCCCATCGAGTCGTTTCAGTACCTGTCGAGTAGAAACTTCGCGTGGGAAGTCCAACCTGTGCTTTTAGCGCATGTCAGCGTGTGAAATATTCTCCCAAAACCACTCTGGTCTTGTTTATTTTTTCAGAGGCCTTTCTCTTCTTGTCATACAATTCGTAGACACTTTTCCTCTTGCGACCCTCAGACATTTTGAAAAAACACGATGAGAATGCGAGCTTGAATAAATGGCTGAAACCGTAGCCCACCACACACATATCCCCCTGAAGTGTGCATGTGCAGAAAGCGAACCTAGAGACGAGCAAGTACGACGGCCTTACGTCAACATATCACCAGAATGATTGACAACTGGAATGACCAATAGTCTTGATGATCCACTCAGAAAAAGAAAATCTTCCGCTATACCTTTAAATTGTGCATGCTTGCTTAGTCTACGAGTCTGTAGGGTGTCCCATCTGTAATTTTTACGCTCGGAAGTGTGCTCATCAGCGCCCCCTTTGCACCATTGATGCAGTCCTCACGCATTTTACCAACCCAGAGCAATCAGACAACGGATGGGAGGAGTTCACACTGATGGGAAACTTCTTTTTTCTATTTCCGGCATAATGCTTGAGTCTGTCCCAAAATACGACTCGCGTCATGGGTCCCTAAGGTCTGCACTACATGATGTCATCAAAGTGTGGACTCTGAGGAAGTCCACAAGTCCAGAGTGGGCCATTTGGGACAGGGCCATTTTGTGAAATTTCACATAGACAGTAAAAGAAATGGACCCAGCGACCCCATTGGATTCAATGGAGACAAGTGATGTCTATTAGAAGCACACACTTCCTGGGGGTCGAGCGTGCTGCGCAGACTCAAACTGAGCTAAATGACGTTGATGTCATGCGAGCAACCTGTCTGACAATTGTAAGTCTTCTAATAGCTGTGCCACGCGAAATCTGAATCACCCACAAATCTTGCAGAGACCAAATCTTGGTAAGTATTCTGATTAATAATCTCCCTTGACTTTATCCCTCCACGTCCACCCGATTGCCTCATAGACAGTAAAATATTGCCTCAGGCGTCTCCTCCTGTCCATACGGTAATTTCTCTACGGTGCGTCAGAGAGTCGCAGGTTATGACGCAATCGTTAGCATATTTTTACAAAAACTGCTTCTACTGGGCCATAACGTAAGATACAAGGTAATGGAGCCTTTTATACATTTTCGTGTTTCTTTAGAAATAATTACATTGACAAATAGAGTCTTTAAATGCCTCAGATGTAAAGTTATAAGCTGCCAAAATAAATGGGAGTCAGTGGAATGTTAACAGCAGGTGGGGTTTGCTAAGCAATGGCGGCACCCGGGGAAGCTTCAATAAAATATGAAACCCTGCCACCCTGAATTTTCATGGCTGAACACTTTCCATGGGAATTAATGAGAATAAACTGGGAGTTTGAAAAAAATTGCAAAGATGCCTATAACAAGAAACATAAAATGTAGTAAAAAATCTTGCAGCGTAATTTTGTTTAAAACAACAAGATTTTACGCAATTTCAGTTGAATTTCTACCCTGCACATTCCTCATGCACATGTACACAGCACAATGCTTGCTTACTAGAAGGATTTCTGATCAAATAAATCCAGGCTTGATGAGTGCAACTATCAGGACTTTTGATGAATAAAATGTTAAAGAAAAACAAATCTATTATAACAAAGAACAATTTATTTAAAATAAAAAGCTTTTGTAACAATACACATGTATATGACTTATGAATAATTCCCCTAAATTCCCGTTCCATTTTGGAATTTTCCAAAATTCCCCAGATTAAGTTCCCATGGAATCTTTCAGAAAACATTCCACACCTTTGCAACTCTAGGCAGAAGCAGCAGTAAGAATGAATACGAAACGATTTTTGCAATTTAATTCGGCACTGCCGGTGTTGCTGAAAATGTGCTTTACTTTTTAATTTCATTGACCACTTAAAACTCAAGTAATTCTGCAGAAGTACACTGTATAAACTGCAGTAAGCCAGTTTAACAGTAATTTCCCCATTAAAACCCTTTTACACAATAAAAGACCCAAGACAATAAAACTCCAGAAGGAAAGTCTCTTGGGCTTCTCTCAGCGGTTGAGAAATCTAACCCACTTAAGTAGCAGATACTTCACTGCGCTGTTCATTTACGCTGGGTTAAAAATACTTCTGTGCAGGGTTTGGGGGTGAGGATGTGTGGAGTCACACTAGGGTCCAGTCTGGTGGTGTTGTACCATGGCTTACAATGTGAGAGCACCTCCCATCTGTTTTTCTGCAAGCTGATACTCCTGAGCTACATACTAGAACTTTAACTACAAGAGTTCACATAAACAAGCACAACTATTTGTAAGGAAAAGACAGAAATGCTGCCTTTAATATGGTATTTTACAGTCCCCACAGGATTTCTGGGCAGAAAATGCTTGACTTTGTAGCGGCTTTGTTCAAATTTGAAGCTTTTTTGTTATTATTTTTGTGTAAAAACAAAAAAAAATACTTGAATAGGCAAGCACATGATTATTCTTCTAAACTACTACCTGTGAAAACATTTAATCACTTTCAATGTTTTCACTTTGATTCAACAGTATACCATGGATAATATTCAAACCACATTTTAATACTTTACTGATCTCAAACCTTACTCTCTCTCATAACACTAAATTTCAACATTTCAAATAAACAAACATAACAAAACAATGAAATTTACTAAACAATCCATCAAAATGCAACATATTAACAGCAGGCAAATAATTGTTATACAAAGCTTTCGTTATTCATTCAGTTATGTCACTTAAAAATATAAGGCCCTTTCTCTCTCTCTGACCAAGGCTTAAGCATTGTAATTTCATTGTGACATGACTTAACCAGAGGTGGAAAGTAACAAATTATATGTACTTGCGTTACTGTAATTGAGTACTTCTACTTTAAAAAGTTTTTAAAATCTGTAATTTTACTTTTACTTAAGTATGTTTTGTTTGCATGTATATTGGTTGATTGATTGATGGGCGGGGGAACATGCTGAACTCATAATCATTATAAATATTCTTTATTATCATGAAAATACCTGACAATGTATATATGCTTATGCCTTTTCCTGGAGATGTGTGTAAGAGTTTCTGCACGAGAGCGCTCTCTGGCTTTTGGATGTAGTGGCATTTTACCGTAATTTATTGAAAAGCAAAGCAAGAATCAACGGTCGATTTATCGGTTCATCTCCAATTTTAAATATGAAGCAGGTCTTTGACTATCATATTTATTTATAACATATCAGCACTTTCTTTTGTGAAGCACTTCTAAGGGTCCATGTCCAGTGCAAATAAAACGGTTATGTTTTCTTTCAAAAGGTAGTTTCCCTTTCAATACAGTTCACTTCGCATTGCGTCAGTTTGCTGACACTATGGGGGGAAACTCCTGTTTACTCCACCATTGAAGCCTATTGGTTAACGTCTGTAGAAAATACAGACCAATGACGTTTGAGCCCTCGCGGGGCGTGGCACACGTTTTGATACAAGTCCGGGATTAAATGTCAAGAGCTTTTACTTTTCTCCTTCAGCGCGAACCTTCTCGCTGCTCCGAAGAAGCCCTTACTCGCCGTCGATCCGACCACTGCAGCGAACTACTACACTCCAGCGTGCTCCTCTGCCGCTTTCCGGTTGAGTATAAAAGAGCGAATTTCATTCTAAAAGAGCGAAGCGCGTTGAGATTATGTCACTTCGGCACTGTGGCTCATGCCGAGCCCCTTTGCCTGTGGAGGACCTCCACAAGAAGTGCGTCATCTGTCTGGGTCCTGCCCACGCCGAGGCCGTGCTCACCGAGGGGGGCTGCGCCCACTGCGAGCTCCTTCCAATCGCGGTGCTGCGCTCCCGCCTCAATATCTTCAAAAGGAAGGCTTCCCGTGCTCTCCCACCTAAACAGCAGCGGAGCTGTGAAGTCGAGAGGCGCCCTGAGACCAAGTCCACGCCGGCTCATCCCCTGCATGCTCCGTCTTCTTGCCGTCGTCCTGTCACCTTCGTCCATAAGGACCAACGCCCCCTGCCGAGTGCTAGCGGCATGGTTTCCTTTGGGTCTGGTGACACCGTGGAGATGATGTCATCTTCTGAGGAGTTAGAGGATTGGGCGGCTTCAGATGACACCGCCCAAGCCGCCACCGCTAAAGAACCCACCGAGTCGCGTCAACACAACTCTGAGCTCGTCCGCATCCTTACTCAAGCAACAGCGGAGCTCAATATCCAGTGGTCGCCGCCGTCAGAGCCTTAACTCAGCCGTCTGGATGAGTGGTTCCTGCAGCCCGGGCGCCATCAACCATCCCTAAGCCAACACCAGCTCAACCCCAGCAGGGAGCTGAACCGGAGGTTAAACGCCAGCGTCCTGCACGACCGGCTGGTCCACCTCGATGCCGCGGTCCCTGTCCTAGGATCACTCTTGACCCGGTGCCGCTTCCTGAAGAGAGTCTGAGGAGGTAAAGAGGCTCTGGTCTCGCTTTGGCCGGCCCTCGAAAGTTCTGCGTGTTTTAGTCCCCTCGGGCGCTGGACACACCCTCGCTGTAACCACGAAAAACACATTTTTACCTTTTCACAAAAAGAGCAAATTTCCTCCTCTGTACACACACACACGGCTCACCGTCCATAAGCATATCGACGCTCTCCGTCAAACTTCACGTTTGGCAATCCACCCCCGGTATGCCGGGCTGGATTCTAAACGTGATCCAAAACGGTTATTCCCTTCAATTCGCTCTGAGACCACCCCGGTTTTGTGGCGTTCTCTGCACCACTGTCCCAGACGATCGCATGCAGAACCTCAGGGAAGAGATGCGTTCTTTATTGCTAAAAGACGCGATAGAGACTGTCCCGGTGGATCAAAGCAAATCAGGCTTTTACAGTCGTTATTTTCTCGTTCCAAAGAAAGACGGCGGCCTCAGACCGATATTGGATCTACGCGTTTTGAATCTTGCTCTTGTCAAACAGCCGTTCAAAATGCTTACAGCCAGACGAATCACGGTCAGACGCGAGGCGGCGTCATTCAGAGCGGGTTCACATCTCCCTCTCAAACGATTCCAAAAAATGCTGGGTCTGATGGCAGCAGCATCCCCATTCCCCACTAATACCGTTGGGAATGCCATTCGTGAGACCGCTTCAGTTGTGGTTGAAATCGAAAGTTCCGCCCCGTGCTTGGTTGTCGGGCCACTTACTAATCAAAATCACGTACAGCTGCGTGAAAGCGCTTTCGATATGGACATCCCCTCACCTTTTCCTCTCGGGCATGGAGCTCGGCTTAGTGAGCAGGAGGAAAGTGGTGACCACGGATGCATCTGCGACAGGTTGGGGCGCTCACTGCGACGGCGAACCCACCTTCGGTACGTGGAACAACCAATTGTCTCAGCTACATATCAACCACCTTGAGATGTGGCCGGTTATCCTAGTGCTACAACACTTTCGACTGAAACTCCAACATCAGCAAGTTCTGACAGTATGACGGTGGTCTCATTCATAAACCACCAAGGAGGGTTGAAATCTCGCTCCCTATCCAGGCTGGCGAAACAAATTTTATTATGGGCTCACGTGAACGTACGTTCGTTGAAAGCGACCCACGTACCGGGTGTAGCCAACATGGGTGCAGACATTTTCTCGCGCAACGATCCACCGCTGGGAGAATGGAGGCTGCATCCTCAGACGGTCGAGAAAATATGGACCGTCTTCGGCCGAGCGGAGATCGATCTGTTTGCATCAAACGAGAACGCGCATTGTCCGATCTTCTTCTCGAGACTCCAAAGATGCCCTGTCGCAAACATGGCCGGTGTGTCTTCTATACGCTTTTCCTCCGGTGGCTCTGTTACCACAGGTCCTTCAGAGGATAAGAGAGACGAAATGCGCGATAATCCTGATCGCCCCGTTTTGGCACAATCAACCGTGGCTCCCCGACCTATGGCAGCTGAAAACATCAGCACCATGGCCAGTACCGCTGAGACAACCGTCACGCCTTTCAGGACGCGTGTTAAATACTCTAACGGAAGCTAGGGCCCCATCTACCAGGTGCCTTTATGCTCAAAAGTGGTCTATTTTTTCTGACTGGTGCACAACGAAAAACTTAAACCCAAACACCTGTGAAGTGGAGCATATTCTCTCCTTTCTACAGGAAATGTTGGACAGCGGTCGCGCGAATCACGCCCTTATCGCCGGTCACACCGTGGGAAAACATGATCTTATCATTAAATTCCTCAGAGGCGCTCGCAGACTAATCCCACCGTGACCTTGCATGGTCCCGTCTTAGGATTTGTCCACGGTTCTGAAAGCGCTGCGCAGTCCCCCTTTCGAGCCCCTTGAGCAGGCTGACCTGCGCGCTCTCTCATTTAAAACCGCTCTCCTCTTGGCGTTGGCATCGGTTAAACGAGTGGGCGATCTACACGCGTTTTCAATTGACCCATAGTGTCTGGAATTCGGTCCTAATGATAGCAAAGTGATCCTTAGACCGAAAGCGGGATACATTCCTAAGGTCTTGACCACGCCATTTAGAGTTCAGGTGGTTTCACTTCTCGCCCTCCCACCGGCGGACAGCAAACAAACCCCGAACACGCTCTGCCCCATCAGAGCGTTAAGAATATACACGGACCGCTCTGCCTCATACCACAAGTCAGATCAGCTGCTCGTAAGCTTCGCGCACCACTCTTTAGGTATGCCGCTCACTAAACAGAGGCTATCTAAATGGATCGTCAAAGCCATCGCTTTGGCTTACGCCTCCCTGAATGAACATAGTCCAGTTTAAAAGCCCACTCCAAGCGAAGTATGGCTTCATCATGGGCTTGGTCTACAGGGACTTCTATCTTTGACATTTGTAATGCGGCCGGCTGGTCCTCGCCATCTACGTTTGTCAGATTTTATAGCCAGGATGTCCCTGCCTTACAAGCACAGATCTTATCGGCATAATGTTTACGCGACTGCGTTTCTGTATGCCTTCATGGTGTGCTGCGAGCTCACCGTCATGGCTATCTATTAATAAATTATGCACTGCTCACGGCGCACTCAGGGAACTCGCCATCTCGTGGTCTGTTATACATGCATCATGGTGTGTTTAGAAACTTTACTGTATGCGTATTACTGTCTCATATATGGTGCTTACACTAATGCTCGCTAGAGCTATGTACACGCTGGGTATAGGCCACATGCAGTGTCTCTCCAGTAAGGGCACCTCAATCCGTTGTGCATGCACGGCGGGATGGGATTACGTTCCCCCATAGCGTCAGCAAACTGACGCAATGCGAAGTGAACCGTATTGAAAGGGAAAGCTTAGGTTACTCACGTAAAACACTGCTCATCTGAGTGTAATCAGAAGCCATAACCGATCCATTCATGGGCTGACTTGAAGGGGGTAAACACTGCGACTCTGTGATGTTTCAAACACTGCTCTGTTTGTCTGAGCACCCAGACACGTCAACTACTGGTGTAGCCCATGAGTTGATAGACTACTTATTTACCCAAACAATGCCAGATTTTACCACGGTTAAGGGGGTTTTAGGTTTTCCACTTACATATAAAGTAGTGAAAATCAGCAAAGTGGCATCTGTAATTCAGCTTTAAATCTTGCCATGCTGACATTCATTTATGCAAGTATGATACTGTTTTTATACGACAGGGTCCATGATCGCTGAAAGCCAATGTTGATATTTGAAATCACCTAAACAAACACGCCCCTACCCCAATAGAATCTGGACCTTCTTTTGATAGACCCGCCCCACACAGACGCAACCCAGGCAACGATGTCGGTTAGTCGACACGACCCTTGATGCTGATTGGCTACAAGTGTGTTTGGGTAGTCGGCTTGACTCCCTTTTCCAAAGCATTTTTCAGAAATTGTGCACTCTGCCTTTAAAAGACAAAGTCCAAAAACCCTTGCATACAGCACTAATTTCGTATCATTTTATCATTGTATTGTTTTACCACGGTGGAGTAATACAGTAGTAAGGCACATTACTGTTGCAATAATTTTTCAGCTCCTCATCTATTGAGATCAAAGAGCCAAAACTGTTATATAATATACTGATATATGCCTGTATACGATTTCACAACATAGCCAAAGAATCACAATATTAAAATATTGTGAGTCTTTGGCTGCATCTCTAAATCGCATACAGTGACAGTAGGTACTGAATTAGATGAAGTACCTACTCATCAACCGTTAAAGCAGTAGGTACTATATAGTATGAATATGGATAGTGTAAATGAATTCAGACGTGTTACAGTATGCCATGTTTATACATCAAGTGACATACGTCATCATAAGTTAGTTGTTAATTGGAATGACGTTAAACAAGCACAATTTAAACTCAAGAGACAACTGTTTTATATATATGTATTTGCATTTGAAATTGAGCCACATTACCACTTTCCGGCATTTTTAATAAAGCAACGCCCCTATGATGTCTTTGTTGGATAACTCCTCTCCCGTGGGGCTCATGGGTAAGTAAAGTGTCCATCAAATGAACACTTCGGCATCTAGTTAGTAGTATATAGGTCATCCGGGTACTTTTCGCCTACTATTCATACTATGAATTCGGACAAACTACTCACCTCGCCTACTATATAGTATGGAAGTAAGCAGTTCCAGATGCAGCCTTTATGTTTAGTGTAGTACAAATACATTGCAATCTCTTAGGGCTAAATAGTGATAAATAGCGATGTATGATAAATATCTTGGCATTTTCTACAAAGTGTAAGAAATGTTAACATACACAAGTCGATGTGGGGGGAGACAGTACAAACGCTAGTGATGGTGTGAGGAAGAAGTGCTTGAGAACAGCTGAGTCTCCCGGTATGACTTTCCTAACTGCCAGAATCCCTCCTCCAGGCCAAACACAAAGAGGCCGATTCCCTCAGGCTGGTGCTAATTCATTCACACGCTCGTGCTAGCACCATCAGCTACACTTTCTCTGCTCTCATTAGAAGATCTGCAAATGTATTTGCGTGAATCTTGTAGTGCGAGTTGTTGCCAGGGTTTTTTTTCTTAGCGCATCACTTGTGTAGGTTGATGTTAGGGTCAAAGAGGTTATTTCTTAATGGCCCCTGTCTAAGAAATCCCACCTTAAATCTCTATGATTGTCTGACCTCTCATTATAGCTCAGGTACATTCATTGAGTCCATGGAAAAGACAACGGGAGTTCAGCAAAGAGTTCTTCCAACATGTTGCATTGTCATTGAGCTACAGATGGCCGTGAAGATTCTGGACCAGCGATCGGGAGGCCTGGCTCGTTTGGAACCCTCGATGATCAGGGGGTGTGGCCTGATTAAAGGCTTGTCACAACTGATATTTTATAAAAAAAAGACATGCTTTGGTGTGTGTGGTGGCATTGTGATTATTTTGCAGCTCCCAACTGCATCGGAGCATCCGCAATCCCAAATACAATCTCTTGATCGGGCTGCCTCTGACAGGACAACCACAAAAGCCAATGAAAACGAACAAACGTCAACCGGATATTGCATGCTTTTATAGCTGAAAGAAGACACCCACAAACATGACATGAAAGATGAGTATTGATGTGTCCTCAATAAAGGATTATTAGGAACACCAGCAGTTGCTTCAATGAATTTAGGGGTGTGGTCCTGGTCAAGACAATCTCCTGAACGTCAGAATGGAAAGAAAGGTGATTTAAGCAATTTTGAGCGTGGCATGGTTGCTGGTGCCAGACGGGACAGTCTCAGTATTTCACAATCTGCTCAGTTACTGGGATTTTCATGCACAACCATTTCTAGGGTTTACAAAGAATGGTGTGAAAAGGGAAAAACATGCAGTATGCAGCAGACCTGTGGGCGAAAATGTCTTGTTGATGCTATAGGTCAGAGGAGAATGGGCCGACTGATTCAAGCTGATAGAAGAGCAACTTTGACTGAAATAACCACAACCGAGGTATGCAGCAAAGCATTTGTGAAGCCACAACACGCAAAACCTTGAGGCGGATGGGATACAACAGCAGAAGACCCCACCGGGTACCACACATCTCCACTACAAATAGGAAAAAGAGGCTACAATTTGCACAAGCTCACCAAAATTGGACAGTTGAAGACTGGAAAAATGTTGCCTTTTCTGATGAGTCTCAATTTCTGTTGAGACATTCAGATGGTAGAGTCAGAATTTTGCGTAAACAGAATGAGAACATGGATCCATCATGCCTTGTTACCCCTGTGTAGGCTGCTGGTGGTGGTGGTGTAATGGTGTGGGGGATGTTTTCTTGGCACACTTTAGGCCCCTTAGTGCATCGTTTAAATGCCACGGCCTACCTGAGCATTGTTTCTGATCATGTCCATCACTTTATGACCACCATGTACCCATCCTCTGATGGCTACTTCCAGCAGGATAATGCACCATGTCACAAAGCTTGAATCATTTCAAATTGGTTTCTTGAACATGACAATGAGTTCACTGTACTAAAATGGCCCCCACAGTCACCAGATCTCAACCCAATAGAGCATCTTAGGGATGTGGTGGAAGGGGAGCTTCGTGCCCTAGATGTGCATCCCACAAATCTCCATCAACTGCAAGATGCTATCCTATCAATTGCCTATCTAAAGAATGCTTTTAGCACCTTGTTTAATCAATGCCACGTAGAATTAATGCAGTTCTGAAGGCAAAAAGAGGTCAAACACAGTATTAGTATGATGTTCCTACTAATCCTTTAGGTTAGTGTATGTTTCATGCAAGAACTATAAAACATTTGTTTTTATTCCTCAAGTCATGTTTGAGCTCGTGTTTCTGTGATATCTTGTGTCACTGTAAAAAACACTACAACAGTCATCAGGCATGTCGCCATAAACATCTCTTCAAACTATTCTTATGTCTCCCATGGATTTAAAATTAGATTCAATAAAATTTGAAAATCATCCAGTGTGTCACAGGCCTAAGCCAGAAAGCTTTAAAAATGACTCTACAAGATTTCTCTAATGGGTTTTCGAACATCATCCGATTAAATGAGGCAAGATGCCAATTCCCACCCGTTGTTCACCATGGAGGACAAAATGGATCCAAGCCAGTCAATGGGAAGAGGGTCCATCACCACAAAGTATTAGGAATAGTTCACTCAAAGATAATTAAAATCCACTATGTCCTTTAGAATCTGAATGCTTTTTTGAGAAAAAAATGAGAATTGTACAGAATCTTCATGAAGCTCTTTTACATACAATGAAAAAGTGACAGCATCTGTAAGCCAACGAAAAGTGTAAGACATGAAACACTTTTAATTGCACTTGTTAATCATTTTGTCTTTATCAAAATCAATCATCTTGACATCCATGGCAGCTATGATGAGCTATGAATGAATAAAAGTATGAAGACAATTTGAAAACTCAAACAGCATTAAAACATCATCAGCTCATTTAGAAAGGGTGATATTGCATCAGAATTACCAGTTTACTGTGAACTATTCCAAGAATTTGGAAAATGGCTTTCCCATAGCACCTTATACCACTTTGTGAATGAAAAGTAACTCAGCTGTACCTCAGTTACAAGCCACACATGGTTAACACATGCTTTAATCACATTTCCAGGCTCTGTTAACAGAAAAAACAGGAGCAGGAAAATTCATTGATGAAACACAGAAAATAGGTCATTGTCGCTCATATAAATTCATCACTGCCACTGTGCCACATAGCCGGTCTCCTATCTGAAGAACAACGCTCCTTTTCATCAGTTTAAACTGGCCGTGGTAAATATGTCCTGGGATCCTACAAGCTGTTTGAGAAGCTCCACTCTATCCCATCACAGATTCAGTGCAACTGCGCGAGAAGCTGTTGACAGATTAGCCTGATCGCTAATCCTGCTAAAATCAACAGTAGATTGAGACGCGTTAATCTGTGCTAATCCATACGGACATGCATCGGGGTGCAGATTTTTCGAAGAGCCGGATCTGTCGTTTAACTCGAGCCTGATCCTTTTATCTCTTCACAACCCATCCTTCCCTCCATCACTCTGTTTCTCCTCATCGTTCTCTCGGGAAACGTAAGAGCGGCCCAGAAGCAATGACAAATTCTCTTGTGTGTACTTTTTTCAATTACTAGGTCACAGGTTTGAACACATGATGCAGATACATTTCAGATGACAGAAGATCCTGTGAAATGGCTTCAAAATACACATGAGGAGAGGATCATCCCCTATTTTCTTAAAGGGGTCATAGTGTGAAAATCTGACTTTTTTAATATTTAAGTGCCAAAATTGGGTCCCCAGTACTTCTATCAACCTAGAAAACGTGAGGAAGTTTCACCCAGTAGCTTTGTTTTGGGAAACCATTCTCTGCAAGCATGTGGAAAAAATTTCGCTGGTTTGTGACGTAGCAAGTCCAAATACAATAATACCGGCCTTAGAGGGCGTGCACACTAAAGCTTTTACGCCCGTGGCCGGCGCATGTTTTGAATTGTTTCCAATGGAAGCTCGGCGTTTTTCAAATAAGCCAGCAATTAGCAGGTTTTTTCCAAGCGGAAAACCTGTGCTCTGCAGTTTTTCCGCGCTCGGCGCTGAGCGTCGAGAGTTGAAAGAGATTCAACTTTGGAAGAAAAGCTCCGCTCGCCAATGTCAGTTCTCACACGGCCGTCCAATCACAGTGGATGAGGGGCGGGAAATTACCACAGCAACCAACCAGCTACCAAAGCGCTCAGATGAAGAAAGCTGGCGCTCAGCTGAAAAAAACAGTTGGCATTCGGCGTCCTCCGCGCTTTTCCAGCCACGTAAAAAAAGCATTGGTGTGCAAGTCCCCTTAATCTGCACTATTCAACCACAGCACTGTCATTTAGTGAGAAGAAAGAGATAAAAATGATTGACAACACAATTAAGGTTTAATTTCAACAAACCACCATTATAGCGATTAGTGTTTGAATTTCATCAGTTAATTTGCATTTTAAAGGACACACCCAAAAACATCACATTTTTTGCATGTTACAATAAATTATCTGTGGGGGTATTTTAAGATAAAACTTCACATACAGACTTTGTGGACACCAAAGACTTATTTTACATCTTCAGAAAATCTCATAATATTATTACTTTAAAAGCTAATAACCTTTGGTTTACAGTACGTCACAGCCTCGAATCGTTTGCTAACTGCTATTGCTAGACAGAGACAGGAGAAAATGTAATGTGCTCCCATTTTAGGACAAAAACGTGTATGCGCCTATGAACAGGTGACGAGTCATCCGTACATTTGGTCTGTTTTGACAGACTGTAAATGTTAAATCTCAATAACTGAGAAGTTAAGTTGATACATTTTATTAGCATACAGTCTCAAAGCTAACAGACGCAGACTAAAAGCTTTAAAACTCCATTTCTTGTTTTTTATGTGCAGCACTTCATGAATTGCTACCATCAACGTACAGTAAACTATTTTAAACATACCATCAATAAACGTCCATATGCATACAACCTTGTCACCGAAGTAAATAAATAGTACATTAACATAATAATAATAATGAATATTTTGAGTAAATATTGTATAGGTTTCTGTGCATATTCAATTGAATAAGATCCTCCACTCCTCTTTAGATATTGATCAACCACTAGTACAGTCAGTGCATGACAGATAAAAACACAGGCCTAGAGAGGAACAAACACAGGTTAACAGAATAACTGGATTCTTATTTTGTAAATCAAACACAAGCGCAACTATAAATTAGCATGCATGTACATTGTGTGTCATAATACAGATTGTTTTATTTAAATTTCACATAAGCTTTCAGAAGGCCTCTAGATACAGGAGCTTGCGAAGATCCGGTTTGACCTTGAGAGGAAAGGGAGGAAGACAGAAAGGAGGGGAGTGGAGGCGTCGAGCTCATGCATCAAGGAACACCCATCCCGATGAAGAAGAGGTACCGCAGAGTTTAGCATTACGAATACGGACGGGCCGATCGTATGACCGACATGCACTACATGCTAGGAAATAGTTTCATGCAAAGCTGGTTACCAAGCAACTGGGTTTTTAAGAAATTGCTCCCAACCCCCATTAATAATAATGGACACTATTAGAGAGATATATCTTTATACCACCTTAATATTCAAGACATTCAAACAGTTTAATACTTTCAAAGAAGGGCACCGAAAACATTACTCATGCATCTTTATTCCCAACCTCCTCATCCCACCACCTTCATGAACCGATTGTGTCAAGGGATGTGGAAATTTCCTCTCATCCACCAAAGCAATGCTCATTTGCATATCCAATGAATGCGGATGCTACGTCACCGAGGCCGAGAATGATTGACAGCTGAAGCATTCCCAAAGAACGGGCGCATTGACACTTTTACCGCCGCGACTCATTTTAATGTAACAAGCTTTTACCGCGGTATTTTTTTCGTTGTGTTCATTAGCGAGGAATCTTTGAAAATAATAATGAATCAAACACCAGACCGGGCAGGTGCAGACTGCATAAGCGGTGATTTATCGACTTCAAACAAACCGACGTGAATCGTGAATCATTTCGCTCATTTCATTTAACGCACAAATTAAATACCGCCACGCATCATTTCTCATTGAATGCGACTGGCCTGTTGTGAGAGAGCAAGGCGATATACATGAACAGCTATTCATAGACCCAAAGCCTCGTGCACAACTGTACGATGTGTGCGACTGATCGCTAAAATCCCATTCCATTCAAAATCTGTTGAGATTCAGAATCATGTGAAGTAATGACGGTAATGATTTCCCCTCATCTCAAATGACCACTGCAGTATGTAGAGGAATCAGACGCAGACTTGTTAATATATCGAGCCACACATATCAATAAATATCGTCTAAAAGCATTTTAAACCAGGTTTCGGTTAAGCTGACTGCACATTTCTTCAAAGACGGACATTAAATACGATCGATTGCCGGGTGCTTTTAGAGGTAAATTTGGTAATAACCTTATTAAATATCGCCCAAACCATTTATATGACAATCGTTTTATTGCTTGACACAGATACTGAGAGAAGCCCGCAGTGTTTATACGCACGCTGAATTGCACATAATGCCACATTATAACGGATTATAATCGACACCACATAGACATGAAAGCGAGTGCCGTTTTACCTCAGGTTACAAATGTCTACGATAAATGTAACAGAGCATTAAAATAACCTGGACCGTTATTGCATGAATTAAGTGAAACGCTGCAGATCTGTTGGCATTCATTGAATTGCCACACACACACACACACGTGTGATAGTTTAATATATCGGAGGGTTATAAGTATTGGTTAATACGGGGACTTAATAACAACGACGACTTACCCCAACTACTCGCGGTGCGCCCGATGAATTCCCCCGTCCGTGGGTTGTAGATGGTATCTTTCCAACTCGTCGTTTTCTCGTCAGCTTTCTCCTCTTTGTTGGCCATGATTTGAAAGGGATGTATAAACCAGTTTGAGGACGATGGGTAGAGACGAGTCAAAAAAGCGTTGATACCTTGGCGTTGGGAAGTAAGTGAAGTGTGCCGTCAGTCCACGCTACTCTAGACTGCAGCAGTCGTCCGGCGGTCTGGCTGCTCACTAGCGGCGTTTGACGCGCATGCGCAGTGCGGCGGCAGCACAATTTCATAGAGCCGCATCTAAATGATGAGCGTTAGACATAATTTACACAAGATCCACCAAAAACATTCGTAGTTTGTAGAACTAGCAACTATGTTAATAAAAGTGAGACTAAAGCACATTTTACTCATGTTATTTTAGGAAATCGATTCTATAGGCACGTGCCCTAGTGTTGAATATATAACGTTAATTAAGCTGCGTTTCCGCCTATAGCGGGACATGCTGTTGAACTATTTGGGTTTATTTACAACAGAAACCCATTTATTGATTCATTTACAAATACTTTGAAGTATGAAATGCTATATAAAAATAAAATCTTTTACATTTATATATTTCAATACATAAATATATGCATGCATAAATATGTGGGCTACAGAACTGAATACGTCATAACTCTAAATTAGTTTGCATATAAAACATCACAACAGTTTAGCCTAAAAGTAATTGCAATTCATAAATTCTGTAACTATAAAACGCAACTTTACCCATCTTGATATTTATTTTGGTTTGAGAAGTGTGGGGTCACAAAATGGTGAATATTTTTTCTATTTGAACCCCATTTCTTGCGTTAACATACTTTTAGGGCAGTGGTCTCCAAATTAATATATGAAATATTTATGTATTACATATTTTTATATTAGCTTGGCTTCGTTTGTGCATGTTAACATTTTAAAAAATGATAAAACATATCAACAAGTACAATAAAATAAAATAAAATCAACAAGTTAAAGAAAAAGGTTTGAATAGACTAGTAGTGGAGTACTAACCCCCCACATTGTTTTATCCATTGTGGTACCCCTTGCTCACAAAAAGGTTGGAGACCCCTGGTTTAGGGGCTATGGTGGTAAAAATCCAGGAAATAATTAGGTTAAAGGGCACCTATTATGCAAAATCATAATGCGGACATAATGTGTGTTGGCAGTGTGTGAACACAACCACCGTACGATAAAAAAATCCGCCCACTCCTTGTTTATTAATCCTCATTAAACCAAAGCAGTCTCATTAGACATGCTGTTTTGATTCTCTTATCAATGTGAGGTCACATTGATAAAGCCCTGCCCATTTACAGTCCTGCATTACCATAGTTTCCACCCTTAGCAAGTTGTACTCTGTCCACTAGATAATATTAGTCTCAGACTGTATTAATCAGATCTGTTTTAACTGTAAGCACTCACTGTCTGTTTGTAAGGAAGTGAGGAGCTGTAGCTTATTTGCATTTAAAGGTATAGAAATTAAAACATCGCATTTTTGTACCTACCCAAATAGGGTAATTTTGCACATGCTATAATAAATGATCTGTGGGGTATTTTGAGCTGAAACTTAATAGACACATTCTAGGCACACCTGAGACTTATATTTCATCTTGTAAGAAGGCCATAGGTGCCCTTTAAGTTAAGGCAGACTCTCAGTCCTGCTCCTCTGTGACAACGTGCGGTTATAAAAAATCATGACCAACGACTTTAAAAAAAGTGTGTGGGGGGTACAAATGGGATTTTGAAAAGTGGGGGGTCCCCCTGTCCCTAGTGAAAATTACGGCCCTGCTGATATTGATAAAAATACCCTTGCCTTAAATTATTGGTCTAACTGTTTTTCATTTTAGGTTGTAGCATAGAACTGATGCCTATATAAAATATTCTAGTTTGTACACTTTTTGTCTGAAACTAACATGCAAAACCCCTAACATGAATTTAAGGAAACTGCACTCAAATCAAATAAGCATTATTATTAAAGAATACAATTTAGTTTTTTTTATTCAGTAGTAAAAAATTCAGAATCAGATCCAAATTCACTTGAACCTTTATCTCTTTTTTTTGTTAAACATTGCAAACTGAAACTTGTTTCTTTTACGAATTGATGCATTTGTAACCAACCATTTAATTTTCTGCGTTTAGCTCATCTTCTCGATTAAAGGTGCAGTGTGTAAATTTTATGAGGATCTTTTAACAGAAACGCAATATACATAACTATATTATCAGTGGTGTATAGACTTCACAAAATGAACCGTAATGTTTTTATGACCTCAGAATGGGCCGTTTTTATCTACATACGCCGCAGGTCCCTCACATGGAAGTCGCCATTTCGCACCGTCGTGTTTCTACAGTTGCCCTAAATGGATAAACTGCCTTACCGAGCACATATCGTCACCACATTGTCTCAGACAATGACGTACCAAAGCTTCTCTATGTGTTTCGAAAGGGAGGGGTAAGTGAGCAGTTGGTTGCAATTCA
Source organism: Paramisgurnus dabryanus (assembly GCF_030506205.2). NCBI lineage: Eukaryota > Metazoa > Chordata > Actinopteri > Cypriniformes > Cobitidae > Paramisgurnus > Paramisgurnus dabryanus. The sequence continues at coordinate 40,778,784 of NC_133344.1, forward strand.
CAATCTCACAGCTGGATGACTATAAAATGCACCTTTAAAGGTTTAGTTCACCCCAAAATTTCAATAGAAGGACTTTATCATAAATAACTTACCCCAGTGTCATTTTAAACCACCTTCAATTGTCTTCAGAAAACATTTTTAGATATTTTTGATGAAAATCGAGAGACTTGTGACCATCTCATAGACTGCAGTTTAATTTTTACAGTTCTTTTCAGAAAAGAATAAAAGACATCGTCAAAAAGATCCATGTGCCATCAATAGTTCAACCACAATATTATGAAGCCACAAGAACACTTTTGTGCACAAAGAAAACAAAACAAACGATTTTATTTAACAATACGGCTGAAGTATTGTTTACAATATTTGCATAATGGCTTAAATAATAAAAAGGGAAAAACAAAAAAAGTTGGCAACTACGTCAGCAGGCGACGTCAACATCATGCACCATAGTCTGCTTGTGAATGTGCACTGAACGACCAAGGAAGAGAACAAATTGATGAATAAAATTGTTCAATAAAAGTGTTCTTGAAGCCTAATATTACTATTGAACTATTGGCACATGAGTTTGGCCAATGTCATTCATTCTTTTCTGGGAAAATTAAACTGCAGTCACATGGGACAGTCACAAGCCTCCCGGTTTTCATTAAAAATTTCTAAAAATGTGTTGCGAAGACAATCGAAGGACTTGGTGGTTTAGAATGACACAAGGGTAAGTGATATATGATCACATTGTAATTTTGGAGTGAACTAAACTTTATGCTACGTTGCACTTGATTTCTTGTTCTTTTCATAAACTTAATTTTCTCTGAACAGAAGGAAGAAAAATGTATAAATAAAAATAGATTTTATATCCATTGTTGTTTAATGCAGTTGTATACCGTTTAACCGACATTTATTACACAAACCTCTCCTTATGCACAAAAAATCCAGTTTCATGTGGAAGGTTTTCTTGATTCATGTATGATGTCATTTTATTATACATGTACCAAGAGTTAACATTTAGATTTTTAAAAATGTTGTATATTAAAAAAAGAAACAAATAACGGCAATTTGATAACCAAAATGATATGTTTATACATGTATACATGTACATACAGTTCCATTTGCAAATGAAAATTTGTATATGTTATGTTGATCTAAGTCAGTTTAAAATGTGACCTGAGTGGATGAGGGAAGTTTCCCATGTTTTGGCCACTCTGAAAATGTTTTTTATCACACTCACACAAACACTAGCAAAATCTCCTAACATGCAATATTCAGATAGCTTGATGCAACATGCAACAAGCTACATGAACCCAGAACAGCTGATAACAACCATCAATACTGTCCTTCAACAACTGCAGTAAATAAACTATGCAATACAACAAAATGACATCGGATCCACTTATAAAAATGAAGATTTTCCATTCCTTCCAGGACACTGCTTTTCCAATCCCTACAGCAAAGAAAGATAACTTGGTTTGGTCTTAAAATGACCAAAATAAATACATTTTCGGGAGAAAGTTGAAAGTCCTCTGGATGAGTAGTGGAGAAAGTAAGAACACTGAGATTAGGGAAATTAAACTGAGGATCTTTCATGGAAAAATATGCTCATCTGCTCTCCTTTACGGCCCGACCTGCGGCTTACGCATCAACTAACAGAATAAAAAAGCACAGTGAACTGTCTCCCCCCGAGTCGAAGTCTTCTGCCAAAGTTTGTGCCAAACTGGGTAAGAGGAAGTGAGAGATTGTGAGGGAAGTTAAAAATATTGTAATACAGCAAGGAGTGGCAGCTTATTTCCTGTGTAGCATTCCTCCCCGGTGCTGCTCGGGAATCCTGTCCCAGCATAGAGAACGATGGCTGACGTCCTGCAGAGCAGACGCTCACTCGGGGGAAGAGGGATTGTCATCGTCTTCATCGTCGTCGTCCTCTTCCTCATTGAAGGAGCTGGGCGTTTGACCCCGAGACTCTGAGGTGTGTGAAGGGGCAGTGCTGTGGAGAGAGAGAGAGAGAGAGGTGGGGTTATCTAAACGTTAGTCCAAATGCTAAAGCTGATGGTAATTATAGCAACACAGTGTCCTGGATATTTGGGAGGTGAGGGTTGCCATATCTGCCTAACTCAGCAAGTCCTGCATGTATTTATATTGCAAAAGAAGATACGCAAGGATTATTTCAGCTTTCACTATTCATTATGTAGTCTACTCGAGCTAGCGTTAAACATACCTTGTGTGGCTGAGAGGTGTTCTGTTGGAGTTTCTGGCCATTCCTGTTGGGAGTGAATGACAATATGTTCACATACATATTTTAAATGAAACACAAAATGTAACCATTGACCAGGTAGGAGTTTAAAACTAAACTTCAAAACTATACCTTTTGCAAAACCAGTCAATGGTGTTTGAATTGAAAAAAATGTCTGACATTTCTAAACTATAGACACCTGTTTTGAATTAGTTATTTTTATTTGGCAGGATAAAAATGGCAGGAATGTGGCACAGAAAATCAAAACAAAGGCTACCTAGCTAAATGCCTGATAGTAATAAACATTAGTTGGGCAGTCTTATTGGTTTAATTGATGTTAACGTGTGGTGGGCCAATAAAAGTGGTGAAACCACAGTATAGTGTAATGGTTGAACTCAATAATCTCTTCATGTCTCTAGTGAAATAATGATTATTTTTTTCTAGTGAAGACAAAAAGCAGGGTCTTGTATCACACAGAAGGGGCTTATGTAGTAATAACAATGACTGCCTGTAAATTATCCCACTTATTACACAGCTATGTACCTCTGTAAGGTAAGGAAAATTAAATATTGATTTGAAATATTTTATTTCCTCATTTATTATGAATGCAGACCTTCTGCAAGGAAAACACGTTTACTTTATAAGACAAGACGTTCAAATGTCATGAACAGACTATTTGGTTTAATCATTTGTAAATATATGTTATTAAAAGACATTACACAATAATATTACACAAAATATATATACATTTTATATTTATTTTTGTGTAATATTAAACTGTACCTGTCAAAATGATTTGCAGCATCCGGGTTACTGTTTGTTATTACTTTTGAGCAGTAGTTATCTGAAAAGAATGTCACTAATGGCCAAACAGAATCTAGCATTTTAGAGAGCCGTGTAATAATAAGTAATATTTTGACTAATAGATGCCCAGACTCCATCAGCGACTTTGTTATGTGTCGTACATCCCCTTCAATGAGGTTCTAATGAGCGTTGCTAATTCTGTATGTATTAACTCTTTCTTCGCCATTAACGTGTTATCTCATCAATTTAAGCCCGGGATACACTGCAGGGTTTTTGCCATCCTATAAGATCATTACCTTATCACACTGTACAACACGGATCGTTTAAACTTAGGTACGACAAGCATGTAGACTGTACTATAATGACACCTATTGAATTGTAGGATGTGACGGCTGTGATTAGGGATGGGACCGGTTTCACGATTAACCACGATAAAATGTCCTGACGGTTAGTATTATCGTTTAAAATTTAATTATCATTACAAGCGTGTTTGATTACCGTGATTTTGAAAACCCGCCAGAATCAGTTTAACGCAGACACGCACATGCAACTTAGTTTTTGGCACAAGAAGGCATTTAAGGGATAATGTATTGTATTCATTCACGGTAAAATTATTAGAATAATTAGAAATAATTTGTGAAATATGTTTTCAGTGTGTGTATCAGTTCTTTTTGAACATTTCCATCTCATTTTAAGAAAACCATGATAATATTAATAACCATGATAACTTTGGTCATTATTATCATGATATGAAATTTCCATACCGTCCCATCACTAGCTGTGACACACAGTAGCGCAACATCATCAGCATGCGCTTCTGGTGAACAAATACCGGTATGCAAGTCATAACAGCAAACACACTGTGCGTTGATCATGCTGAATTTATGACATTGTCAGAAAACTATCGTAGGCTGACTTTGGACGCAAGACCGGGGAAACGAATGTCTTTGAACCTCTCTCACTGTAGGACCACAGATTAAGATGGGACAGCCAAATAATCTTGCAGTGTATCCCGGGCTTAAGAGAAAACGCTTCCGAGTTTTTACGGCAATCCATATTTCTGCTATTATCCACTAGGTGGCACTCTTACCCAACTTTTAAAACACTGAAGCATCCACTGATCCAAAAACAGTAAAAAAAAAACAACAATTTTGATTATCGCTCTGAATCTGATCTCTAACAAAAGTCCTTTAAAAAATTGCAATTATCTCAGTTTTTTGCAAATTTTTACTTTTTTAAAAAACCTACCCGTATTGCGCTAAAAAACCTACCCATATAGGTTATAAAAAGAGAACAAATGAAGAAAGGATGAAATGGTTTATTTAGTTTGAAAGCAGAGGGTCGCACAAGATAAAGCATGTGAAAAGATTCTGAGTAAAAACAAAATAACCAAATATTATTGGAAAAAAGCAAAACAGATAGTGTGTCACGAGTTTCCCAAGTACCTACCAAGGACATAAGCTTCCAGGGATTTAGGCACGAGAGATTTGGCCAAACTGAGGTTCTCTGGAGAGCATGTGCCGTTCTCAAGGCCCAGAGACATTCCCATTCGCTTCAGGATCTCAACATCGTCATGGATCTCAAACGTGTTGTCAAAGTTAAAGAGGTATTCACACCTGTTTGGAGAAATAAATTGAGTTTAGCTGTTGTGAAATGAAACTTGCACTTAATATCATTTCATCCCTTCTGCCTTTAGCAGCACAGTAGCAGTAAAGTAAAATACAGTAGCATTAGATAATAATGGTGCTCTGCATATCACCAAAAGGATCCCGATAATATTCCTACTTGTAGCATTACATACTGTACTCTGCTTACTGATTTCTCTTAAGGCAAACAATCCACTGCTCCCTCAATTGTAAGCCTGATAAAGCATCCGCTTTAATTGCATTGTTGGGTCGATATGTGACAGATAAAGGGCTGGAGACAAACAATAACAGAAGCAAAGAGACAAAATGAACGTGGAGGGAAATCTCATACTTATCACTAGAGATGGAGCAGTCGATGACGGTGCGTACGTCTGTGTTGAGGATGATGAAGGGAAGCTGAATGACAGATCCTGGAGGAGGAGCCGTATGTGACGACGCTTCGTTGGCCTGGTTCCTCTGTACCAGATTCTTAAAGGCGATCTGCTGCTCCACGGCAAGAGATGCACAAATCACCATGTGTATACACCTTCAAGCAGTTTTATTTACATGCCATAGCTCTTAAGGGCCCATCATAAGCAAAGTTAAATCAGACCACTGTTGATCATTTAATAGCTCTGCGTAATGCACACGTCTATGGGGGCTGGACATGGACTACAACCAAGCCAATGGGTTTCAGTTAGCAGCACTCGCTGATCGATATCTCAGCAATACAAAGGCCTCTTCTGATCTATCCAAACATCTGACTTCATCGCTCTGATCGACTGTATGCATCTCTTATACATCTCCATAATGTTACTTTCAGTCCTAATGTGCTAACATGCAACAGAGCGAGGGCTGGATGCTTTACAAAGTGACGTGTCGACACAAACAGACTGTGCTTGACTGCGCGAGATGGATGGCATTTAAACGTCTCACTTCCTTGAAACTGGATCAATACTGGGAGATTGCTGCTTTTCCACAGCTGGCCCCTGTAAATATCCCTCCTCTCATCTGATCACCATCTTTGAATGCAATAGTGAACTAAAACTAGTTTGGTAAATAGCAGTGCTACTGGTTAAAGACTCTATCAGCTGTTTTGATAGAGATGCGGTACAAAGTGTCTGCCGCAATGTAACACAACTGTGTCCCGTTCTGTCTTGGTGGCTATACACAGTGATTACAGAAAATGCATTCGGGATCGTTTGATTTTTGATATGCATACCCTAAAAATATTGCAAAGACACGTGACATATTTAAAGGCCTGCACATGGTAGGTTTTTTCCACAACGTATTAAGTTAATTAATCTATGATTTTTCTTTCGAGAAATCAAGCACATGCATTTTTGTTTATAACAAGATCATGCTGTCATGCTGGGTTTAGTATTCAAACAGGTATAGTACAAACCTGTAATATTAGTTCCTCCAGCTGGGCCCTTTTCTGTCGAATTCTTTCCAAGCGCTTCTGTTTTTCCAGCTGAAAGATAAACACACAAACCCAAAATGAAGACGTTAGAAATTTAGTGTCAAACTTAATAATACAACACAAATGTTAACTATAGAGATCTATCTATAGAGATGTGTGAGAGTTTGGTTATGCATGGATAAACACCTTAGATTGATTACATCATTGCATGTAGGTGTACAAGTTTACCGTATGTGTGTGTGTGTGTGTGTGTGTGTGTGTGTGTGTGTGTGTGTGTGTGTGTGTGTGTGTGTGTGTGCGTGTGTGTGTGTGTGTGTGTGTGTGAAGGCTCCCTTCCCTCCCAACAACCCTTCCTCCCCATCATCCTCCTCCATTCACCCTTTGCTTCTGTCTGTCAAGTCTGCCACAGATGTGACATTAACAGATGGTGTCAGAGAGCTCTTCACACATGCACACACCCACAGCTGATGAGGGTACATTGCATTTACCACTTGTATTAAATTCTAGTGCTTAGACCGCACAAATGTCCATGAATGTCCAAACAAACAAATGATGTCATTGTTCGAGTGGAGTAATTTAAAGCTTTTATGATTTTCACCGGTGGCCACGCTTTCATACACAACAAACAGCTGAAAAATGTTCACCATTTTTGAATACTGTTACAGGCATTTACATTATATTTTGATAACCTTGATGTCATAGTGTACACAGACTGCGAATAAAAAAAATCATGCACAGTGAAAATAGGTTTATTGGCTAGGCTTTCTTCATTTATGACTTACTCCTGACACATCTTTTATTTAACCACATCTCTTAACAAAACCTTATTCAGACAATATTCCAGTTACTAGACATCTGAATAAGACATCTGCCTGGTTTGTTCCTGTATCACTAGAATTTTGGGCCATGTTAACATCTTATTTGGTATATTCATTTATATATCAGTGACATGGCATGCATATTTTTGTGTCCGGGGCATTATGTACTATAAAAATAACTTGATACATTTATGTGTCACTTAATTCTTAAAAACATTTTCAATATTAGAAAAAAAAAGAAGGAACGCTTCTCTGGGTCAAAAAATATAGATATAAATAATGTACAAATAATCCAGGGTGCTCTTCAAAAAGGGGCCTATAATAGAAATAATAGCCATTTTTGATTAAAGGCTTTATTTACATTTATCAGGAGTGCCTCATTTTTCTATTTTCAAAATTGTTTAACAAGTACAAATTTTCTGAATAAATTGCCAGTTTAAGACATAAAATATGTGTGTCAAAAATGTGTTTAAATTATAAAAAATTCAAATAATATACTTTGACATTATTTTATGTTTAAAACCTTTCCTATAAACAAATTTCACAACTATCAGTAGTTGTTGGGATGTTAAAAAAATTAAAAAAACTTTTGTCCAACAATTTGCATGTTTCTCAAATGTAAAAAAATATTGGAAAAAAGTGTGTGTCTTGTTTTCAGTACAAATATTCTAAAATTAAAGCAACCTAAAGAGTTTTTGCTCTTTGCTCCCCCTACAGGTTAGAAGCAGAATTGTCCATTACCACTGTCGTAAATAATTTAGCTTACTGCAGCAAAGCTGGCTCTGATTGGATTTAGGGCTGAACGATACATCGAATTTTCACCGTCATCGCGATATGAACTCACGCGATGAACACATCGCAACAGACAGCCTTGACGCGATGAATGAAGGGAAAACGGTAATTTTCACTCGAACTACAGAACCGCGGCACGGTCTTTTTTAGTGCGGTTTTAGCCGATAGAGGGCTGCAAAGCGTATGTGAAAGTATATGTGAATATTTTTACAGTGTAGTTTTTAGACAAAATACACTATAAACCGTTTTTCTTAAACACTTAATTCAAGAAAAATTTTCTTACTCCATTGGCAGATTTGTTTGCTTGTTTTAAGCATAAATGTATTTAAATTTGATATTTTTTGTCTAAAAGCTAGACTTACTTTCTTAGGTCATTTTATGACCATTTAATTCATTCAAGTATATTTTTATAAATTTGTATATATATGAATTTGACATCACAGCCAAACGCTTATACCAGCATCCAAGTAAAAGTGTGTTGTTTGTAAATTTAATACAGAGGTCAGGTGGCGCAACCAGAAAGGGTGCTATGAATGCCCCTAAGAAATAAAAATCAAGCTAATAATTTTACTTTAAAAAAATGCGAGCCAAGGTTGTCTAAACTATAATGGTTACTGTACATTTAAAAAAAGTATTGCTCTTAAAATTATAGTTCTAAAATGTTAGTTTTATGGTAAGTTGTATTTCCCTTATAAACTTTTTTCAGGTTTTAAATTTTAAATGCCACTGTCAAATAACAAAAAATCAGCATGACACAGGGAGCGCATTAAAACGTATCTGGCAATAGACAATGATTGGTTGTACATCCTGACATTTTTTGAATGGGGATATCAAAAATATTCTATTTAAATAAATAAATCATTAAAATGTACTTAAATTTTGCTCAATAAACAAAACAGTGTTCCTGACAAAAAAACATGCATCACATCCATTTTAAAAGATTTTTTTATTACGTATTTTGTCTATGACCCGTATGCCAATGTCCAAGTTAAAGTACTTTAAGGTGCTACAAGATACAAGACGTTGTTCAAACTAAACCTGTCAAGCATGTACTTCATTTATATGCTAATTATAATGTATAAGAAATTATTCTTAAAGCTGTGGAGCATGGAAATCTCATTTTCTGATTAAGTGCTTAACCAGAAACGAGGATGTTAATCAGAAAAACAATGTGCATATAAACGTGCTCAATGTTAATTTGTTTTATTGAAGGTTTCTCGAAACACACACACACCTCTAGGTTTCGGCACTCTTGGGCTGAGTTTGTGGGCAGGCCAATCCAGCGTATCTCCTTCTTTTCTTTAGAGATGATGTTCATGGCCATCAACACGTTGAGAGCATCATATACACGTCTCCGAATGTTCTTCTGGTCGTACACCTGCTACATGTAAAAAACACATAAAACGTCATCTAGCGCACATGGGATCATCTCTTCTGCACTTTGTCCTTGGGTCTCCATGTCTAGTTTAACCTGCGATTATGCTAAATGTTCTGTAAAGTCTTTTTAATGACTGTTTTTAAGAGAAATATTATCTGAGACCAACATGGAGTTGCTGTTTCTCCTCATGTTTTTGGGATGTGGCCAGGCGAGAGGTGGATATTGCGCAGTGCTACAGGAAGTGCTTGTGGCTCTTCATAAACCACAGATAGATAAATCACAGTTCACATTAACATAAGAGACTGCAGGGAGGATCTGGAGAGCTTTGTTAACATTTATCAGCCTTGCTCTGCTTTAATTTTGCTAGGTACAGACACAGACTAACTGATGGTCATGAAATTACCGGTTGTGAAAGCACATTTCTCCATGAACATGCTGTAATATTGTGGTTTATTAATTTGTATTGATTTTTAGGAAAGCTTTCAATGTGTGACATTAATGTGAATTCTTTACTTTGTATTCTGCTGTTAACAAGCAAACATAAGACTGTGTGTAATTATTGTGCATGCATTTGTGCAAAAGCACTGTGTATGAATGTCTTGTAATGATGTCCCAAATCTGACAGGCACTCACAGAGTCAGCGGGCATCAGACTGCTGGCATGGGTGAACTCGGCCACCAGCTCATCGGCCACTTCGTTGTAGGATGTGGTGCCCTTCTTTTGTACCTTCTCGCATACCTTCATAGAGAAGTGCCTCAGACCTTTACCATTCTTATCTGCTCTCTTCATTCTCTTACTGTAGACAGAGAGAGAAACTGAGAGTCAGAACAGAGACACAGTGTCTATCGTGTTCATCGATCAGTTTGCTTGGGTCATGTTTAGTAGTTTACCCTAAATATTAAAGAAATACATTTTATAATGTATTTTGCTTTTGATTTGTTGTATTATTTTCATGGCAACTAAGTACAATATAAAAAACTAATGCTTGTGTGCCTTATTAAGTAGATTTAACAAAATAAAATGACTAAACTATATAAAAATATTCTTGTTTTTTTTTTTGAGTTAAAATAACATAAAAATTTAAGTATTATAAATGAACACATTGTTAAGTAAATTCCTCTAAATTTCAACTTAAATGATTACTCCACTTTCACAAAAAAGAAAATCACAATGATTTACTCACTCCCATGTCATCCAAAATGTTGATGTCTTTCTATGTTCAGTCGAGAAGGAAATAGTTTTTTTGAGGAACGATACCAAACAAGGTATAAGGGGGTTTATCTAGCGAAACGATTGTTTGGCAAGAAAATAATAAATATATACTTTTAAACCACTTTTTAAACCAACTTCTCATCATGCACTAGCCGTGTGATGATGTGCCAGCGTGACCTTATGCATTGCGTAAGCACATCGAAAGGTCACGCTACATATGTGAAACTACCTCCCCAGTGTTTGCAAATGTAGAGAAAGAGGCCCGTTCTGACGTTGTTGTATGTGTAATGATACTAATTAATGTCTTTGTGTCAGTTTATTGTTTTAAATGGTGCATTTACATATGTGACACCTGACATTTCAACTTTGTGCGTCACACGGCTAGTGCAAGACAAGAAGTTGTGGTTTATAAACTGCCTATTTTTTATTTTCTTCTCAAAAATGATGATTGTTTCGCTAGGTAAGACCCTTACACCTCGATTGGGATCGTTTAGAGTCCTTTGAAGCTGCGTTGAAACTGCAATTGTAAACTGCATTGAAACTGAACTGTTGGGGTCCAATAAAGTCTATTAAATTGAGAAAAAAATTGAAATGTTTTACACAAGAAATTTAATTGCTTCTCAACTAAACAAATAAAAACAACTTGGATGGCATGGGGTGATAGTGATGAAAGTGGAGTAATCCTTTTAATTTTATCATGTATAATCCACTTAAATTTGGAAGAAGGAAATTGACATTGATAATTTTGTGTTGAAACTACATGAATGATTTTACTAGACCTGGACTTGTAGTTCCCAGCATGTTAAAATTGAAATTAAACGCTATTTTATGTGTTTTTAACTAAAAGAAAGTAGATATCATATTTTTTAGTGTCATTTTACTTAACTAGTAAATTTAGTAGTAGATTTACTTAATTTCCATATGTGTAAAATTTACATGAAAAATAATTATGCAGAAACTTAAAATTTTTTTTTATATTTAAATGTTTTTTCAATGCATATTTTGCATTTACTTTTTTACATTTTTAAAATTGTAACGTATTTACAGAACATTAATATGTGTTGTACTGATTTGAAAGTATGCTGATTATTATCTTATTATTTCTGTAAAATCTTGAGAATCAACATTAAAAATTCTGACAAATACAAAACAGAAGTGAAACACAAATTGGCTTGTGATGCATCTGGTTGCATGGCGATCATTTTGCGATTAATGCTGCTATCTTTTCAGCAACTTCTCAAGTTAAAAATAAAGAAACTCATCTGAAAGAAGCCTGATCGATTTCTTTGATGTTCAGTCACTTTTCATCCTATATTTCAGGTATACCTCTCTCATTCTTCACATAGACACACCCATAATCTGTGATGAAACAGGGCACATAGTGTGCATGTTTTTGTTCCTGGTACTTTATGTTTGTGTGCGTTTTGCATTTTCTGGATCTTGGCTCGGTGTTGTGTCACAGCGGCTTGTTTAAGGATGTATCATCTTCACGACAGAAGTGAGAAAACAAGTACACAGATATGTGCACGTGTGTGCGTGCGTAAAAAAGTGTATGTGATGGCGTTGCAAGGGTACAACCTCATTCATCCAGTTCATGTTTTTAACCAATAGGAATGAAGGACAGGAAAAAGCAAGAAGGGAGGTTTGGGTTAATGTGAAAACATCAAAAGACAAAAACATCTACAAAAGTAACAAATCTATGAGTAGATTTACACCAAAAAGTTTGCTCAACTCACTGCCATGCTGCTAACAGTAATGCAGGAGGATACCAGGGTGTTTCTACAAGGTTTCTAAAATGGCCAGATTGTTTTTTAGCACATTGCTAAGCACTTTCTGGGGTTGCTGGCAATTTCTAGGGCATTCCAGGTTGGTTACTAGGCTGATCTGGGTAAAACAGATCTGCAGAACAGCATGCTGGTGCTCAACAAGCATCATTTGTGAATAAATACATGCAGAAGTTCAATGCTTTGGGCTTGTTTTAAACAACTTGATGACAGCATCATCAGTGAATGAGAACAAATAAGAAAAACCGACTCAATAAAGACTAGAAATATAGAGAATAGAAATGTTTGCCATTCTCTTACAGGTACCAGCAGGTTACATAATCAGCCAGTGGTCATGAAGGAAACATCAGCCGTTCTGAGGAACACCTCACTATTGGTTAAGCATACGATGATGCACATCTGATGTCACGCATACAAGCATGCTTATGTGTGCCGCAGGGGGTGCGGCGGTGTCGGATCAAACAAAAGGATAGCTCAGGTACTCGCCAAGTACCAAAATGTGAATAAACGGAATGAAAATGCATTCTTGCATCTATTCTCTCTCGCCTTCTCCAACTATAAATAAAGCATCTGCACTGTGGGGTGAATTATGTAACTGCTGCTCAATGAAGTAGAGAGATGCGGAGGAACATGGGAAGAAAAGGGGGAGGGTACAGCGGTTGGGTGACTGGGGTTTCAGTCGTCAGTACAAATTAGTTCCAGACCCCCAGCTCACCAAATCTGCCCCGACTGAGTAAAAGTACTGAAGCGACACACGCACAGACCGCTCTCTGTGTATATGTGACACTTGTATGACGTGCGCTTACACACGCAAGCGGTGTGTGTAAAACACTGGCACACATGAAGATTTCTGCTTAGCAACAGTGGTGAGACGTGCTCGCTTCCTGTGAGGACTACATCAGCACCAGAGAAATGCAGTCTAAGTACAAAAAAGAAAGAGACAGACAGAGAGGGAGAGAGAGAGACAGGGGGAGGAAGGAAAGATGGAAGGATGAAAAAGAGGAAATGGAAAGGTAACGGAGGGGGAGGGAGAGTCATCTGACCTTTTGCAGCAAAAGACACATCTGCCAGAATGCAGCAAAAGACAGGACAGACTCAGGAGACACGCAAGCAACAAGGTACAAAAGAGGAAATGTGAGGGGAGGGGACCCAGAAGAAACATTACATCATGTGTGCAAGTGTGAATAAGAAACTGTATATGTAAATCTGAAAAAATACATGTTTCAACCCAAATAAGTACACTTATTCTGTCATCATTTTCTCACCAACCAAACCGATCATGAGCCCTATTCAATTCCATAGTATTCTTTTCATTTATCTTCTTATTCTTAATCATTTATCTTACTATGAAAGTGAATGGGGCTCATAATCGGTTTGGTTACAATCCACAAAATATCTTCCTTCATGTTCATCAAAACTAAGACATTTAAAAAGGTTTGTAACAACATGAGGGTGAGTAAATGATGACAGAATTTGTATTTTTGGGTGAACTATCCCTTAACCTAAACCCTGAAAATGTCCTCAATATTACTCAAGTGTTTTAGTTTCATGCACAAATTGCATGATTTCTCTCATTCAACATGACATTTTGTGTTAAATCTATTTTTTTAGCTTATTTAAATCTCTGGATTTTGAAAATTTTACCCATCATGCACTGCAGCATGCATAACTTAACTGCTACTGTTACGTGAGTGTTGTTTTGTGTTTGTTGTCTTTATTTATACTACTGCAATCGTTTTTGTTATCATTGTTGCTTATTTTTTGTGGTGAAGTAAAGAGCTCATCTTTACACTTCATGAAATTTGATTACTGTCACATTATTGAGATTTGTGTGTTGAGGTCTCTGTATGAAGTTGAAGCCTTTGCTTTACTTGATGTTACCTTTACTTTGCCAGGTGGCCTCTTTTTTGACCGACAAAGATTGATCTTCTTATAACATTACAAGTTTTATAAAACCATGTGAAAAAAGACGTGTGAAATAAAAAAATTAAATTGTTAAACTGTTAAATTTGTAGAAGAGGAAATGTTTTGTTAATCTAACAAGAATATATTGCTGGAATGAGACATTTTACATTCAGTGAACAATTTTTTTAAAATTTAAATTAAAGTTAATTTTTTTTTTAACACAGCTTTAGTACTTAAAAATAAAAATAAAAGATTTATTGCCCAATACAACAATTAAAAAAAATTATAAATATCGGCCACTGCAATATACAGTCTATCATTAGTATGAACTGGCCATCTATCTGGTTGTACCCTGCCTGCACCCTATCTGATCTGGTTTGGAGAATTTATGGATATTTAAAACGTTAAACCAATTAATGATTGTGCATTTGCAAAATTTACATTTACACCTTACATTTATGCATAGACATGAATCAGTATGAGTATTCCCTGTGTTTGACCCCATGACCTTTTGCGATGTTAATGCAATGCTCTACAACTGAGCTTTACAGGTGCATGACCTGAACTGCATATAACACTGCAAGTTTAAACTGCAATAAACAAGTTTTCTAAAGAATATAAATAAAAAACAAAATCTGAATATAAAAGTCTGAATATATAAATGCAGCAAGATAAAATGTTTCTTACTATAATCACTAAACAACTGTTTAACTGCTAAACAAACTAAACCTACAAATACTACAGTAACACACTCAGTGTTTTCTGTGAAATGTATCTATCTTAAATAAAAGTATCCCTCAGCTCAGTATGATAAGACAACTAACCTTAATTTTACACCCCTGCCCCAACTGCATTATCAATACTAATAAGAAAATCTTAACATGAAACCGAGGTGAAGGACAGGTTGTCCGTATTCGTGTGTCTCTAGAGAAACTCATTAGTGATACTGAAACAGCTGGGTGTGCAGCTGTGATCCACTACTGTCCTGTACAACATCTGAGCCTCATAAATCCTGATTTAAACATGAGCATTTGTTCACTCACACACACACACACACACACACACACGCACATTTCCCCCAGGAAAACCCATTTCAAGAAGAGTATGACTATTGATCCCGGTGTATTCACAAATCTGCTCATTTACCTTGATGAGGAATCAATCGAACACAGTCCGTCCCTGCAACACACACACACACTCATACATTAACACCTCTATGCATTTAAATTTCAAACATTTAAATTTAACATTAACATTTCATAGTGATGCTTTAATTGCACAACGATTTTTAAACTATTGATGACTTTTATGATGAACGCCATACTATTTAAAGGGGCAAAATTCAAGATCAAGAGTTACATGATGCCTACCTGTCTGAGTAATAGGAATCCATGTAGTCGTGTGTCCTTTTCTTGTTCCTACAAAAACAGAGCAAAAACAAACACATTGTTATTTGTCCAGGTTAAGCAGAACAAGTATTAACATCAGAGATGCACCGACTGGAATTTTCTTGACCATTTCCAATTTTTCTAGAGTTAGGGTTTACTGGGGGCGTGTTGCATAGACCAAATGGCATATGACATCAGTACCATGATTTAAAAGCAAATGAAGATGTCGCGCAACCGCGGCACACCCAACGGGTCCAAGCAATGCTCAACACCTTACATAAGTATATTATACAACATGGATCTATTTGCACAACATGCAAGACTAAGTTATGTACTGCACCGAAAGTTTGAAACTCCCATAGTGGATGCGCACCATCATAACAGCACGCTTTAAAAGCACATTTAAAGCGTCCTGGACGTCTCCAGGGGTAAGTGTGTCTCAATGTGTATCTCAAATTCAACCAATGGTGAGGCTTAACCAGACAGGGTGACGCAGGAGCCAGGAAGTATATCGCTATCTGAAATATTGCCAAAGATGGCGTTACAGGGACGCAGGAAGTATGGCAAGGGAGACGCAGCGTCTCGTTCCCTTCTCAGGGAACAACAGTTACATACGTAACCAGAGACGTTTTCATGTGTCAAACACAACTATGAAAAAAAGCATTTTGGTATGAATCAACATTCACATACAGAAGATATAAACATTTAAAGCAAACAGTTTAGCACGTGTGCTTAAAAAGTCTAGAATTTTTATGATATTATCCTACAATACACAGGGAATAATATGGATTTTTTTCCAGAAAACTTCTGACATAAAATAGATTCAAGCACTTTCAATGACCTGTATCTATGTATGTAGATTTTCAAAAACTTCCAAGGGCCTTAAATTTTCCCTCCCAGATTCACAAACTCAAGGATTTCAAGGACCCGTGGGAACCCTGTTAAATTGAAACTCATTTGTGCTGTCAATTATAATCTTTCTCTCTCTTTTTCTCTGCACTAAATGGCAGTGCTGTGGTTGTTAAGTGCAGTTTGGGGGTGGGGGGGTTATTGTAATAAGACTTGCTACCTACGTCACAAAACAGTCGAAATCTAAATAACCTATTTTTTCATGTGCTTGTAGAGAATGGTTTACCAAAACTAAGTTACTGGCTGGTTGATCTTTTTCACATTTTCTAGGTTGATAGAAGCACTGGGGGCCCAATTATGGCACAGATTTTCACGCTATGACCCCTTTACCATGTAAAAACTGGGGCAAACAAAGGTTGTGCAAATATATTATATGACATACAGTAGTGGATAAATCAAGGAACTGTGTTATTTATAACAAAGTTGATATTACACAGAACAAGAGACATGATTAACTGAGCATATTAGATTTTTGTGTTAATAATAATAACAAAGTGTATTAGATTTAAACTTCATAGTCAGAGAACAAACAGTAGGGGGCGCACATTAAATTATGTGTTTCGTAAGGAGAGAGAAGTGTGGTAGCTTTGCTCACCCCGGGGTCCACTCGTTGCCCTCGGGAGGGTGAGGTTGTGTAACCATGGCAATTGGTGTCGTGTGAGGCGTAAATGGGCTACTGATGAGGATATTTCCAGGGTGAGACACTCTCTGTGGTGTGCTTAAAATCTACAAAAAAGAAAGAAGAAAGGTGAACAGAGGATATGCAAATTACACCTGAAAGTGTTTAATGGGTGTTAGTTTAATGCATGCATCTACAAAATTCATTTGCTTTTATTGAGGCAAAAACTGTGAATATATGGATTCATATTGCACAAAAACAAGAACATTTTTTGCCAACTAGTAAGCATTCATTTTTACGCAGAAAAGCATTTAATATCTACTGTTTGCAGATAGTGTTGTAATTCATTTTTACATGGTGGTCAATTATTGTCATAACAACATCTCTAAAAACTCCACTCATAAAAAAGCCTTTAAGAACAACACAAACTGTGATTGATTGATTTGAGTCGATGTGGGAAGCTCTTAGCCAGTTTAAGCTACTAAAAGCACCATCCCCTGCAAATATAGATGCTGATAGATACTACACATGGGAAAAAAGCTTGCATTGCCATAAACTATTCATGGCCATACAAATTTTATAAGAAAAAAAAAAATGGAGGCATTGGTGTTTCCTGTTTGATGCTAGGATTTTTAAACACACAGCATTTGGACAATCCCATGCAAATGTCTTACCATAAATAAAGTTTTTCCCAAAAATGTTTAAGCATACTGATATCATAGATGCCAATATTTGGTGGCTTAAATACCTAGGTTTTCAAGCATTTCATTCCATAGTTGGTAAGTGATGTTGTCCTATCGATAATGTGGTGTCTTCTTCATAAATTTGCATATGAGAATTCTAATAAAATATTTTATTTATTATTTTTATTATTACCGGTAATTTTTTATTTTTTTGAAGAGCTGTGACTTCTGCATTTTTGTTGTTGTTATTATTGCTTCTGGTTTGTGCATTTTAATGAACAGAAATCCTACATGTTGTGCCTAAAAACTTGTGTCCTTATTTGTAAGATTACAAAATTCCGGGAATTTTCAAGGCTGGAAACGAGAATGAATGGGAATATATGTGAATTAATAGGAATTAATAGGCACAGGAAAATTGGAAAATTGAAACTATTGAAGAGTTGCCTATAACAGGGAACGTAATATATATATATATATGATGTCTATCATTAGTGGTTTAAGAAAATATAAACAGATTAGGGATGCCAAACGATTAATCGCGATTAATCTATAGCAGAATAAATGTTTATGTTTACATCATATATGTGTGTGAACTGTCTATAATAATTATTTATATATAAATATGCACACATGCATGTATAATTTTAAGAAAAAAATATATATTTATATATTAATTATGTATATATAATAAATACAATACAAATACAAAGGTAAACCAAAACTTTTATTCTGATATAGATTAATCGCGATTAATCGTTATGCATTCCTAAAACAGATTGTTCAATATATTGGTTATAGATACATTCTCTGAGTAATTATGTTTTAATTTTTGATTGAAAAATATCACATCCATAATGCTTATATTGCTCATTACAGCTCAGCCTCAATGTCAAAGCAACAATGGCAGCATCCAGGTCTTCACGGCAGAAACAGGATGGACTGCTCCTTCATGTAGGCTACATCTGAACACTCCAGTATAGTGCTGTAAGGTTCTCTCTAAAAACACAAATTTCCACCTCTTCCCTCACGACTTTCAGTAATTCATTGCTTTCTCACTGCTAACCTGAATCTCTCCACATATGTTAGTGTGCTACAACCTCTAGGGAGAACAAACAGGGTCGTCTACAGAAGCAAGGCAGTCTTCATCCATCCACACTGCAGTTCAAGAGATAAATCTAGCTATTTCAGGAATGACATACTACCATACTACTGCATCATGCATTTTGTGTACACCATGTATTTTTTCTGTAGGCACAGAATACTGTATCCCACAATGCAATGCGCTTAACCTAATTGCCCATGCACAGTATGATGAAAGCGCCAGTAGTATACTAAATAATAACATAACATTTCTTAATTTATGATATATGTTGCACATTGTTTTACATACTATTTGCAAAACATCAGTATGCTTGAATCACAGCCTCTTTCTCTCATTCCTTTAAAAAAGAAAAAAAAATTGATACGTGTTAAAGTTATTTTTGGGGTATTATTTGACAGGAGAGGACATGAAAGTACAGGGTAGAGAGAGGGGTACGGGTCCGGTAAGTGACCTCGACCCAGGAATCGATCTCAGGTCACCGAAAGCAAATGTAGGAGCACTGCCCACTATATAACCAGCTCCGACCATATCAACTTTTCTCTCATATGATATTATCAATATCCAGGTAGCATTGAGTGTGAATGATACACGTGTGCATGTATTTGTGATAGAGAGATTCTAGTCAGTCAGAAATGTGTGTTTGTGCGCTCTCTAATGAGCGATTAGGAGTCTTAACAGGGGTCTGTCATGCCGAAATAAGCTCATTAGCAGAGGTGCTGGCAAACAGCACAGTTCTGTCCTTCTCTATACCACAAGCGTATTTGTTTAAGTCCAGTCCTTCTGCTCCACCTTAAAACAACAGTTATAAATATTAAAGGCAAAGTGGGTCAATTTGCCAACACTAAATCAACATGCAGAAACAATGAAAAGTTTAAACAAGTTTCCCCAAACACTCCTACTGCCCTTTATACCCTGCCATCTAACCGTGTTTGGCCAAACAGGTTGAACTGTTCAAAACTCATAGTGGAGCCTGCAATTAATGTTAACAGATGTTTACACAATGTCTTCCGAAAGTCAATCTATGGAGTGTGCATACTGTATAGTTGTCTACTAAAGTAAGATAGCAGTATTTTTACATAAACATATACTTTTTCAAGGTCCTTCTATTAACTTCCGAAGTCCCTACCATTTGCTAAAATCTTTGCGTTTATCTTTTCAGTATCGTCCCTTTAGACAACCTAGTTTTTCTATCCCCCATCTGTCATCTATTGTCCATGTCCAGCAGACACAAGCACATGCTATATTGAGGCAGATGTAAATCACAGTTCTTTAAGGATATGACTGCCCTCTTCAGGACACAATGTGAACTGCAGAATGAAATGTTATATACAGTACTAGTTATGAGGTCAAGTTAGTGCAAAAAAGTTTTTAGTGTTGTATTATTTTGCTACAGTTAGGACTCGCTGATAATATTTAATTATATACCATATATTTCATTCTGCTGACGATATAAAAAAGCTGTAAATATTTTTATTATAATGCACTTTCTATTTAAACAGTTCCTGCCTAAAATTATAACAGGAAATGGGTAAAAAAAACATATAAAAACTGCATCAACAGTTAATTTGTGCCATAAAATAAATATTTTAATGTTTTATTTTAATTATATGACTTTGATTTCGGAAACAATAGCTGTTTAATGGTGCCTCTGTTAAAACAACAAACACAAATATTGGGATAAATATATTATGGTTCAGTTTTTGGTGCTATTAGATATGTTTAGCTAAACTGCCCAACCCTAGGTTATTTGCTGTTTTGTGCCTGTTTGCATGTTTAAACACAGTAGTCTTATGTGTTGCTTTGACACTAACCATCTGGGCTCCCACATTGGAATTGACCGTTCCTAGTGTGATCTTGGAGGCTGGGCTGTAGCTGGATGGAGTTACCAGAGAAATGTTGCCTGCAAAACATAAACACAATGAGATTATGTGACTTCATGCAAATATTAATTTGGACAGTTTCAGTTTCTTGGAATAATCTATAATCAAAGTAAAGATCTACACCTATAAATATTGCACCTGCTAGGAAGGGCACTGTGTCAACTTAGGTCATACATCCAAAAAAAGAACACATATCTGAGTGTACTGCAATGACATTTCTACATTTCTCATCATGGCTGAAACTAATTCTTTAGCTGCCAGTGTATAACAGTGTTTTCAGTCATAAATAGACCCCACAGAAGTGACTGTTGTTTGGATATGAACAAGAAAAGGTTACAGTATGGCCACTATGGGTGAGGCATAGTTGGAAGGATCCTAAAACACTAACAGGCGTTCATTTCTTTGAATGCTGTGGTGTCTTTTGAATGTAGATGCAAATCACTGAAAGATTGCGGCATATCAAATGCAAAGTCATGCAAATGAGCCTTGCAATTACGTACAACCGCACATTCACGCAAGGGGGTGAACACACCCTGCACTGTCTGAATGAGACGACACATGCCAAAACTCCCACTCAGTGCATGCCTGCTAACTTACAAACATGCATCTCTGCCCTGAAATGAATAAAGACTTCCAAACCTCTGCATCACAGCAGACTTTACCAGCCTGTCCTGTGGTTATTAAGAGACTTTAAACATATAAAACTGTTCTGAAACAAACCTGCAACAAATATAGGCAATGCAATATCATGCCATACTCTTATGGCTTTTGTTTTGATTAAATCACACACACACCTTTGCTGTTTCCAAAGACATGCAGCCGCTTATTTAAGTTTAATTAATTAAGTAAATCAATTTGAACTTAAACATGTTGGATTCTCAGCAAAGAGGTCAATCTGTGACGTTTAGATCAGTGAAATGTTTTGCCTTGCACTTTAGAGTTCACCATGCGACAACAAGCCCATGCGACAACAAGCCATGAGACAACCTGCCCAACGTGTGTATGTGACAACGTGCCTATGCAACGACGCGCCTAAGCGACAATATGTCTACGCGACAACGTGTCCATGCGAAAAAGTGTCTACGGACAACTAGCCTATGCGACACATCGTGCCCATGCAACAAACTGTGTCTTCAAGACGGGATACGACAACGTGTGTATGCGTCAACACGCCTATGCAACGTGTCTATGTGACATGACAACGTGTTTATGCGACAATGTGTCTATGCGACAACGTGTCTATGTTTGTGTCCGTGCTGTCCAGCAATTACATGTTAATTTACAGTGCAAATGAACATAGTGTGACCACCAACTAACACAAACATCATGGCGCAACTACTATTAAAAATGACATATACATGCCCATGCGACAACAAGCCCATTCGACAACGTGTCTATGTGACAACTAGTCCACGCGACATCTCGCCCATGCGACAACCTGTGTCTACGCAACACGACAATGTGTCCATGTGACATCTTGCCCATGCGACAACCTGTGTCTATGCAACACGACAACGAGTCTACGCGATGCAACAATGTGTTAACGCAACAACGTATCCATGCGACAACTAGCCCATGCGGCAACTACCCCATGCGGCAACTAGCCCATGCGGCAACTAGCCCATGCGGTAGCTAGCCCATGCGGCAGCTAGCCCATGCAGCAGCTAGCCCATGCAGCAGCTAGCCCATGCGGCAGCTAGCCCATGCGACAGCTAGCCCATGCGACAGCTAGCCCATGCGACAGCTAGCCCATGCGACATCTTGCCCATGCGACAACCTGCCCAACTTGTGTATGTGACAACACGCCTACACGACAATGTGTCTACGCGACAACGTGTCCATGTGACATCTTGCCCATGCGACAACCTGTGTCTATGCAACACAACAACGTGTCTATGCGATGCAACAATGTGTTAATGCAACAACGAATCCATGCGACAACTAGCCCATGCGGCAACTAACCCATGCGGGAACTAGCCCATGCGGCAACTAACCCATGATAACTAGCCCATGCGACATCTTGCCCATTCAACATCTTACCCATGCGACATCTTACCCATGCGACAACCTGCCCAACTTGTGTATGTGACAACACGCCTACACGACAATGTGTCTACGCGACAACGTGTCCATGTGACATCTTGCCCATGCGACAACCTGTGTCTATGCAACACGACAACGTGTCTACGCGATGCAACAATGTGTTAACGCAACAATGTATCCATGCGACAACTAGCCCATGCGGCAACTAGCCCATGTGGCAACTAGCCCATGTGGCAACTAGCCCATGCGGCAATAGCCCATGCGGCAACTAGCCCATGCGACATCTTGCCAATGCGACAACTAGCCCATGCGACAACTAGCCCATGCGACAACTAGCCCATGCGACAACTAGCCCAACTAGTCCATGCGGCAACTAGCCCATGCGGCAACTAGCCCATGCGGCAAGTAGCCCATGCGACAACTAGCCCATGCGACAACTAGCCCATGCGACAACTAGCCCATGCAACATCTTGCCTATGCGACAACCTGTCCAATGTGTGTATGCGACAAGGTGGCTACGCAACAACGTGGCTACGCAACAACGCGGCTACGCAACAACGTGTCCACGCTTGCGTCCGTGCTGTCCAGCAATTACATGTTCATTTACAGTGCAAATGAACATAGTGTGACCACCAACTAACACAAACAGCCGCAACTACCATTAAAAATGACAAATACATTACAATTTTGGCTTTTGGCTTGACTCGAAATAAAAATGTGGTTAATGAACCATGCATACCTGACAGTTATGTAAGCAAAGTTACTAAAAATGACCAATCGCACCCAAACAAAGAACATTAGCAGGTCAATATGTTTTGATATCACTGGCTATGCTGCCATACACCCATACTTTACAGTAAAATCTGCACGGGTGACTGAATCGAGGGTAAGTTTAGGGTTTAAAAAATACTAATAAGCATCCTATTCCATGCATTTTATGATATAAAAACATTGTAGCTGGTGTTATAAACCTATCCAGAGCAGATGTACAGCAGAATAATCTGCGGCAGCAGGTCTGTGGTGTCTGAAGGCCCTCTGTGTGAGAATGTGTCAGTGCCGCATGCTCTTTAAAGCAACAATGAGAAAAGCCACATTAGAATACAGCTGAGCAGCAGCCTGGCACACACACACACACACACACACACACACACACACACACACACACACACAAAATGTGCTTAGTGTTTGTTTTAAATTACAATCATACATACACATACTATACAGCATAGATATATATAAAAGACATTTACAACAGTGTTAAGACATGATCTGTGGAACAAGCAAAGAAAAACATACAAAGAAACAAACAGTAACTTCCTGGGGTTGCCCATATGGACGCCAGCACAACCCGACTCAAAACCACATCAGTGCCTGAGAAACATCTCCAGATACCAAACAACTGCATGCATGTACTCACTCTAACAAACACGTTTGAAATAAAAATACAAACCTCCTGAAATAAAACCATCAACACAATAAACATAAAGAGTTGACAGACATGCACAAAGTCAACCACCAAATTCCAAATGTACCTGTTTGCTTCCGAAGTGGGAGAACGAGTACTTCCATACTTCTCACCTTTAACTATTTCCCTACTGATAAAAAGTCCAAGTTCGAGTCCCAGAAAGAGACTGGGACGCCCCCAAACTAACCCTCCCCCTGAACAGAGGAACTTCCTTAGTGACTGAGAAAGAGAGCGAGGGAGAGAGAGCAAGAGAGAGAGAGAATTCCCCTCCGCGTGCCATACAGAGACACATGCAGGTTTACCAGCTGCTCCTACACAATATTTGAATGCAATGAAGCGCAAAGGGAGGGGGAGAGAGAAAGAGCGAGAGAAAATAGAGATGCAGGATTTACCTGAAGAGGAGTGGAGAGCATATTTCAAAGCCGCCTAGCAGGCTTGGATCTGCTGTCCCCCTCTCTCTCTCTCGCGCTCTCTCTCTCTCTACCCCTTTTGTTACCATTCAGTGGAAACTTGAGAGGCTCGACAGGCATTGCAGAGCGAGCGCAGAGGGAGTCCACCCATCCACACGTGGACTTTCACCCATGCCGGGTGTGAAACTCGCTCACGGTAGCTGCATTCACTGAAAGCGTGTCTTTGCCTGCAGCGGGATTCCCTGTCTCTAAGCACACGCGCAGATGGTCCCATTCCCACTGCTAAGGCGGATCGCTCTGAGAATGACCGGGGAATGGGTGCTCGCTTGCTCTGGCCTGATCTGAGAGCAGTGGAAAGCCCCAGAGAGTAGGAAAGCTGAATAGATGTGTAGCTGCACAATCAAGCGCCCCGAACACATGTCCACACTGTAATAGTGTGAACCGGTAGCCGGATTAGCACTCACATGAGCTGTAATGGACAACTGCATATATGCATGATTGAAATTTCACCTGTTATATGAATGATGGGAAAAACATAAGTAGATGGGTGCTGCTAAATAGTGAATTAAGATGTATTCAAATGATCAACTGACTTGACACAAAAGCTTTATTTATAAACAAATTAAAGATACATGGCATAAGCAACGATAACATATCAGAGCTTGTCTTCACATACTGAACTGGGACAGGAAAAAGCATTGCTAATAAGATGTATGATGCTGGCTGATCTATACGTGAACCAGTCCAAGGATATGGTGCAATTAGAAACTATTTCCTGAACATTTACTATTTAATGGCATAACAGCACACTTTCACTTTGAACATGACCATTAAATGACAATAAAAGTTTACTACCTGCCAGTAATTACCTGGGATTTTCTTCACTACTGTCTCACTAAAACTAAAAACATGGCGTATGTAATTCTGAGTAAGGAAATCTGACTTTTAAACTCATAAATAATTTCTAAAAGTATTTATTTTTGGTTAATGCTAAGGCATGACACACTTTCGGTTACCTTTGGTGAGGTTTTGGTTCAGAAAGACCTTGAGATCTCCACACAGAGCTGCAGCGCCAACCTGAGATGGGGAAGAGATTTGGAAAGTGAATCAGTTGACAGAAGGTGAATCAGTAAAATCACGTTGATGCACTATACCATACTGTAAACGAGTACTTAAAATGGATCACTTTTAACAAACTGGTCACCAACAACTTTTAATGGATGTCAAGTCAATAGAAGTTAACACAGGTCTCCTAGCATAGTAACTACAGATGTAGTTCACAACATGGGCTTAGCTAGCATTTGACATCTACACTGAATAAAGGTATAAAAGGCATCTCTGGGAAGATACCCTATCAAATAGTACACCTTTGTACCTATTATCTCCATGTGGCATTTTTCCACTGCGTGGTATGACTCGGCACGCTTTATTTTGCTTTCCACTGCAGTTTAGCATCGCTTCAAAGTTGGTGGGATTATAAACCAGGGTTCCCACACCTAAGTTAAC
Organism: Paramisgurnus dabryanus; assembly: GCF_030506205.2. NCBI lineage: Eukaryota > Metazoa > Chordata > Actinopteri > Cypriniformes > Cobitidae > Paramisgurnus > Paramisgurnus dabryanus. The sequence continues at coordinate 40,804,748 of NC_133344.1, forward strand.
TTAAAAGTCAAGGACCTTTCAAGGACTGTCCAGGTCCAATACCCTCAAATTCAAGGAGTAAATGTGGGGACACATTTCAAGTGAGAGCAAGGGTACATCGTGTTACCTTTTAAGATATATTGTAACAGTTCCCTTTCGAGGGAACTTGCGCGGCGTCACTGCAGTGACACTTGGGAACGCCTCCAGGTGTGTCTGAATGTGTATATCAAATTCAACCAATGGTGAGGCTTAACGACAAAGACAGGGTTACTCGGGAGCCAGGAAGTATATCACTATATGAAATATTGCCAAAGACGGCGTTACAGGGACACAGGAAGTATTGAAAGGGAGATGCAGCGTCTCGTTCCCTTCTCGGGAATCAACAGCTATATACGTAACCAGAGACGTTTTCATGTGTCAAACACAACTATGCAAAAAAGCATTTTGGTATGAATCAACATTCACATACAGAAGATATAAGCATTTAAAGCGAACAGTTTAGCACGTGTGCTTAAAAGGCTAGAAATTGTATGATATTATCCTACACTACACAGGGAATAATATGGATTTTTTTCCAGAAAACTTCTTGCATAAAATAGATTCACGCACTTTCAATGACCTGTATCTGTGTATGTATATTTTCAAAAACATCCCAGGGCCTTGATTGTTTTCCCCAGATTCACAAACTTTCAAGGATTTCAAGGACCTGTGGGAACCCTGAGACATGAAGCACCCTGTGTTTTATCCCAGCGCACATCATGGTTATGGATTTAAATAATAATTTTACTTTTATTATTTTAATAAATAAAGGTGGTAAAACCGCATACAGCACTGTTGAGCCACTCAAAATCACCACAAGGAAAATCCTTCACCTGCCACAGTCCTAGTGGAAACCAACAAAACGTAAGCCATACCAAGCCGTACCATGCAATGGAAAAGCGTAACAAGTGTCGTTTTAAAATCTAATGCAATGACATTTAGTCAATACATTTCTAACGTTTTAGGGCCATTGTATTATAATTAAAATGACTTACAAAACATAAAAACAATTAGCAAACTGTTTAATGGTTTGCCTAACCCTAAAAGATAAATTTATTTGATTTAAATTTACCGGTATGTTCACGGCGAAATTTCAAAGCATACTAAAACACCTAAAAGCAAGATTGCATTTTTAAGAAAGTTCTGAGTGCATTTACAGTTATGTTCCCATGCTCTCTTTAATATGCACATTTGGTCTGAACTGTCAGTAATGTGTCCCACAGGGTTCAGATCATTGTATCTATAACAGGGTTGTACAGTATGTAGCGGGATAGACGTCTGTCTCTAGGCTGATAGCACAATATCTCAACACAGCAGAGTATCACCAGAGCCGGCTGCTGTTGTGATAGGTCATAACTTCATAACCTGAGGATGAAAGCTCCATACACTGTTTTCCTGTAGTCTGACTGCTGCTAAATTTAGTACAAAATACACAAGCAAATGTACTTCCACAGAAAGTATTTCCTCTTGTTAAAACGATCACGCAAACTCTCGATCAGGCGGCTACATTAAAATCTGTGGTATTAGCCAGTGAAAGACTATGTGAAAATCTATAGTATACAGGCCTTAAAACGGATGAGTAAACAGATGTCGGTTGAGTTTACAGAGACATCCATTCAGAACGGTCGGAGGTCGCAGAGCATGTCACAATGATTTAATCAACGTGGCATCACAGAGGCAGAAACATTTAAAAAACGTTTGAGAAATGTGGGCATAAGAGAAAAAGCCAGCATGCTTTCCTATACAATGGTGCATATATATATATATATATACATACATATACATGCAAAGAGACTACAGATTATATTGCACAGTAAAACTTTATTTTTTTAATTAAATTTATATACATATACACACATATATACACACATATACACACATAAACACACATATATACACACACATATATATATACACACACACACACACACACACACACACACACACACACACACACACACACACACATTATATGTATATATATATATATATATATATATATATATATATATATATATATATATATATATATATATATATATATATATATATATATATATATATATATATATATATATATATATATATATATTTATACACATATATATATACATATATATACATACATATACACATATATATATACATATATACACACACACACACACACGCACACACACACACACATCTACACATTAAAGATATATTTACATTTTTATATGTTTGTATAATTTATATTATATATACAAATATGAATAAATAAATTTATGCAGAATTATCTTTCTAAAATTATACATGGATGTGTGTGTATTTATATAAACATAATTGTTATACAAAATACAAATATATGATGTAAACTAAAACTTTTATTCTGCAAACAATTAGTTGCGAAAGTGAAATAAATGTTTAAATGCAAGTCAAAGCCTCGCGTGTCATATTAAAATTAAAATGAGATGCAAAGACAGGGGTTTCCTCCCTGTTTGAAAATATACAGGTGCATAACATACAAGCTGATTGGAAACCTAACGTGTGTGCATTTCTAGCCAATTTTCTTTTGCAAAGGAGGGTGATATCAGACCAGTGGTCTCCAACATGGTGCCCGCGAGCACCAGGTTGCCCACCGTAATTCTTTAAGGTGCCCGCCAAACCACATTCTATTAATAGCTTTCATTTTATATATTTATTTTTTACACATTTTTATTTTAGCTTGGCTTTTTTATGCATATTAACATTTTAAACAATAATAAAACATATCGTGCTCATATCTTTAGCTCACCCTTTTACCAGAACATACCGATATAGATGGTATCATCTCATCCTGTATCCCGCTTGGAAAAATTACTGATATATTATCAAAATTTACTATACCGCCCAGACCTACTCGCTTCTTAGCAATAGGTTTAAATTATTTCAGGAAATCATTATGTCATAGAGTCAGGTCACATTAGCAAGACAAGAGCAAGGTTTTAGCATCAAAAGACCTTACTTTCAAAAGACTTATTTTGCCTTTGTTTTCATGAAAACAGCGGAAACAAATTGGTTTTAACATGTTGACACTTGAACTGTAACCAACCACAAAAACCAGAACCGTCCCTTTAATTATATTGTAACTTAATCTTCACACATTTTACACCCCTTATAAAGACACATATGTTTGAACTCACCGTGTTGGCCATCATACTAAAGATGATGAAGCACCTTCTGCTGGTCAGATCACCAGATGCTCAACGCTGCACAGTCCCCTACAGAAACACACCTGCAAATAAAATTGAGTCTGTAAGGATGTGATATGACCTTATTGTTAACAAGAAGATTGCTAGAGAAGAGGAAAGCCCTCTGTGATTTTGGTGATAACACTGATGACCAGAGATGACAAAAGGGACAGCAAGAGGAGTGGACTTCCCACCCCTTTCTGGACCCCCAACCACATTCAACATCCAAACTTTCTCCCCCGTTGGATAATGTGTTTGCATATGTGAAAAAAGAGGAAGGAATTACGATCATTTCTATCCAGCACACTCATAAAAAACGGCATTGACATTCCCCCCACCAATAAACCAAGGCCAAGTGTTTTACCCAATAAGCATTTCCATTATAAACCATAATTCAACAAACATAGAGAATAAAACATCAAATCAAAACAGAAGGCAGGTGCCTGACTTTTTGAAGGTATGTTTGTGTGGCTTCAGTTAAATATACACGCATTTGTATGAAGTACAACAGTTCTTCAGTGAAAAGCAGAGAGTGATTTTATTAAGATGAATTAGGTTACTGTACTTTAATGGTGCATTCCCACCAGCCGTGGTAGAGGCGGCAAAAACGCGCTATTCACGCGTAGTTGGAAGCTTGAATATTTGAGTTCACTCGCTTCATTCACACGTGAAAGCCACGCTTGAAATTCTAGTCATTTGAGACATTCACGCAGAAATTTGCGTCATGGGAGGGGCTTCTGCGACTCCGCTGAGACTACACCACTCTGCTGGCTTCCTGTAATCACGTCACTACTTCAGCAAGGTCCTAATTGGTTAATGCGGTGCAGAATTCCGTCAAAGTTCAGATTTTCAACTCGCGGGTTTCCCGCGGCAATGCTCAATTCGCATGGAACGTGTCATCCGCGCTGCACCTTCCACGCCGTTCGTGTGTACCGCGCCGCAGGATGCCTAATCGCGTATTTGAATTGACTTAACATGTAAATCACTTGCGCTTGCCGCGTCTGGTGTGAACCATGCATAAGACGTAAGAGAGATCGTTCTATACTGTGTGCGTGCATTGGGTGTACACGGACAAGAGCTGCTGCAAGTAAAGTTAAAGTTTAAACTGTCAAAACTTGCATGCAAATAATAAACTTTCTAGGGCTGAACGATACATCGAATTTTCATCGTCATCGCGATATGATCTCACGCGATGAACACATGGCAACAGACAGCCTTGACGCGATGAATGAAGGGAAAACGGTAAGCGCATGTAATAAACGTTTGACCTATCACGTTTAGTCCTGAAGACATGCCCTGCGTCCCAAACCGCATACTTCCATACTATATAGTAGGCTAAAAGCACTACTTCTCGTACTCTTTGCATACTATATAGTATGGAAGTAGGCAGTTTGGGACGCACGGATGGTTTATGCGTTCATGCTATTAGGCCAATCAGTGGAACCCCCAAGTCAGCTACGCTCAGATTGATTTGTGATGTGTCAGTTGCGACGCTGTGCCTGTTAGCAAAAACGATGGCGGAGAAAGGAGAGAAGAGTGAGGAAAATGTGTTGTCAGATGAAGACCTTGTGGTGAAAAGGAACAGCACTTCAGCTATATCATGGAATTATTTTGGATTTAGGAGAGATGACGCCGCAAACACAGGTACTGTGGAAGCGGTGATTCACATATTGCATCTATTGCGCGCTCAAGTTCATTATTTCAAATGTAGGCGCACAGTATGTGCGCTCTGGAAGCGCCGCAGTCGCAACTCGCACGCGGTGCGAAGCGCTCGTTTTTCCAGGCTTTTCAAAAACATTTTAACTTTTCAGAATGACACAAGCGCAGCGTGCAGATCATGTGACAATAACCTACGTGTCAAGCGTTTTCCACGCGTTTTTAGGCGCGACATGTGAATGGCCCCTAAAACATGAAAAAATATAAAATTTATCGCAACTCACATCGTCATCGCAACATTAAACAATGTCACCGCACATCGCAACTTTTCCTCACATCGTGCAGCCCTAAAACTTTCTACACTTTTGCTGTGCTGTTTGATGGAGATGTGAAAATTAGTGATGCACCGATGTATCGGCCGCCGATATTATCGGCCGATTTTTGATGAATTTGAAACCATCGGCATATCGGCAATAGCACGAGAAAAACAATCGGTATCGGCCTATTAATTAACTGCATAAAGAAATCCATTATATGTAAAAAAAACGAGTTAATGTTGTTAATAAAATAAATGCTGAACAGCAAAAACCACCTTTGAAGGTTGTCATGCTGTCTTATTATATTTGTTTTAGCTTAATTTGTGTCTCTCTTATTATGTTGGTCAGTTGAATGTTAATTAGATCAAATCCATGTTCGGTAAAAATAATTTGATGCAGAAATAAACTAGCAAATAGACCAACTGTATAGTATTGTATACAAGTGTTTAATATCGGTATCGGCATCGGTATCGGCCAGAAGTTGTCTGTTTAAATCGGTATCGGTATCGGCCCAAAAAATCCTATCGGTGCATCCCTAGTGAAAATGCATCATGCCGTTATGACCAGAGCGCGTCCTCATAGAAAATACACATATCTCTCTGTAAGGGCAAAAAAGAAATTCAAATTTGCAGGTCGCACATGACCAACAGGTTGTTAAAATGCTCACACTTCGTAAAAACGGTCTCCAATTGAATTCAGGAGCCCTACAATGACAAAAGTATACAAAAAGGTCCGTTCACGTCATCAGCAAATTTACTGAGTTCCGATGGTTTTAATCAAGTCATTTAATGCAATGATCGTCCAATACCAATCTGTGGCCGATCGATCGAAGCATCATTTAATCGCTCGATGGTAGTGCTAGTGGTAGTGGTAGAGCTACAGCATTGCATAAGAAGTGCTAAAGGTCCTGCGGGAAACACACATATGATAAAATGTATAGCTTATTATGCATTGCAAGTCGCTTTGGATGAAAACATCTGCCAAATGCATAAATATAAATGTAATGAAACACAAGTATACAAACCCTGCTGTGTGCACAAGCTTGGACATTGTTGCATGTTGAAATGCAAATCATAATGCAATACGTAGCATTCATAGCATCTCTTTAGCATTGATATGGTGGGAATAAGCATAAATTCTTTGTCAACAGTAATATTTCAAGTTAGCTTAAATTATTAAAACTGTTGACATGTTTATAGCTAGTACATTTGGTTAATTGGCTCAGACATCTGAAGGTAACTCTATCGCCCCCTTGGGTACCTGAGGTTTGCTTCCACCAAAGTCATGCAAGAATACAGGGTATGCATGTACAACAGGGCTGCAACTGCGATTGCTTTGCCAACCATCTCTGCATTCACATAAGGGTGGCTTTGCACAAAACATTGGCAACAATGCCAACCCACTGGGAGTATCATCTTTATGTAAGCTTTTATACACTCCACAAGGAATTTCAAATACTTTTACAGTTCTGTGAAAATGACCAGTGTGACAGTCACCGATATATACCAAAATAAAAGGACTACTTTAATCTAAGACCTATAACCAAGACTTACCTAATCGTGAAAAATTTGTATGCAAGTTGTACTGGAAAAGTAAACCAACATATGCAATACGTGACCTTTAAAGACAAGCGTGCACACACACCACAAATTGTAGGTCATCCACTTAGACAGCATGCTGATGTACGGGTACAGCCGTCACCTTTATGCACAACAAGTGTAGCACATAAGCATGACCTTAAACATCCAACCGACTGTCAGCAATGCATGCAAATGCATTCAAAAATCCTTGCGCATGACTATACGTTTGTGAAGTTGTTTCAACACTATTGTCAGAAAAGTCCAGTAAGTAGGCTAATGCTCGAGTCCATATGATCGGCTGTGTGTGTCTTTGTGGCTTACTAAAGAGGTTGAGAGAGGCGTAGAGCAGACAGCTGGTAAGCCTGGTTGGGATGGAGGGGGTGAGGCAGAATGTACCGAGTAGATCAATAGATGGGGGATCTAGCCCTGCCGCCCACCATTCCAGTCCCACAATACCCCCCTACAGCCCCCTGCCTGAGGTTCACATAATGGCCTTTTGTCCCACGGGGGAGAAGCCTGACACAGGAACCAGAAAGAAGCTTCAAAGTGGCTGGAGGTCTCTCCTTCTCTTTTCTCTCTCTTTTCTATGTCATTTGCCCTCCCCCCAATTTCGGTTTCTCTATTTTCCTGGGTGAGGGAGAGGCCACCCAGTAAATGTAAGGGAACTTGGCTTGCCGTGGGTTGACACGCTGCTCTGGTGACATGACACTAAAGACAACTTGTTGCTGAGTAAGAGAAGAGACGAGGTAGACCAGGACAGCACACTGACCAAATAACGACAAAAGACTTTACACACTGTAAATCAAGAGCGTTGTTGTGCCTTGTTTCACCATTCACAGAAAAGTCCTTTAAAAAGGCCTCTTGAGATCACAGATGATTTATTGAGGACCCTTATTCAATAGGCTATATTGACCTCCATTTATTGAAACTCTCGAGCTTGCTCTCAATCACCGCAAAAAGGTGGTTTGTCTAATTAGTGACATTCGTTAAGGCAGGCGTTACTATTCGCAATCCTCAAACTTACGTTTAGGGCCTAGTTTACCTCAAAGCATGGAGTATAGTTTGTTTTGGACATGTATTTGAACGTACATGCATGATTGACCCACAGCTTTGCAAAGCATCGTTTATTTAACTTATACATATACACCGATGTACGATGCATGCGCATTGCGACAAAATGCAATTCATCTCCTGGGCTACATACTACTTTGTACGTGCTTACTAGTGATAGACATATATATTGGCCGGTCGATATATCGGGCCGATATTTGCGAATTTTATGTGTATCGGCATCGCCTGATATGTGTCTGCCGTGTTCGCTGATTTTTTCCGGCATTATTTACAGACAGAGTGCTGGAAGCCGCAAGCGATTGCAGGTCATGTGACTAAAAACAACCAACCTTTTCATGACATCATCAAAAGATGGTTCCATAGCACCCTCACCAGTTTTTATTATTTGTTAAATATAGTTTTTTAAGTTCTATAAATTTTTACTTTTTTAAAATTGAGACTTGTAACATTTGGCATCATCGTTGTGTCATTTTTATGATGTAAATTGACAGAGCAAAAGCAGTATCGGCTCCAAATATCGGCTCAAGAAAATCGGCAGCCTGTATCGGTCATCGGCTAAGGCTGATGAAACAAAAATCGGTATCGGCACTGAAAAATCCATATTGGTCGATCCCTAGTGCTTACCCAGTACAAAAATCTGACGGTGAGCATACAGCGTGCGCATACAATTCTGATGATGAAGGCTGCATCACATGCACTGTACACTGACTCTTACGAATGCTTAAAAATACTTCTAGCTTAAGGGCCATTTACATTGTAATGATAACTTTTAATGTAATGTTTACTATAAAAATAACTATATTAGCGTCCACACCTCCAGACGATAATAATAATTTTATGCTAATTCGCTTCTGAGACGCATTACTTGTGCAAATCCTTTACCTTCAATGACATTAACTAATATTGAATATTTCCTTTAATAATAACTTTCGTAATTGTTAACATGTCATTAAATGTACTTTTCATGTTGCATTTACAGCGGCTATAACCAGCAGATGTCCTCAACACACGGAGTTTTGCGTATCTCTAAACAGTGAATTTAGTTTGTCTAATCTAACATCTTACCTTTTGGCTAGTCAGTGTAGTAGAATAAAAACATTATGAAGTCAATTTCACTGCAACAGTGCTGGACACCTGATGTAATTTTATGTAATGGACCTCAACTTCTCCACAGTCTCCCTCATTTTAAATGCTTGTGCACTTTAGATTCAAGTAGATTTGATCATTGGTGTATTGTTCATCAGTTGAAAACAACCCACTGTTGTGAACAAAAATAGTTGTGATGTGAACTCCGCTATTCTCTTTTTAGATTTTTATCGTTCTAGTTATCATTACGATTTCAACGTCCTTTATGTCAAAGCAAAACAAATGAACCTAATAATAAAATGAGTGGAAACATTCCATATATTTATCCTGAAGGAGAAACCAAAGTCTAAAGACCAATAACTAATAATTAATTTCAAGCTTAGATGGCGTAAAGGCTGGGATCAGGTAATAATGCAGTCACTGTGAGGTTAACTTATTGTCTTACGTACTGGAAGTTGTGCATTGTCGTGCTCATTTCAGAACAGTCATGTTGTGGTTTACACATGCCTAAATGCTCAACAGCATAATGGTTAGGATGCACACCACTGTGATGCATTCAAAGCACTTTCCACATTATCTTTAGCAGACGAACGGACACTTTCATACACAAGTACATATTGGCCACTTTTTGTATGTACGTATGTTAGGTTCAGGGATTTTCATTTGAATACTACTTTAAATAACTAAGCTTACAGCCTTTCCTATTACTTACAAGACCTCAATGAAATGCAAGCTTAAGACATAGCCTCCCTACCATAAGCCCCCCACCACTGCCCTCCTTCTCTTCTATTGTCCTTCTCTTCCGTCCTTCAGTTGGCCTGCCATAAATCCCCAAGCTCTTCGTCTGTCAGCCTGACCTCTCTTTCTCTCCCCCATCTCTGTTTCTTTTATCCTCCTGTCTCTCTCTGCTGATCACCGTCCTCTAGTCCTTCTTTCGATCTCCATCATTGATGAAGTAAAGAGCGCTGACCTGGAAGAGGCGATTCTGCCCAGTCTGAGACTGACACAGCACTGGACGCGGGTAGAAAAGACGGACAGGCTTTGATAGCTTTAGGGTAGTTGAGGGGAGTAGGAATCATTGATCTAGACTGTGAGGGTATGAAGTAGTCTGATTGACAGGTCTGATGTACTTCAGGGTTCATCTTAAACCAGCTGACCCAAGCCCAGCAGGCCCAAATCAGTTTGGGTTTTATCTTTGTATACCTGTAACAAATTACGTTAAGTTTCAAGTTAACTGGATTGTGTAGTTCAATGTCTAAATTCACTCATTTATTTTTATTTTAACCTTCATCTTTCAGAGCCGATGAGATTCTGGTCACCTCAAAGCAGGTCAGATCACATGGTTTTGTTTACAGCATCCAAACTTAATGCCCATCCAGACGCTAAGTCCATATTAAGAGAGCATGTTTTTAATTGTTTCCATTAAAAGTGCAGTGCTTTTCAAAAACACTAGCAGCTGGTAGGTTTTGTCCACACTGGGCGCCGAAATGCTCAGCTCATCAATGTCACTTCTTACTCGGCCGTCCAATCACAGTGGAGGAGGGGCGGGCCAATATCACAACAACCAACGGGCGCATCGTTCAACGACTGATAAACAAATCAGAAGTATCATAGCAATCAAAGCGCTCATCTGAAAAAAGGTGCCAAGCGCCTACAGTCAACATACAGCTGCCGTTTTCCTCCACATTTAAACATTTTGGTGTACACGCCCCCCCCCCCCCAATGGTCAGTCTACTTAGTTATGCTTAGAGGTAGAATATGGTGATCTACAAGCCCACTATGTACTATAGGCTTTCCCAATGCTATGGTGGGGGGTGTTGCATCCTCTAAGACAGACCACTCCCTTTACTTTCTGTATCCCTCTCCATCTGTCACTTGTATGGCTCGGTCCATCTCCATGGCAACTGCAAGGTCATCTACTATTTAGTGTGGCACATATAGTTAGATATGTGCAGCAGAAAAGTGCGATCTAAAGCATGAAACAAGTTTGACACAGCAAATTAGAGTCTTTAAAGCAGAATCTCATGTCGCTCCTCCTGTCCAAGCTATAAGAGCTGCATAAACCATCAGCTCTCCATGAGGCCTCTGCTACTATAGCACAACTGATTAGCGTGGGCTACGCGGAGGACAACAGGAGGAGGAGGGTGACATTTGGTCTTCTGGGAGAGCGTATGCATGTGTGCGTGTCTGAAATACAAACAGCTCGGCTCAAACGGTCATGTAGGGTCACCGAAAAAAGGAAGCACAAACCCAGTGAAACAAGGCGACATTATATTGAGAGATCTACAGAATACATCTAAACTACATCTGGCCAAACTTGATTTTTGCATATTAAGAAAATCAAGTATAAGCAAGTACGTGACTGCAAATAGATCTAGTTACGAAAGCACTTCACAAATTGCTTCCAGTTTAATAGCACAGAGAATTAGAGGTAACACTTTCACCCCCTTTGACTACAGAGATTTGTTACTATCACAGATCACAAACTTGTGTTTTGCAAGTGCTTGCTATACCTTGGTGAAGCACTTACGTTTGCATTACTGTACTTGTGTACACCAACCAACCTTGTATCATTACAGTAAATCTACTTAGTTCATACATGCTTGTTTTAAATGTCCAAAATGTCATAATTCAGATGCTCGGGATTCCTACAACAGGAAATACCAAAGGCTCTGATTAGTCTATCTTTCTCTCTCTCCATTAAAAACAAAGTATGTGTACTTTCAGATTGTAACACTTTGTCAAAAACTTGTTAAAGACATTAAAGCATTTACTTGCCTTCTTTCCAAACCCAAGATTCTACCTTCCATAAAAACACAAATCAACTACTTTGCACTATGGATATTTGTATATGCTCAAACACCAAAAATACTAATATAGCATTACTAACTTTAGCCTAGCCACACAATTGCCTTATAAAAAATAATGAATTGCAGGTGCAACAATGTATCGGCCTACAATCGTTAACGGCAGATAAAAGCAATTCTTCCCACTATTAAACATTGGCAATGTCAATGGTTAGGGCAGATTATATGCTGGCTAGGCCTGTCATGACAAATACTTTATCAACTTATCATACATTAATAAACATCTATGATTTTTTTTGGGGGGGGAGAGGCAATCATTGTCATAGTGTTTATATGAATGTATGTGTGCATAAAATGAAGTTCAGGGCATTCACATGCTCTCTGTTTCTCGATGAAGTAGGTGCAACGCGAAACAAGCTTGGCGTCACACTGTATCCTTCCATGTTTTTGAACTTGAGCCAAGTTGTATGCATTACGGCGCATTGACACTTTTAATGGGTGACGTCAAGCGTTGGAGAACTGAATTGTGGGTCCGTCGGCGCCGCGTCAGTGCCGTTGCTCGCGGCAGAAGTTGAACATTTCTCAACTTTTCAAGCGGCAACGCGTGCGTCAGCCAATCATATCGCCTTATGCAAATAACCTAGGCAGAGCCAGCCAATTACGTTTATGGAAGACTGGTGCTTGTGTTGCGGCCACAGTGATTGGCCACACTTCAGACAAGCCTTCCGTTAAGCGTTAACGCTTACGCCCCGTGTGAATGTACCGTTAGAGGTCTTAACAGAGGTCTACATTTTAAATGGTCAGTCGGGTTCGGCTTTAATTACTTTGGGTCCCGGGTCATTGCGGTAAAACCTGAGTCGATTGGAGAACGGCCATGATCAGAGTCAGTCAGCGCTAAAGCTCATGTGCAGTCTCAAGCTTGCCTACGCTTTCTATTGCGATAACAACTGGCTCTTGTTTTAAAACTCATGACCACACACTTTTTTATCCCATTTTTATTAATTGACCATCTTTTTATATCTAAAAAGTTTGCTTAGAGAGCACAGAGATGGTAGCAAGCACATTGCACTGAACGAGCAAAGCTCAAGCTCAAGATATAAAAAACGCAAAGCTGTAATGTAAAGTCACCCGTCACCGGGAAAGCAAGTAGACTTTTGAATGTGAAATAATGAGTATATTAAGCTTTTTTAATCGTCAAGAGAGGAATAGAAAGAGAGGCAGTTTTACCGCTTTTTACACTTTTGTCTTATAGAAACTGAAAGTAAGGAAAGCTACATAAACAATTATAACACTGGTCACATTTATAATCTTTAGACCTATTTATAATCTATAGACCTGCACTGTGTCACACATTACTAGTTGTTTGGTACATGGGTGGGTAATGATTGCCTTTTTCAACGGCTACCACCACAAGTATATTTCATATATCTGTAGGAAACACTAACATAATAATTTGAAACAACTTCAAGCAAGCAAAACTATCGGTATGTAACAGAATAGGTATACAAACACATACATAAAGATATGTCCTTGTTGGAGAAAGACAACTTCTGATCACTAAGCTTTCATGGTATGCAAAGATGCAAAGAACAGCGGCCGGTAACACAGTGACAAGTAAGTCATATCGTATGACAAAAGGTTGAGCACATTTTCATATCTAGATAAACGATTCCTTTGAATTACAACACCCTGCAAAAGTGTTTCTCAATAATAACAAGGGTTTAGGTCAGGAGGAGGAAGATAATGAATCACAACAAGTTACTATACAGATAGTCATCCAACATAAGGGGTGCTAGATGTTTTTAAACTCTGACAGTAAAAAGTAAAACAATTTCAAGTATGAGTGACTTGCTGTGTGTACATACTACAGCAATCCGGAAACTTGATGCTGGATTTTCAGCTTCCTAGAATGGAAAGTGCAGTGTTGCAACATGAATGGTGAAGGTTAAGTTTAGTCTCCCTCTCCCAAGTGTATACACATACACAGCAAGATGCACAAAAACAAGCCTACGTTCTGCTGCAGGCGGCACAGCGCTAACTGTATGCAAGTGTGTCCCATGGGACATGTTACAGTGACACTAGAGTACACACGACTGAATAAGACAGCTGGGAAATGGCGCCAAAAAGGATCCGTGGTGAGTGTTTTCTCTGTCCTTTCACTCTCTTTTGTGCATGTGCAAACACAAACACACAAAGACAGACTGCACCCTCTCACGTGACAGCTGTATCACAACAATGCAGTATTAGATCAACAACAGATCAATACATTTGAACTTTGGGTTCAATGTGTTCGGCTGCTAAACTAGCTGACACAGACTTTACCAACAATACACCTGCATAAACGCAACCACAGACAGAAAAATAAACAGACAAAAGCCACTACAGATACAAATACACACTCACAAATGGGAAATTTTGCTTGAGGTGCTCAATAAATGGCAGGAGGACACCTGTCACACACACTGTGAGGGGCTCGCTCCCCCCCTTCCCCCTCTCGACTGGAGGGATTAAATATCCAGACCGTTTGTGCAGGACCAACAGATGTCTGCCTCGAATCTGACGCAGTCCTGCCTGCAATCTCAGAAAGCTAAGCCTAAACCCCATGACCTCACACCCTAGAGCTTTCTTTCCCAATTATCATACTAAACACACTGTACTACTAACACTCAGTCTTTAACACCTGCCTGAGCCTCTTCATATTTTATCCTGTATGTTTTTGAATGTTTACTTCACAGTTTGGTGAACAGGCACTTCCTGAACAACATGGCTCAGGTGTTTCATCACGAAAAGGTGAAAAACAGCATAAAAACAATCTCAAAGGGGAATAGACAAACCACAGACAAATACAACTCGCATTAGAAGACAAACTTGCCTGATTATATTGTCAAATATAATCCATTGGTGTCAATGTCTTAACAAACAAAGTTATCATGGTAATAGCTTAAATGTGCCGTAGAATGTCAAACTATTTATTTCAACATAACACCAGCTGGAAAGTTACAGTCGAGATGTACGCCCCATATTAGGTACAATGTTGTTACAATGCTACAAAGTTAGTGCTTTATGCTAGTTAATGCTATATGCTAGCATTTAGGTTGAAGTTCTGCTATTGCCGTAACAGTTACATTTTGCAGGTCCAAACTGAAAAAAAGACATAAACTTACAACTCCACATTCATTAACATTCTCCAAACAATTGATTATTCCTCAAATTCTGTATCGTTGTCTGATATAGGCTCAAACATAAGATCTGTTCACACAACACACACACACACACACACACACACACACACACACACACACACACACACACACACACACAGAGCTACTGAAGTAGCTGCTCTCTGAAACAACCAATCAGAGCAGAGCTCTACATTATTATTCATGACCCTTTCAAATAAGGTAATAATAGACCATTTCATTCTGAAGATAAATCCTAGGGTAGAAAATGGACATAAAACCATCTCCGAATAATTTTTGCACTTATTGAAGCCACAAACCTTCTGTGTAGATATCAGATAACAACATATTGTATCAATGCATTCATTGGAACCTTTAAAATTGAACATAACAAGTACAGCAATAGTATTTTGCACGTGGTGCCATGGCAACGGCTTGTTTTCTTATGCTCACCTTGATAAATGTTTTGGTTGCACTTCTGTATAATAACATGGTTGTTTTTATATACGTGTCATGGGATTAGCATGGTTTTGTAAAAAATGGAGCACCATGTCAACACTGTGGTTGCGCAAATAATAATTATTCTGCACCACATCAAAGTAACTTGGCATTATCATCCGATAACATCTCTTTACCATGACATCATCATCATCATCATCACACAGTTGGGCTTTAACAGACACTCAGACAGCCGATGGTTAAGATGAAAAAGTTTGACAAATGTTGTTGCTCTTTATCCTTGTTTCATAAATTAAACATTATAAACACATCTGGCTGAATTTTAACACTACGCGCACGAGCACAGACAAAATCACCTCAGGTTTTCATCAGTGACGTCCCAAAGTCAAACTTTTACGAATTAACAAAAAATGCGTAAAAAGCAAAGTACAAATCAAAGTAAGACAACAACGTAAGGGAATGTAAATGACTTCTCACCGAAACTAAACGTAAAGCTCGTCGGAACCGAGTCCTCAGAGCAGCGGAAATGTGCAAAAGCTGCAGAACAAACCGACGGAGAAACGCCCGGCGCTCGCTCGCGCAAGCCGCGCGCCCACCCACTGACAGCTCGAGCGTTTCACGACACAGTGGCACTCTGTACGTCACTATCTCTGTTTCTCTGTATTTGAACAACAAGCTAATTGTAAGTTAAGTGTTAAAGTACTTTGTGCAATGTAAGCATTGCGGTAACGTTAAGATGGCATCGAAACTGAATGGCACAGTTAAAAATTGTCGTTCACAGATTGCATTCCAGCTAGCTGCATGCTATGATAAAATGCATCAAACAGTGTTAGTTGTCAGTTATTAAACTAGTATTTAAGTGAATCACTTCAGTTAAGTATTTAATTCGTCAATGTGTAAATAACAAACGCTGCTGTCAAAGTGATAACGTTACGTGTGTTTATAATTGACTTCAAGTTCACCGTTATGCATATTATTTTTTATTAACTTTAATAAATGCGCTAAAATGAATCTTACCTCGGGTTTCGAGCCTAAAAGTGTCGAAACAGTCTGTCAGCTGGACAACAAACAACTTTTGTGTAAATGGAAAAGAGTGAAAGCAGAGAAACTGCAGGGCCCTGCGCTCACTTCCTGAGTGACTGCTGAACTCCGCACACAAGCTTGGCGGTGGCAGTCAGTCGCCCTCTCTGATTGGTTACACCTGCCAGTGACGCCGGAAGCCAGGTTAAAGATGATTGGCTATCCCGAGAGGAATACAAAACAGGCGTGTCTTGCAACATAAGGCGTGCTTGATTTCATGCGGAGCTGCACAGACTGATCAGTGTATGACGCCAAATTACCGCGAGATGGATTCCAAAACACTGCTTTCAAAACGCTCTCGCGGTACTTTCGGTGTCATAGGGCGATCGGTCTGCATAGCGCCGCATGAAGGAAAACACGCCTATAAATAGCGCGTGCTATGCAAGTGTAATCAGATGAATACATTTAAAAGCTTTATGGAGATTTTAATTAGTTTGTGTAGACATAATAAAACAACGGGACGTACTGCGTTGTTTTTTGGCTTGGTGCGGTTCGGGTGAGCCATCTGCTACTTAGTTACCATATGACGTGGTGAACGACGTATTGTCATTTAAACATAAGATGTTTGTTTTGTTGAAACGATGCAGATAAAAGGACGTTGAAATACCCCGTTGTGTTATTTCCTAATTTGATTGCAAATATATTAGACACTTTGAAAGTTTCTAAATGATTGAAACGAGCATATATGGCAATTTCCTGTGGAAAATTTTGCTCTGTTGATATAGCCTAGCAACAGTTCAGCCTCTTGTTTTGTAATGGACAGCACTTAAAACATTGTAGTTAATATTAATCATATGGTTATATGGCTGGTTTCCAACAAACTCAATGCATTGAATTGACACTTGATTAAAAAAAATCTAATGTTAAAACAGAAGTCAACAAGGCAGTTGCAATGAGCAAAAACTACATTACTGGGTGCAGATAGGTATTTGATAAGGAAAGACGCTATACAAGCCCACAATACCCAAAGACACACCTGCGCTTATCACATCTGTTAAAACAACCACCATGAATGCACATGAATGCATCAGAAATTATTTTTGCAGTGTTATTGTTAAAGGGATAGTTAACCCAAAAACAACTTTACTTTTATGTCGTTTAAACCCCCATTGTCTTTCTTTGTTCTTCAGAACTCAAACACGGATTTTTTTTAAGTGAAGTTTTGGGTTTTCTGGTTACTATGGGAGTAGATGGTGACTGCCTCTTGAAGCTTTAAAATGAACCGAAAATGTTAAATATTGTTTTGTTGTTATTACATTATTTTTTTATCTGTGTCTGAATTGTTGTTCAGGCAGTTTTAAGATGATCGCTTTGAGATCATTTGTAACAACTGAAATACCCACAGGAAGAAAGGAGTAAATGTCATTGTGCATTCACACCAGACGCGAATGACGCAAATGCATCGCGATATTCACGCGTAGTTTGGCGCTTGAACATTTTGAGTTAACTCGCGTCATTTGCATGTGAAATTTATGTAAATTTGTGATTAAAACAAGCAAAAAAAAAAAAAAAAAAAATGGGGTAAGGAAAACAAATATTGAAATAAGTTAACCTTTTTCATAAACACTTAATTCAATAAATATTTTCTCCACACAAGCACAAATTCACTTAACTTTGATATTTTTGTCTTATTTAAGTTAATTTTGCACATCAAGACACATCTTTTTTTTAGATATTTGTACTGAAAACAAGATAAAAATACTAAGTAAGAAAGTCATTGTCTGCGGTGTATACCTTGTATCATTATGGCTCTCTTGCATCTGCAAGTGACTTGTTATACACATAGGTTGCAGACGTTGCATTCCTTAACACCTTCTCAGTTAAGCAGTAAAGCACAAACAGCACTATTTCCCTACATGCAAAGTTATAAAAAATGGCGCCACACACATCAGCCCGCACATCCAAATGTGGGAGTTTGTGTACATGGCCGTACATGCGCGCTAATGTGTGTGGCGCACTGTACATCTCTACATGGCCGGCCCATAATTTATTCAGCAGAGGATTTCCTGTGAAGACGATTGTGACGCAAACACCGAGCTTCACAGGGTGTGGATTCTTGGCTAAGCCATCATTGTTGTTCATTAGTCCGTTTATTGTCTTGAACATTAAACTGCACACTGGTCTGCAAAAAGCCTCCATGTCCTACACACCTCTTTGCTTTTCCAGCATCTTCTTCATATTTGACCCCTTTTCAAAACTAAGAGACTCACAGCTAAGGTGCAAACATTCACCAATGCTCAAGAAGGCAACACCATACACTGTTAATGTTCAGCTGGTTGCCAGTAACTTACTGTAGAATATAAAGACTGAAAATGTTTCATGTTCATTTAACTTTGACTAAACTGTTGCCAGTAAATAACGTAAATGTCAAATCTACAGTAAGTTACTGGCAGCTAGTTGCCAGTAATACCCTATAATACTGTAATTTCTACAGACATTTTTTTACAGTGCTGGCAACAGTTTGTTTAAAGTTAAATAACATTTAAACATTAACAAATCTTTATTTTTACAGAATAAAACTATAAAATAACAGCCTCATGCAAAGCATTCTGGGAAACAAAATCTGAAGGAAAAAAATAAACGGTTGATGAGGATTCCTGGTTCCCAGAATGCTTTGCATGAGGCTGTTATTTTATAGTTGTATTATGTAAAGACAAAGACTTGTTAATGTTAAATGATTGTTGACAGTAAATAACATCAATTTAAATCTACAGTAAGTTACTGGCAAACAGCCGCAGCTGCATAACTAGAGCGAATTGTTTTACAGTGTACATTAAAGAGCTTTTGAACAGGTACATTGTTAAATTGTTATTATTCTGTCTTTGGTAAACATGTAAATATCTTACTGAATAAAATAAATACCTCTTTAAGCAAAATATTTACAAATTCCCATCATCCTGTATATAAAACTTAATTTTCTGGTAAGTGCTTAGCTTGGCATTTCCCTCCGCAAGATAAGTAGGCCTAACCTCTGCTACCAACATGAAACTACATAATAAGTGTTACAGTGCAGGTGCAAATGATTTACAGTTAAAATACTGTAACCCAGACTTCTGCACCTGAAACAAGATTAAGATACGAGACGAAAGACCCTCTGACACATCTGTACAACAGTGCAGAAATAAAGAGAGACAGAGGACAAGTTTGTGTAATGACATCACTCGTCCTACAATAACAACATTATACGGTAATTTTTAAAAATAAATGACAGTATTAATGACAGCTGTTTGCCAGTAACTTACTGTAGATTTAAATATATGTTATTTACTGGAAACAGTTTGTTCAAAGTTAAACAAACATTAAACATTAACAAGTCTTTATTTTTACAGAATAGAATTAAAATAACAGCCTCATGCAAAGCATTCTGGGAACCAAAATCTGAAGGAAAAAACTGAGAAATGTTGATGAGGATTTCTGGTTCCCAGAATGCTTTGCATGAGGCTGTTATTTTATAGTTTTATTTTGTAAAGATAAAGACTTGTTAATGTTTAATGTTCATTTAACTTTAAACAAACTCTTGCCACTAAATATACTGTAAAAATACAGTGTGGAGTTAAAAAAAACCTTGGTTTTGCAAGTTAATTCAACATACTATGTTATGTTTCGATCTTTGAAGTGGACATTACTTATAAAAGTTGAAGTTGTTTAACCTAATTTATACATATAAAATAAAAGTTTTCATAATATATGTGTGTGCACTGTGTGTAATTATTTTGTATATATAAATACACACACATGGATACATGTATTTTAGAAACATTTATATATATATTAAGATTTAGATATAATTGATATTATATATAAAAATATATACATGATTTGTTTTCTTAAATGTATACATGTGTGTGTATTCATATATACACAATAATTGCACACAACACACACAAATATATCATGCAAACACAAACATTTATTTTGTATGCGATTAATCGTGATTAATCTTTTGACAGCCTTAATAAAAATATGTAGATTTTCAGAAAATGCTGATTTTTTACAGTGTAACATAAATTTAAATCTACAGCAACTTTTTTACAGTGTATAAATGCAAAGAAACAGCCATAAAAACAGGCACACGGGTGGATGACCACTCATGATGAATAGAAAGTCCATGCTGTGCTGTTTTATAGACTATCAAAGCTTGAGAACATACATCACAACTAATACATTATGATACAAAAATAATCAGGTATTCTAATACTTTTGTGATCAACATTGGCCATAAAAAGTATTGGGATACTTAAGGCATATCTATTTTTCTGTGTCACATTGTATTATATCTTAAAATATAAATAAGTGTCTTTTAGTTTAAAGAAGAATTACACAATATAGTCTTCCAAATGACAACAGACAATAAGCACTATTTATTTTTCAGATGGAACATGTTCGTAGTCAATGTGATGGAGAACCTGTGGTTGAAAAATTGAAAAGAACAAACTTCATACATCAACTATAAAACCCCCTGTATCCAGTTGATTGACAATTTGATTGGTTAGTTGGTTTTCAAATGTATATCTAAAGCAGGGGTGTCCAAACTCAGTCCTGGAGGGCCGGTGTCCTGCAGTGTCCTTTCCAAAACTGGCCAACCCTGATCTAAAGCAATGCCATAAAGTTTCCAAATATATTGAACCTCTGCCTTACATCTCTAGTGGCCTATATAAAATGATATTGTGTATGCAGTTGGTCTCATTTACTTGTCTAAACAATAACAGCTGGGAAAGGTTAACTGGACAAGCAGTAGAGGTTCTGTTTGTAAATGTGAAGGAATGGCTAGTTATGGTATAGTGTAACTACACACCATTACTGAAATAAAAGCGAGTTGTATTCAGCTGGGGAACCATGAAAGTACACAATTTTTTCTGTGTTTCATGACATATAATGTAGCATTTTCTCATACACTGATAAGTCAGACGGTCGACGCCGGTGGCACGGGTGAAACCACTGCACTTTTAGAACGGTCAAACAGTTAAATCTTGGTTTAATCAGACCAGCGAATCTTTTGTGCAAACTCTAAGTGAGCTTTCTTATGCTGTGCACTGTGGAAAGCCCAGATCGGTGGAGGGCTACAGTGATGGTTGTGCTTCTTTTCCCACACATCCAGATCTCCAGAGTTTAGTCAGAGTGACCATTGGGTTTTTGGTCATCTTTCTTATCAAGTCCCTTCTCCTCTGATTGCTCTGTTTGGCCATCTGAGTTCTTTCTCCAATCTGTGCCTTGCAACAATCCTGTACAGGGCCGTTTCTAGGCATGGGCAAACAAGGCGATCGCCTAGGGCAACACCTACTGCAGGGGGCACCAATGATATACATTTTGGCTGGGACTTCACTGACTTAGGCCCAGTTTACACGGACATGATTATTTTGAAAAACTGAGACATTTCCCTTCGTTTACACGCAAACGAAGAACTCACCTCTGAAACCGATTTTCTACAAATTCCGGCCAGATTTTGAAAATCTTCAGTTGCACGGTTGCATGTAAACCGAGACAAACGGATGTTTAGGCAGCCAACGTCACAGTATGGGCCAGAGCTCGCACCTACGCCAAAGTGTGACCTTGTTCAAAAAAGGAACAGGAAGTGATTCATTGCTGTTTTCAGGATTGTGATTGGCTTAAGTGGGCTTGAGCTTCTAGTTACACCATATATACACGGGTACGTATCAATGAACACTTTTCTGGAAACTGACATGACGTGTTTACAAAGTTATTTTTGAAACCAGAGAGGTTAAAATTATTTTTGCCTTAGAAAATGAATTTAATTTTGGAGAATATTTAACTGCTTTGTTGAATTTGTTTGATTTTTATGTAATATTGCATTTAAAATTGTATGATCTTGATTTGGGGCGCCAATAGGGATTTTGCCTTGCTGGTCTCCGAGATGATTCCTTTGACCTCATGGTTTGGTTTCTGATATGCATTATCAGCTGTATCAGGGGTTTAGACCAATGTGTGCCTTTCCAATCATGTCCAGTTCATTTAATTGACCACAGGTGGACTCCAATCAAGGTTTAGAAACATCTTAGCATTATTGTTGCAAATGTGATATTTCAGTTTTATCTTTTGAATTTTTTTTACAGACGTTTCAAAAGTTGTTTTTACTCCATCATGGGGTAGTGATTATAGACTAAAGAGAGAAAAAATGAATTTGCACAACAAAAATAAAAAAGTGTAGGGGGTTTGAATACTTTCTGAGTGCAATGTAGCGCCATAGCAACTTTTATCCACCAGGCGTCAGTGTTTATTAAAACTAGAAAGCTCTTACAGATCCATCTATCAACTCTTTGGAAATCCATAAACTGAGGCTGTGATTCACAGATTTATTCTCACTCAGTTTCACTTAAAATAATTTTTTATATGGTATTTGATTTGATATAATAATAAAGTTAGTTTATCATTTAGAGAGGTTTATCATGTAAAATGTATTCATTTTAATTCTTACTTATATTGCCAGGATGACAAACTTTAAAGTGGCACGGTTAACCCCACTATATCCAATATGAAGCCATATGGTCAGAATGCATAAATTACTCATTTCTTGCTTTAATTCTACAAATGTTCTCAGCAGTGAAATATTTATTTGCTTTATACCACAATGGGGGTTTGAACCCGGCCACTGTCATTAAGCTAACAATAGCATGTAGAGTAACTCATTAACAATACTCCACCCTCAGGAGAATACTTTGTTCTTCACATCCCTGAAAATCTGATACGTTTACTTTGTGTCAACGCAGAGAACCAACAACACGCAGACAGACGAGAAGAACAAGTTTAACTGCATCATGCATGACGTGTTTCAGACTCATTCATTTGACCGTTCTTAAGAAACAAAACTGAAATACCGAAGCATTGAAAACTATTTTATTACAAAATCTTTAAAACAACTAAACACATTAATCTAGTTTGATGGCTTAGTAAAGATTTTATGTGTCATATGAGATTTGGTTAAGAAATTACATTTGGTTTACACAGGGTGCGATTTGCTGGGAGGGGGGTTATTCCCCCTCTGGTCTTTACATCCCTGCGTCTGATGAATTATTTTTTTATCCCAAATTGTTCACCTTTATGAATAATAAATAATAATCTTGCTCAGGACGGCAGTAAGACTGGTTACATTTCTATTTTATGTCAACAGTTACAAGAAATAACTTAATGCCCTGAATAATCAATATAAGCCTGTGGTATATTATTTATTTTCAGAAATAAAAATATTTGAAAAACACTCCCCCCTTTGATTTTTTTTTACAAATCGCACCCTGGGTTTACAACACTTATATTTTAACAACACATCGATACTGGACAAAAAACCCAATTCATATTTATACAACAAACAAGAGATAAAACCATTGATATAATCCAACCAAAATTCTTTATATGACTCTGACACAAAGAAAATAATCTACAGTTTCACAGTTATAATAAAATCAAGTGTAACATCGAGTTTTCAATTTAATAAAATAAGGAAGTTTTCTGTCACCATGCATTGGAAATGTACAAGCAGAGTTTGCATTTCTTCTTTGGGAACATTATTTGTCAATGGTTGGCAACCTTAGATTTAGAAAGAAGACAACTAATTGAGAAAGACTAATACAATCTATGCACTCTTAACCTAAACGGTTAACCAAAAACATCAGTCTAACCTAGTATTTTGTTCTTTCAAGAGAGGAATGTCTGAGCTCCTCTCATTCATACAATGAAAGTGGATTTTGTTTCATACAGCAAAGCTCAAGCATCAACATCTGATTTCAATCTTTGACATGATCTTACTTAATATTAAGGATATCAAGTTTATATTTTCACAGGATTTCTAGGATGAACACAGTAAATCACAAAAAAGTCTTTAGTTGGGTTTTCGGTCACACGTTATGTATGGAAAAATTGACGACGGGCCATTGAATTATAAGAAAATAATGCACACCCAAGGTGCAATCCCTTACACCGCGGATGTGCATTATTTTCAAATAATTCAATGGACCGGAGTCAATAATTCCTCTTATACCACAAACATTGCTCTGGTGCCTATTTTTAAGACATTTGACAAGTTAGGTGTGCGGTTATCAGAAATTAATGCATACCCGCCGCGCGGAACATTTCTCATCCAATCAGAATACAGCATTCAACAGACCCGTGATATAAAAAGTTATAAGATCGGTTTTTAAATCGCACTCTATTCACGTAACATTTAGTCAGTGAAAGCACTTCAATCAGTTTCTTGATATGACTTCAAATAATAGCATGGTGCCGTTTAGAGACTTGCAAAGACTACTAAAAATCCAAATATATGCAGTTCCCCCCTCTTTGCTTTTTTACTCTGAGTATGGTCATGTTTTCATGTCTTCATGTAGGCACATACCCCGCTCTCTAAGTATAGTCCGGAGCTAGTCAATGTTAACTAAATTGCTGCGCCTTAAGGGAAGGGAGGCACTTCGGTAGCAGGTTTTCACTTGTCCTACGATCTCCAAGGCACCACAGATACTCACAGCATGAGTGTTAAGAAACGTTCACCTGATATTTCCTCCGTTAAAGTGCTGCTGATTTAATTCCAGCAGGAGATCTACCACAAGCCCCTTCAAAGTGCTTACTAGCGGCACGATTTGAGTCCTGAATGCTATATGGAGAGCTACATTGTGTGGTTCGATGCCGGTCAGGCTGACACTTTAAATGACGGCCATACCAGAGAGGCTTCTCTCCACCAATGCAGCACGCGTGCATGCCTTAAAATGTGAGGTGACCGCCTGCAAGAATAATCAACGGTGGGAAAGGTGGCAATGATAGTCAATTGAAAATTGTAAAGGAGTCATCTCATGAAAACCAAAAGGTGAAGAAGAATAAATTATATTTCACAGAATCGAAAGAAAAAGTTGGGAGTGCCAGTCAGATCCAGTATTGAAAATGATCTGTATTGCAGTGTGTAATTTAGCTATCCATCAATGTAAGACGTGTGCAAAGTTTACGATAAATAAAGTTATTGGCTTCTAAAGTAGGGAGTCGCATCTGAATCGCTTTAACGATTCAAATTATGTTTTGAATCTCCGTCTATGTATGAAGGCAACACTTTGCATAATCTCTTTCCCGTGAGAAACAAAAACCCAGACCTGCCCACAGACACTTCCACTAGCTGGTATGTTTACATCATGTTGAGATGACATTGTGTTTCGAGCTGTAAAGGCAAGTTTGTGTTGTTTAGTAGTCAAAATTCATTTTCCCACAATACCACAGCAGTAACGTTACAATAAAACCCTTTTGTTATATTCCCGTCGTTTTACTGATGATTGCTTCTCCAATCTCTGTGAGTTCAAGGTTGGATTTGCTAAACGATTGGCCATAAAAGATGATTCAGTACCCACTTTATTTGGATCCGATATGCTGCATCTAACCACAACCTGTAGGTATCATTATGACGTTATGGATTTATTTTCAACAAAAATGTTCTGAATGTCTAGTTTACTGTAATGTCTCATCAGTAAGTCATGCTAGCACTCGGTTAACCCTTGGTGCAGTTGCACCATTGTTTACTGTTTTGCTAGGGCTTGGTTCGCTTACATCCGTGATTATAGGAATGTAAAAAATGTTATTGTCTGTTTGTTCTTATTATTATTTGGATTAATGTGTAATGATTCGTTTTTAAACTCTGATGTCTTATCAGTAAGTCACGATAGCTCTAGGTCAATGCATTTTGAGCTATTGTTTACTTTGCTCTGATTGGTCAACTGACACAGTTGTAATTGTTTTTCTGCAGAGTAGGCTACCGAAAGGCGGGGTTTGGGCAGACTGAATCTGTGAATGAGTAAATCGTTTTGAGATCTCTGAGAAATGAACTAATATTACATTTATATTTTGAGAAATTGACATTGCATGCATTTAAACCTGTTTTTGGGGACTCCTTAACAATATTAGAAAGCTTAGAAATTGGGTCTGACTGGACTTCCAGACTCTTTAAAATTCTGAATTTTCCAGTAAATAAAAACTAATGTTTATTAAAATCATTGTGGATGAACAATTTTATTTTGAGTTTTCACCTTAGTCGAGAATGAGGGGAAACATTTGCAAAACTGCACCATGACAATTTTTCTTGACAAACCAATAGATCAATCTTAATGGTCTTTATATGACCTGAACAAAGACTTTTAGCTTAACAACTTAAACAAAGAGGAATCATAAAGATTAGCTGACTCGGTTAAATAATCCTCACAACATGGTAATGAAGGCATAATGGTGGTTACTGACATAAAAACGAGTGCAAATTAGCTATGAGAATCATTTTGATCAAAAGTGACTCGACTTTAGTTGAGGCTATTTGCAGTTTCTCACGCGATACGAATCAGATTTAAGATCTGTCAGCAGTTTCAACTTCTATTTGCAGTTGCTTATTTGAGATGAATCAACAGATGTAAGACTTGTGTGACAAGTCTGATTCCCATTAGTACATACAGTTTCAGATAGTTTGGTTTTGATAGATCACATTCGAGTTGTTCCCATAAAAAACATGAAGAAAATAATGATTTGCAGGTTCACTTGCATACCTTCAAGTGTCTTCAATACAATCCTCCTCTGAAACGCTGTCAGAAATGGATATTTGTGCCATCTGCATGGTCGACAAACGTGACATCCCGTGTGTAAAAAGAAGGCACACTTTGGAAAGTTACTTGAGTTAAAGAAAATGAAAGCAGTAGATGTATTGCTTAAAGCTTGGAGCATCTTCTCACGATCGTTTAAAGTGCCACAAGATAAATGTGCAAGAATTCAAGACCAAGTTTCAGTTTCTACTGTTAAAAAAAAAAACATTTCCTTCCATTGTTCAGGGGAAGGGCTGAGATACGGTGGGGCGCTGGTGGTCTCAGGACGAGCTTTGTTCAGGACCTGAACACGTGCACTGCTCGCACCACATACTGCCGGCAGATGGGGCATTCGCTCATGCGCTTGCCGCATTTGGTGCACGTGACCATGTGTCCGCACTCCAAAAGAACACAGTCAATGGGTGAGTCCATACAGATCTTACAAAGGTTCTCCTCACCGGGAATCCCAGACCCTGCGTCTGGATAAAAGAAACAAAGCAAGAAACATCTTAGTTTTCATGCGCTTTCTACATCTAATAATATGATAATAAGAAATATTCGCTTTCATTTTTATTTCAAGTCAAGAGCACCAAACCCACCTATGCCTTCCATGGCGTTAGACACTGTGGAAAAACAAAAACATACTTCAGTCAACAATAGAAACAAACTAGTTTTTGCTTGTGCAAACTTTGCTGCCATGACACCAATGAGGGTGAACGATTTTTGAATAACGCTTTGGAAAAGGTAGTCAGGCCGAGTACCAAAACACACTTGTCAGCAGTAAGGGGCGTGTCGACTAAACGACATTGTTGCCTGGGTTGCGTATGTGTGGGGCGGGTCTATCAAAAGAAGGTCCAGATTCTAGTGGGGTAGGGGCATCTTTGTTTAGGTCATTGGCTTTTAGAGATCGTGCACCCCGCCTTTAAGTTACCTCACAAAGACATCATCAGGACAGACTCCAGTCAGCACTTTTCAAGAGGATATACTAAATTTATAATTTTTTCTTGTGAAATAAATGTTAATAAATGTATTTTATTGTGATAACGTTTGATTCAAAGTTCTTAAATATTTTTTGATGGAGGTAAATGGTATTACAGCACATGTAATGTGAATGTAATTAATAAAAAAAGTAAAGGGGATACCATGTTTGCATGTATTTTTAATGTGGTGTATTTGACATCTACAATAAAGTAACTTAATAAAAAAAAACAATAATATTAACCCATTTATAAAGTAAAATTAACTCAATGTTTAAATCTTTTGGAAAAAAACATTTGCTGGGTTGCAACTTGATGGGTCAAGTTGGCCCAGCGTGTGTTCTGTCCTATATTTACCCAGCCGTTGGGCTAAACAAACTCAATTTGACACAAACACAATGTTTTTTTTTTGTGTACACAAAGAGAGGTCAGTGTGAAAGAGCTGAAGTCAAAGTAAAAACAACAAGCCCTCAGCCTGCTACCAGTCAACTCCTTACATATGTGTTGCAGATCTTTTTGGTCGTGGTAAAGGCGTGTGACTCTCTCCATCAGTTCCCACTTCTCACAGCAGCCTTTGTAGTCGACAAAGTTCCTCGCCAGAATCTCCTTTAACTGCCGGACGCTCAGAGCCTCGATATCCTCCGCTGACGTGAGGTCTGACAGGGACGCCCGCCGCCCAGGGGCCAACACCTCCTCTGAGTCTGATGACTAAAAGTGAAAGAAAGAGAATGCAAAATAAAAAACAATGTTTTTACAGTGCATTGATTCACTCCTCCCTCACCAGCAACAGGCCATGTAGGACGTTTGCCATGCAAATGAAAGTAGATCAAGTTCCACCGAGAGGGAAGGTTTGTGTGGTTTAGGTGGTTTTCTCTAGAATTTGTTGCTGTTGTTTATGTCCCTCTTCAATACAAGTCTGTTTGTTTCACGATTTTAATTGTAAGAAAAAGTCAGAAAAATATGACCTCTTACAGCAAGTCAGCAAGTATCAATCATGTTGATTTAGTTTGAAATAAGGGTTTGAACAGCATGCTTTAAAACATTTGTGGCTAGTGAAATATACTACAGGAACTTGATGATACAGGTTGCTGTTGTATATGCCACTAGCCTCAATGGTTTTTAAGGATTACTCCACTTTCATCAAAAATAAAATCCTGATAATATACTCACGACTATGTAAAGATATAGTGGACTTAAGTGGACCCAAACAGTTTACAGCGGGGTGGGGAACCCGACTCCTGGAGGGTCACTGTCCTGCAGAGTTTAGATCCAACCCTAATTAAACACACCTGAAAAATCTAAAACAAAAATCCTGAAAGTCTTCAGGATTACTTGGAAATGAAATTCAGGTGTGTTGAATTAGGGTTGGAACTAAACTCTGCAGGACAGTGGCCCTCCAGGACCCAGGGTTCCCCACTCCTGGTTTACAGCTTCAATGCAGCTTCAAAGGGCTCTGATGGGGTGTACACACCAAATGCAAATTCAACAATTTGCGCAAGTAGATTACATACAAATGAAACTGGCCATGTGAATGACAAAATTGGGCAATTGCTGCAAAAACACAAGTTGAAAATATTCAGCGCAAGTTGAAAATATTCAGCGCAAGTTGAAAATATTCAGCGCAAGTTGAAAATATTCAGCGCAAGTTGACAATATTCAGCGCAAGTTGACAATATTCAACGCAAGTTGACAATATCCAGCGCAATATTTACAGAAAAATATATTTGATTAAAAATAAATATACGCTGGAGCATCACACGGCTAGTGCAAGACCAGTTTCGCTTATGCCTCAGTTGGGATCGTTTAGAGCTCTTTGAAGCTGCATTGAAACTGTAAACTGTTAAGGTCCACTAAAGTCCACCATATGGAGAAAAATCCTGTAACGTTTACATCAAAAAACTTATTTTGTTTTCGACTGAATAAAGAAAGACATAAACATCTTGAATGACATTAGGGTGAGTAAATGATCTGGATTTTTTATGAAAGTGGAATATTCCTTTAATCATTTATGTAGTACACCTCAGATCAGATACAGATCAGTATATCACATAGAGGTGGGAGATGAAGCAATAGCATCAGTTCAGATGTTGATTGACTGGTTTCATCAAGCTCCTAGAACAACCATCTCACAAGTCACTCGTTCAAACATCAGACACTGGTTGTGCACGCTAGAAGCATTGATGAGATGAATTGAAGTTAAGAGTAAGCTTAAAAGATTTTACATGCAACATTTCTTCACTCAAGCCTGCAGAAAAGCAATTCTCTCATTTCAAGCTGATCGTACTAGAAAATGATTCAAATTCAAGGAAATCAAATCATTGCAACAGAAAGGTTCCTGTGACGGGTCATGATAACTGTGCTGTTGTTTCCTGTTTAACACTCCGACAGTGTACGAGTAAATATAAGAGGCGGAGGAGGAGAGGTAGGGAGCTTCAGGAGGTACCTGCAGCTCCTGCTCCACCTGCAGCTCTGCGTCCATGTCACTTTCAGCTGTCGCCTCTGCCATCGACAAGCTCTAAGGGTCAAAGTTGATACAGCTAGAGTAAGTTTAACCCAGCTGTGTTCACTATCTGATTTACCTCAGGGTACATCTATGATCTCACAAATTCGTAAGTGCACTTGAGACGCAGTATATGTTAGTGAGTGAGGTATAGTGGTAGTCTTGTCACATTTACATAACCAAAAACTGTAAATCTTTTGTGCCTTTTGGCTGTTCATCTTAAAAATGAAAACTTGTGAAAACAGGCATTTTGCAGCTTTAAAATTGGTTGATGCTTTTGCTGTCTTGATTGCTTGTATTGATCGCTCTGTAGAAATTCGTAAATACTTCTGCGTCGTTTGTATGCCGTACCCTACGGCGTAGCCTGACGTGCACCTCTCCCAAAATGTAATGGCGTGTAAATGCTAGCATTGTGATTGTTCTGCTTAAACCCCTCGTGTCAGGTGAAAAAAGATCTGCGTCACATTTCCGCTAACAACGGTAAAAACAAAGATGCGCCAAGTTAAGATGTGATACTTATCTCAAACTATCTTTTTACATTCATCACTGCTGGTCTTCTTATCTCGTGGGTTTACTGGGCAAGTTACTTCTTCGGCTGTTGCGGGTTACAAGTGTGGATACTGCCTACTAGTGGTCTGCATGTGTAATTGCAAGTCAACGCAAACAACAACGCAGAAGTATGAATGAAAACTGACGCATAGTCTGCAGCATCAGGGCTATGCCGGCTGTGCTGACGCATTAACAAAAAAACATTGGCAACTACTGTCCTGGCCCACAAAGGATAACATGTTTTTAGTACAATCTTTGTTTAGTAAACATATGGTATGCCTTGATCCACACCCCAAGCAGCTGTTATATAAAAATTTGGATGAGAAAAATATGTTTTTTCTCCCACTTTAGTAAAACTGTAGGTAAGACATTCATAGGTTGACCTCCTAATCAGAGTGAGTACACAGTGTGGCATTTCCAAAATTTGTGCTCTGATAGCAATACTGGCAGGATTACATCTGTATAACTGAAGACAGTTAAAGCATTTAGAAAATCCGTTACATCCCACATTTCCTTTCAGTGCCGTAAGCATTGCTGAAATGACATACTTTGCATTTACGAACGTACTCTACACAAGAATGCTTGTGTCCACACTTTGTTGTGGAGATTCATGCAAACAAAAATTTTAATTCATACCCGTTCATCTTCTGTCGCTTGATCCTGGGGTCCCAATTCTGTTGTACCATTGTTCCCTGGTGGGCTCGCCGTTATGACCGGAATATCAGGGGTCTCCTGTTGATCTAAGTGTATACTTGTAGGGGAAGGAACGTGCATCTCGGACGTGGGCGTATGCTGGCCGAGAACCAGCTCGACCAGCTCCTCTTTCTCCCGGCACATCTGCGTAGGCACCCCGTGCAGGTGGAGGTAGTCTCTCAGGTCTTTTACTTTGAACTTCATCAGCGCCGCTCGCTCAAACAGGATGCCGTGGAACCGCTGGCAGGTGTGGCAAAGCCATGGCTGGAGTTCTAGCTGAGCGGAGCACCGGCTGCAGTAATTTTTCTTGCAGTCCATGCACATGTGCTGCAATGCATGATCGGAGAGATTAAAGTCAGGTTAAGACTGGAACACAAAGTCTAATCTGGACAGTAAAGTTACTTAAGGTGCGTGTAAAAATCACAGGACAGGCTGATATGGTCAAAAGTTAGAAAATTATCTAGATGTAAACTTTGAATCCAAACACAAACATGGCCATTGAATAAAGGTGCATACATACAAAGGCAAATTAAGAGATTAAAAGGTTGTGAAATGGGTCAAAGTTGAGTCACTAAACGCATCCTTAATTCGTGTGCTTCACTTTTAACACTTGGGGGGGCCGACTCTTATTTCTGTGATCATCCAACCTTCTTGTTCAAATGGTTCTTTATTCTGGTCTACTGTGGGAGATGTTGATGGTTTCAGATCTTGCTGTTTTCTTGATTGACTGTCACATGGTATTTACTTTCCTAACACACAGGAACCAATAAGATTTCGATTTGCTGCCATATACATTTAAAATATTTTTTGTTTGGCTTCAGAAGATGATGATGATTAATCTACTGAAGATGCTGCTTAAATTATTTCTATGATGGCTGTATGTGCTTTGTGTATTGCATTCCTAACTATTATACAGAAGAGAGTTTATGACTCCTGGCATGCACTCAACAGAGTTAAGATAAGGTATAAATGATACTGTATATAGTAACTCACTCATTTTGACTGACTTATAAAACTGACAACAACTTATTTTACAACAACAATTGCAGTCTATAAAGTAACTTAGACAACATCTAGCGAATATAGAAATATATAACGGTTTATCTTTGTTCTGAACCCCGCTTTTAACACCAAGTTAAGGAGCATTTCACACGTGTATTTCAAAAGCAGGGTGATCCCTAAAATTAATCCAGGGCTATTAGCACCACTTTAGCACATTGCAGTGCCAAACACATGCAATGTTAACCGGGGTTGGAATTTGAGCCCGAACGATATATTGGCAGGCCGATAATATCGGCCAATATTAGGTATTAAGGTATATTAGGTATTAAGTGAGTTCATGGTGAGTTGGTCACGAGACAATAAAAGAAACAAGTTTTTTTTTTAAAATGCATTATCATATTATTTTAGTTAAAACTCATAAATAACTACAAAAAACTAATGTTAGTGAAATCTGTCAATGTTTTGTTGCGCGTTTCCGGAAAAATATCGGCCGATATATCGAAAATTGGATTTTAAAACCAACAAACATTTGTATCGGTATCGGCCTTCAAAATCCTTTATCGGTCGGGCTCTAGTTGGAATTAGGATTGTAAAATTCCAGGAATTTTTGAGACTGGAAACTTTCCATGGGAATTAACAAGAATATATGTGAATTAATGGAAATAAAGGGAATTGGAAAAAAATTGCAGAGTTGCTATAACAGGGAACTTAAATGTAGTTTAAACATTTTTTTACAGAAAACTTTCTGTTGCTTTGCAACCCTTAATGACTTGATGCTCAGCAACAGACAGCCAATCAGAAACAAAAGAACATGTACCTCAGGTGATACTGGACCGCAAAACCATAAAGGTCAATTTTTATAAAAAGAGATCATAAACATCATCTGAAGGTTGATAAATTGAAATAAAAATTCCATTGATGTATGGTTTGTTAGGATAGGACAATATTTGACAAAGACAACTATTTGAAAACCTGGTTTCTGAGGCTGCAAAAATCTAAATATTCAGAAAAGTGTTTAAAGTTGTTTAAATTAAGTCCTTAGCAGGATATTAGGGCCAATTCATAATCAAATTCAATTCACTGGTCCAACAACAACCAACTCCAATAGTCTCATTTTCTTTGATCCAACAACTGCCAAAAGGTGTTTCATACGGACCGAACAGACTCCAAAATATAAGTTTGTTGCAGGTTGTTGGACCAGTGTAAATTTGCCTTATAATTCTTTTATATATATTAATGGTAGGACATTTACAAAATATATTCATGGACCATGATTTTTACTTCATATGCTAATTATTTTTGGCATTAAAAATTGACAATTTTGAGACAAACAACGTTTTGTTGTAATTCAATGCAAGTCTAACAGTGTTTTATATGCCCAAATCAATTATGACAGTTGACACCGCAAGTATGCACATTAGATCGTTAACCCTGGGTTTATGAATGTACATCATGAAAATTCTGATTATGAATACCCAGGGTTATCTCTTAACCCCTGATTAACTCTTTCTCAGCGAGCGATATGGGTTTTTTGATGACCGATACTGATATGAAGAGAACAATGTGGCCGATTGGCCAATATTTAAAATATATCATTATAGTAACTGAGAAACATACAAACAATTGTTGAAACTAAAAAAACATTAATTGCAAATGTATGCAATATTCTTTTAATTTAAAAAACTTGTTATGAGGTTAAATAATGGCTGCTTATAGATTAGATAACATGTATAATTAATGACAAAACAGTATTTAATTCCTTCATAATAACAAATAAGTTACTTTACTCAGTAAGAGGTTGTTTCACTCTTACATTTAAAAATATATTATTAGGCCAAAAAAGATGTGTGTCTGTTCTTTTGTTTTGGCTTTGTAAAATCAATACAAAACCACGATGTCTTGTCCTCCTCACAAATCGCTCTGTATTTGATCTCTATAAAACGTCATTCACAAAAGTACAATTATCTCAAAATGTTTTGCTATTTTTTGCTAAAAAAAATTGCTATTTTTTGAAGAAACATTTTCTTTTGAAGAATATTTGAGAAGTTTTAAAAAGAGAACAAATGAAAGCAGGATAAAGCAGAGGGTCTGTCCTTTTATTTGATATATTGTATGTTTATATATTTAATGAACAACATTTTCTGGAAGGCATTAAACTTTTGTGAAAATCAAAAAATGCTGGCACTGACATGCAACTTAAAAAAATATATATTCTGGTGGCTAAAGAGTTGACTTTCCATTTCTTTTGGTCTGTAAGTGTGTGATAGTACATGTTAATGATCTGCAAAGTTATGCGGCTTTCACATAGGACGCGGTGTGCGCTGCGCTATCAAACCCATTCATTTCAATGGCTTGCGCCGCGCGAGGGCGGTTTGTTGTTGCGTCGAACACCGCACGAGTGCAGTCAAAGTTCAAAATAGTTTAATTTTTGGGCTGCGCTCTGTGACGATTGTCCGCGCGGCCAATAGAAACTGGGCATCCAAACAAAATGGAAAGAAAGCTTATACTCGGAATTCCCAGAGCTCCTAAAGAGACATCAGAAGGAAAGCCATGTCATGGAAACACGTAGCAATTCAAGTTGGCATGTCAGGTGTGTTTTAAGCCAAGTAGTTCATTGTAGGTAGGCAGCTTAAAGTTACGTGAAATGGAGACGGGCAACATCAGTCTCTGTATTCCTCATCCACTATTTAACCCAAATATAAACACTGTAGTAATTTATTAAAACCCGCCTACTTTGGTCTGGCCAGCAGAGCACAAATCGCTTGGCTGCGCTGAACTCAGTGGCAACTGCAGCGCACACCGCTTCCTATGTGAAAGCCGCCTTACAAATCCCAAAGTCTTTGATGACGCGAGTTATCATCTCCAATTGAAATCTCTTTTCTTGGACTACAATAATCTCACGGTTTGTAGGCAACAGTTTACTTCCTCAGGCTGTTGATGTGGACAGAACGGTCATTATCATAATTCCTCCCGCTTCTTACAGCCTGGAAGTAGTCGATGTTTTCATATTTAAAGAATTGACTACTGACTATTCAAACCATGAATCAAATGCAGGTTTTGAGCAGTGTAGAGTAGTGCCTGTTTTTTTTTCTCCCATCTATGACTACAAATGCAAACATGGTTTTATGTTTTTGTAATCTTTACCTTACCAATCGGTTTGGTTTGCTCAAGCTGCACTGGTTAAGTTGATCAGTCAGCTTGGTCATTTGCATTTTCTGGATCAGATTCAGACTCGTATTGATAAGGTAGTAAAGACGGTTTTATCTCCTATTGGGAGCTGATGTTCTAAATATTGTAAGGAGCGTCACATTTTCGCAGCTCTCTTGCAGTATATGGCCAATCGCAACTCACTGGGTAGCTGACCAATCGGAGCACACCGCGTATTCTCAGAACGATGAGTTTTGTAGAAATCGATGCATTTCAGAAAGGTGGGGCATGGAGGAGCAACAGTAATTTATGTGAAAAATAGTTTTTTTAACAATGTGAACACATTGTATTACACCAAATACATAAAATAATGTGAAATAGTGTAAAACGGGGGAAACATTTTAGAATAACCCAGGGTTGTTATTTACCATTTCAAGTGTGAAAAGCCATAATAATTAATTACTTGTACAGGGCTCCAGACTGCCCCCAAATGGTGGCATTTTGCCCCTAAAATTTGAGAGTGTGCCACTGAATTTTACATCCAGTCGCACATGTGCAACCAGTAAATTTGACCTTTTTTTTCCAAAAGTGCACAATAAAATGTGACACTGAATTTGAAACAGCACAATGTAATTTCTGCATCTATCATCAAGTATTTATTAGTAATACAGTGGAAATTAGTAGAAATGTGAATATTTGGTTAGCATGTTGATTTATGGTATGTGCCCCTAAATTTTCTGGTTGTGCCCCTAAAATTTTCAGTTGGGGGCCACTGTGCTCCTAGTGAAAAAAGTTAGTCTGGAGCCCTGTTGTAATTTGATTATAATTCCATTGCTTCCCAGGTGGCACAAAGCAAAACCTGATATTGGATATGATGTTTATATAAACACACAATATGCTTCCCATGTGTATTAAACGACAAGCCTGTGTGAGCAGTTATTTGTCTGTTTCACATAACAACATGATATTGCTTTTAAGATAAACATTGCCCAACTGATTTTTATCGAGTCAATTACCTTCCTGGCAAGGCTGTCAAATCGACCTCCGCATGCCTTGCACACGTGTTCTGGTGCGGTGGGAGATGGGGTACTGCTGAAGCCCGAGTTGGTGAAGGCCTGGCGATGAGAGCTATTTCTGGTTTCCTCCACTGTGGGATCATCCAGGCAGAGCCAGCCGCAGCAACTGGCCCACATGCTCCACGCTTACTGCGAGTGTTTGGGAAAGAGATACGTTTATTACAAGTAATCAAACCATAAACTGAATTATCTAAGTCTTAAAATAACCAAACCACCTTAATCCTAGAAGCTAAGATATGCTTTACGAAAAAGTGAATCTTCGCTCATCAACAAGGCTGTAATTAAATTAGAGGTATGAAAATGTTTCTCCAATGTCAGACGAGCCCTCGGCAAGAGTCACCTGGCTGAAGAAGTAGAACTTCCATCATTTATTTACAGGCTGTGTGCCGTCTAAACTATAGGAGCTGTGTGATACTCCTACTAGGATGACACTGTACCCCCCCACACTCCCTTACTAACCCACAGCCAAATAAAGCCTGCCTGATCCTGTAGCACTGCCATGGTTACACCTTTCGACATCCGGGCATGAAGTTGAGTGAATAAGATAAAGACGTTGAGCGATAAGATAAAGAATTCAGAAATTGTTACCACAGTCAAAACACCTTGGGTGACTCCCTCTACATGACTGTGTAGTTTAACATTAGTATAATATACTTTTACAACTTCATGATCAGCTGACGTTAAAGCTTTGCCATTTTGACTCATCAACCACAAGCACAAAAAGTACATCTGAAAGTCCATTGTATGCCCCTATGATCAGACTTTACTATGGTATTAAACCATTGCTTTAGTCAATACTTATGCACAATAAGACCAGGAACAGTTTTACTAATAACTTAAAATAGGCATTTTTAGCAGCCATTCAACATCAGTCACAGTAATGCAAAGTTGTTTTCATTGGTCTTTTTGCATTCGGTCTTTTAAACAGACTGGAGAATTTTAAACTTTAGCTAAAGCCATGAATGCGTAAAATGTTCCTTCCAGCCCTTGATTCTGATTGGTCAGTAGCAGCTTTTGTTTACAATAAAACACAACTATGGCCGATGCTGCTGCTCCTTAGATTCAGTGTATCACCTGCAACCTAACATGTGCAACATTCTGTTGCTCTTCACACAGTAGGGTTGTGCCACTAGACAACTATTGTCCATCAAAGACAGTCAGACAAATTTCCAAAAGCGTGCATTCATGACTATCGTTGGCATATTTGCCCGTTATAGGTTTCAAATTATTGCATTGTAAAAATGCAACAAATGCAGTAAGCTAACACCTTTATGAAAGCATTTCCAAACATTCAAGACACATATAGAAAATCTCATTGCAATATGCTGCTTACTGTGATATTTATGGCTTGTGGTTTTTTGTAATGTGATGTCATTTTTCAGTGTTATCTCAGTCATGCATCGGTATCAAGTTAACTTTTAATCTGTAATTAAACAGGCTTCTGTTTGGATCTGATCTTTTATTTCAATGACTGTATTCCATTGGCTGAATGCCATTATTTACTTTTTAGTATTTTTTTAAAATATCTGCAGGTTACAATGTTTAAACAAATCTAAAAAAAATATATATATAAAATTTTTAACGGTCAAGGAATTTGACAAAACGATGTCCATAAAAGGTCAAAATAAAAATTTTATTGACTTTACATCTAATTTTTCCCCCTGTAGGTTTGGTTACACCACTTCGTATGATTTAATGAACTTGAAATAAAGCAATACTTCAGCAATACTTTTAAATATTAATATTTTTTCCTAGTATTAGGGCTGTGACGCAGTGTTAATTTCGTTGACGAAGACGATGACGAAAAATATTCGTCAACGAACCTTTTTCACGGACGAAAAACTAAATAAAAACTAAATAAAATCATATCTGATGACGAAGACTGTAACGAAATATAACTGACACTTTAGTCAACAAATAAAAATAAGACGAAAATGTTAGGGAGGGACGAATG
This sequence comes from Paramisgurnus dabryanus, assembly GCF_030506205.2. Lineage (NCBI taxonomy): Eukaryota > Metazoa > Chordata > Actinopteri > Cypriniformes > Cobitidae > Paramisgurnus > Paramisgurnus dabryanus. The sequence continues at coordinate 40,843,658 of NC_133344.1, forward strand.
GAGAAGAGATCCAATCAGAGCTACTCATTTTGTGGGACAGTTGGGAAGAAATCCAATCAGAGCGAATCTTTGAGGGTAGGTTGATCTACACAGGCAGCAGTCGGCAGAGTCATTTTGAAAACCCGCGGCAAAGTTTGTTTTCACAACAGGTTGTTTACATTATATTTAGTTGTACAGTCTTAGTTCCCAGCTTTGGCTGATTTCAGTTGACTTCGCTCGTTAGCAACACGCTAACGTTTTGCGGTGCACCCGGTCCGAAGACATGTCTCATTAACAACAAAAATGTCAGAGCTAGCGTCTAATCTGGTCACACTACAAATATGACAATACGACAGCCTGTAAAGACGACTCATCCAGAAATACATGCGAAGGTAAGCATACACGCTAAGGTTATTTTATCAGATAAACCACAGTGTTTTCGCTAAACTTGGTATAACATAGAAACGAAAGGAATACACATCTGAACTGTATTGATTGTATTGGGTTGTCTGAATTAATACTGACTCAGTATTACTGAGTATAAATATTCAGTGTCCTCAAATTGAATGAAATGTGTAACGTTACTATTATAGTAGATGTTGTGGTTTTACATGACTGGACAAAGTGCGTGCGTAAGTGCGTGCGTAAGTGCGTGCGTAAGTGCGTGTGTGTGTGTCTCTGTATGTGTGTCTGCGTGCGTCTGTGTGTGCATGTCATTTAGGGACAATGCATATCTTTTTCAGGGACCATGTATATTTTTAGGTAGAGCGGGCCTTCTGCTTATTTTATGTGATTTTTTTTTGGTGAAAAAGCCACGGTCAGTTTTTTTGACATTAAGAATAAAATAAAATACGTGTTTTCTATAACAACCATTAAATCTGTGTCTCTATTAGACCTGTTCGAGTCGTGACTCACTCGGATCTTTAACCCGGATCTTTAAATTAACTCATGAGTCGCGAGTCTCTAGTGTCATTAACCCGGATCAGTTGAGTCCTACTACAATTCAATGTAAAACCATAAACAGCGCCACCACACACACAAACCTCTTTCAACATTATTGATGAGACTTCGCTCGCACTACAAATCCACTCGTAACCGGCTGATCTGCGCGAGAACTGACCCGAGATTCTCACTCAGAGCCGGAAACATTGCAAACTCGAGAGACCTGCGGATCTGCGCGAGCCGCGAATTGACCCGAGATTCTCACTCAGAGCCGGAAACATTGCAAACTCGAGAGACCCATGGATCCGCGCGAGCCGCGAACTGACCCGAGATTCTCACCCAGAGCCGGAAACCATGCGGACTCGAGAGACATGCGAATCTGCTCTGACTCGAGAGTCTCTCAACTCGTAACCGGCTGATCCGTAACCGACTGATCCGTAACCAGCTGATCCGCCGGCTGATCCGTAACCGGCTGATCTGCGCGAACTGTCTCTCCGGCTCTGAGGGCTACAATAGCAGGACAGTTTTATTCTATATTTTCTCTATATTATTATGCTATTGTTATTAGGCTTCTTTTTTAAATGGTTGACCATACACACCAAACCTAAAACCTATAAGCATGTTATTTCAGAAGTGAAAGGCTTTTGTTATGGATTTGCTTTTGAGGATACTTCAGTCGCTCTATAGATCCACTAACCGGCTCCGGCTGATCCACGCGAATCAGCCGGTTAGTGGATCTGTAGAGCGAGTCTCATGTCCATGGTCTGCGAGTCTGCAATGTTTCCGGCTCTGAGAATCTCGAGTCGCGTGGATCAGCTGGTTACAAGTGGGTCTGTACTGAGTTTCCTTGGCAATTTAGCAATACTGACTCAAATGACTCAAGTGAATCACACAACCCGGATCACTTTAGTGAGTGACTCACAATAACCCGGATCCTTAAAAGGAATCGAGTTTGCCAGGCCTAGTCTCTATTGCATATTCAAACCTTAATACCATTCCATAACAGACTAAAAAACTTAAGACTAGACTAAAACTCTTATGATATTTCGTCGACTAAAACTAGACTAAAACTAAAAGATTTCAGATGACTAAAATAAGACTAAAACTAAATGGTGTGTTATTCAAAAGACTAAGACTAAGACTAAATCAGAATTTGCTGCTAAAATTAACACTGCTGTGACGATACATCGCGTTCCCCATTAAAAAGACCTGCCTGAAATCGATTCTGAATTGCAAGGCTGCGATTCTGTGTTTCATGCCCAGCTTGTGCATGTACTACGGCTCTGTGATCAGTTGGAAGTCCTTATCAATCTAAAATCACTATGAGTTTGAGTCGTTTATAATGAGAATTTAAAAAGCAAAACTCGTCAAACACAATCATTCAAATGATTCTTTATTATGATGAAAATACCTGAAGAAAAAATAATCTGAAGAACAGTGATATAAATATTCCTGTAGACATTTCCTGGAATAGCGTTTGTAATGCTACTTCTTCTGTGGTACAATTGGAGTTTCTACACGAGAGCGCCCTCTGGCTTTTGGATGTGGCTGCATTTCACCGTAATTCATTCATATTCATTCATTGAGAAAACACGCATTTGCACGATTAATCGTCACAGCCCTACCTAGTATATAGCATATGTTAGGGCCATAACCACAATAGACATTAAGGGGGACATGTCCCTCCAATAGTTGACATTTTATTAATTTGTGAATGCTATTTTTGTCAAGGTCACAACTGGCGACAATGGCAATTTACACGTTATGATTTTTATATTTGCATGCTATAACTTTTAAAGAGACCTTTCGCATAACATATGTTGTGTTAGCTTTATTAAATGAGATGCATTGAAAGTTTAGAGTGCCAAAATATGGACGCGTAAAGCAAAAATCCACTCTCCGCCAAAGAAAAACAACAACAACAAACATAATTTTTAGTCAAGCGCCATCACTGACGAGACATGATTGTAGGGCTGGGCAAAAAAATCGATTTTTCGATTAATCGTTTTTTTTAAAACCTGGTCGATTCAGAATCGATTCTCAAGAGCAGAATCGATTTTTTTTTCTTTCATATTTAGTTCTGCAAACATTGAACGAAAGATTAACGTTAATCGAATTACTAGTCTTCTTCACTAGATGTCACCCTCTTTTGTGCCTTGCACGATGTTATCTAGGAGAGAGAGGCGAACCTGTCATTTATTCATTGAGTGCTTAAAATGGCAGTTTCAGTTGCTTCATCGATTTTATTAATTACCCACTTGTGACCTGCTGTTCACTGTTCTTTTTATTAATATAGTATTTGTAATAAATCTATATTCATCGAGTTGAATCGAGAATCGAGTATAGAAACCGTCCCAAGAACCGCAATTGAAAATTGAATCAAGAATCGAATCAAGAATCGAAATCGAATCGATCTTGAAAATCTGAATCGATACCCAGCCCTACATGATCGCTTATAAACAAGCACATTAGTCTCTTCAGCAGTATTTAACTCACAAGAAAAGTACTACTATTCTCTACACCAGCAAATAAAAAACATCTATAAAAATGAATCAGAAAATTGAACCCATTATTATATTAAATGGAATCACACAATATTATTAAATAATTATATTTATAGTAAAAACATCCCCAAAATAGCCACTATAATCAAGACTCAACTCCAAGTGCACACCCTTCAATATTTTTTGTGTTTTGTTTTAGAAGTAGTTAATAACTTTTTAGTTATGTTTATTAAAATTTGAATATGCAGATTGGATGCAGTATGATATATAGTAAAAAAAAAATGATATAAAATGGTCATACAGTATTGTAGGTTAAATCGTGATTCCTTCTGCGCAGCTGCACATTGCATGCTGCAGTGCAGACTTTCTTTTGTTTTTGGGAAAAACTAATTTGATAAGTTTGAGAAAAACCTAATGCACAAATGTATACATCAGTGAAAAGATGAAGCTCTTAGTAGATTTCACCCGGAGATGGCGCTTTTAGCTACGGTATATGCTAAAAGATGGATGTATATTTATTGCTATCTGGTATTAATACATATACCCCTGAATGTTTTGTTTCCCATTAATTTTCAAGGCCTTGACATCCATTGCATCTTCATGTTTATTTTTCACATGCGTTTTAAGTTTAAACTTATTTGCAGCTGCTCTTGTCTGCACACACCCAATGTGCGCACACAGATAAAGCCTGTTTTTTAGCACGAGTACACAAATACATTGGTCAATAATATTAAAACTTCGTGCTTGACTAATTAACTTTATCTTAAATAGCTTAACAGTGACAGTAATCAAAGAGCTTACTGCACCGAAATCAGTACTTGGAATCGGCTTATCATGATGACTAGAAATCTGTACTCTGTATTAGCTGCAAAAATTCTGATCGGAGAATCTAAGTTTTCAAGTCACTGCACGTACGAAAAGAATTTTGATATACTGGCAATTACAAACATGGCATATCTACAAATGCAAAATGCCTCACTTTCAAAACACAGGAAAAACATATACCATATGTTTTTATCCACATTTAAAAAACAAAACATTAATGCGAAAAACACCACATTGTTTGGTGTCAGCAAACATGGCAGCTTGTACAAAGTCCAAAACAACAAATGCTGCCACAGACCTCTCTTTCCAACTGACAAGACATTGTCATTACGGGGCTGTCATAAAATCCCCCCAACAGCCCACACGCCCAGTAGTACAACCAAACACGTCCTAGTAACAGGCCAACAATAGCTGCACTGTGACTAGACAACATACATGTGCATTAAAATAACGACACAAGTATTGCCTTAAGACACTGGTGAAATGTTATATATGGACATAAACATGTATACGTTTGTTTAAAACTCTCAGGGGCGGTTTCCCGGACAGGGATTAGACTAGTCCTAGACTAAAATAAACGTAAGAGCTGTCCAAACCAAAAACAACTTGCACTGTCATATCTTAAAATTAGGGCCGGGACTCGATTAAAAAAAATTAATCTAATTAATTAGAGGCTTTGTAATTAATTAATCGAAATTAATCACATATAAATATTTGACCTGAGAACATTGAGAAGTTATTTTTTCACATGGATTTTTACTATACCATGAATAATGACTGAATACATAAGCTTAAGCAACAAAATATTGTTTCTTTTTTGTTCAACCAAGTCGTTGTACCCGGAGTCGGGCTAACGTCCACGCTAGCTGCTATATGTTTTGCATTGAGATGATACTTGAGGCTCGATGTGCTGCGGGTGATATGTGAATTCCTTGTTGCATAGCTTACACACAACCATGCTCTTATCGACGCTTCCATCCGTTCGTTTTTTATAAAAAAAAGCCCATCCACGGGGCCAACCAAAGCGATCTCATCAGCTTCTTCGTTCATGTTCACTGTGGTTTGTTGTTGTCTGAAGTCATGAACGCTAGTTGGTGCTCCAGTATAATCGGTCCGCCGAAACTCATCCAATGAGAAATGTTCCGCGGTGCAAAAATAAGTGCGATTAAAATGCGTTAAAAAATTTTAACGCGTTATTTTTTGTGTAATTAATTAATCTTAATTAACGCGTTAAAGTCCCAGCCCTACTTAAAATACATCAGTGCCCTTTGTTTTGCCTCAAAATGCACACAACTAATGTTTTCAAAAAGATATGTTTGTTAAAACTAGTTATACTTCGTAATTAGGCCTAGTCTTGGCTTAAACTAACCCCTGTCCGGGAGACCACTCAATAGTCTTGTAACATTTCTATTGAAATACACTGTAAAATCTTTGATGGGAATTGGTTACTTCTGTTTGATTTATTATGTAAGATTGACATATTGTTAGCCTCATAGCATAATTGCCCAAGTCATATTTCAATGTTTTTGGAAAACACAATATTTAAAATTAGAAATCATATTGTTATGGTAAGGCACATAGTGTTTTTGGATTCTAATAAGTGTTGTGCTTGGCTAATGACATAGGCAGAAAAGGCAGGATGATGCAGCAGTGGAAGGACAGTAAAAGTAGGCAGATATCACAATTTTAGCCAAAAAAAAAAAAAAAATGACTTAGGCAATTATGCTATGAGGCTAACGATATGATTTGCTGAATTTGGGTTTAACCGCCGTACCCTCGGCCTCGTACCTTTCACTGGACTGTAAAGCCATCAAAGGGAACACAGCATTGTATATTCCCTTTTAAATGAAATTGAAATGTTCAAACAACTCATAAATAGAGGAAAAGGAAGCAAAGTGGAGAACCAACAGCCAGGCCATTTTGACATCATGAGGTATGTAAACAAACAACACGACATGATCAACACTGCCAAGTTATTCAAGTCGAAAGTAGATTTTACTCAAATCTTTTACTAAAATTTACACATAGCAAAAACAAAACATTAGCCTATCTAAACACAGCTAAGCAGAAAAGCAAAGAAACATCAAAAGGTTACAATTACTAAAGTACAGCCACTGACTCAACTGTAATAAAGTATAAAAACACACACAATCAGAACTGTAAACTGGGTTACTGTCATTCTTACCTTGAAATTGAGTAACTTGTAAACTGTAAGGTTCAGGGAAATTCAAGCCATTGACATCTATAAAGATACAAAGACCGTAGTTAGAAGTTTATGAGTAGCATTTAGTGCACAGTGTGTTAGTGGGTTTGTTACAACTGGGCCCAAAACCTTAAAAAGAGTTCCCAAGATAGTTGGTAGCAGTGATGAACTTAACGCTGCCTACAGATTACCCTCAACCCGACCTCAAACATCCGTGCCTTACTTTTCAAACTTCCTTATAACACAAATTGTGTTGTACACGACGTTCAGGTCGCACACACAATCCAGAGGATTGAACACGGTGACTGAACCACGGTGTACGTTACGTTCCATATAACTTACCCGCTGTTTGAAACGTTTTGGTGTGAATCAATGAATCAACAAATCAAAAGCAATCAACATTTCATAATAAAGAAATGGAAACTTCCAGCAGACATAAAGCATTGTAGTAAATATATCTTAGATTTAGTCTTAAAATCACTCTTTATTTGATCGAGAAAACGTTTATTAAACTTACCTCAGTTTAAACGACGAGAAGCGCGTAAAAACAGCCGCCGCAGATGTTTAAAACTCTGGCGGTTACCGGTAAACTTTATCAAACATAAACTCTTTCAATAAACCACCCGTTTCTCATCTTATATCCGATCTCGGACAAACTTCAACACTTCACTCTCATGAATCGCGAAGTTCAATGACGCGCTGGTTTGTGAGGTAGGGTAGAGTCGAGCTCGAGCACGTCGGGTCTTTCACAACTCTAGAACGCGCACGTCGCACATCAGTCATTGGCTATTAGATACAAAATAAAGATTTAAGATTTTATTGTATTTGTTATATATATATAATGTAAATTATATAATAATACTTTTAAAATATATTTTAAACTTTAACAGTCTGCAATATTTAGCAATAGAAATATGAAAAGAGCATAATATCAGTTTTTACTCCAATACAAAAATGTAGGGGTTGATAATTCAGGACTACGCCTGAGTTAAAACATAGGCCTGCCTTGCAAAAAAAAACAATACTGGTGTTCATCTTGAGACAAAACAATGGCACTGATATATGTTAAGATACGTCATAGCAAGATGTTTTTAAATTAAGCCAGCTCAAACATTCATTAGTCTGCGCCTAGGATAAACCCTGTCCAGGAAACCACCCCATAAAGTTTATATATACACAAAATGTAGGCAAATGTATGCTTAAAACAAGCAAAATAAATAAAAAATAAATCTGCCAATGGAATAAGAAAAATTTTCTTAAATTAATTGTTTATGAAAAAAGTAAACTTATTTCAAAAACATTTTTCTTACTCCATTAGCAGAATTTTTTGCTTATTTTAAGCACTAATTTACTTATGGGTGGTTTCACGGACCAGGATTAGCTTAATCCAGGACTAGGCCTTAGTTTAATTAGGAAATATAACTAGTTTTAACAAACATGCCATACTAAAAACATTACCTGTGTGCATTTTAAGGTAAAACAAAGGGCACTGATGTATTTTAAGGTATGTAAGTGCAAGTCGTTTTCAGTTTGGAGAGCTCTTAAAAGTGTTTAGGTCTAGGACTAGTCTCATCCCTGTCCGGGAAACCGCCCCATAAAGTTTATATTTTTTGTCTAAAAACTATACATATTCTCCAAGGTCATATGGCTCATCAAAAAAAAAAAACAACTAAAGATTTTTTTTAGATATTTTTACTGAAAACAATACAAAAATACTATACTGTACTTATTACACTATTTTTTTGCAGTGTAGCCTACTTAATACTTACTGTTCACCGCTGATCACTTCTTGTTTTATTGCGTACTGTTCTTCTTATTCATGCTGTATATTTTGTCTTTGTAATTTGTTGTTTCTTATACCTTCTACCCCGTCTTTATTTCTATCGATGTTAAATCTAAAGCATTGAACTAACGGCGTCAATGTGTGGCCAACAGCGCCATCTGTTAAACTATTGCATGTACCATTTGTTAGGGACCCCCCCAAAACCTGACATGTATCAAAAACATACATTATTTTTAAACTTAATTGCAGTTTTAATTTATTTTTCTTACTGCACTGGCAGATATTTTGACTTGTTTTGAGTAAAAAAAACTCTTGATTTTCATCATTTATTTCAATAAACAAGACATAATATCTTAAGCCACTTGTTTACCAAGTAAATGTTTCTTAATTTAAGAATTCTCATATATTTATATTAGAAAACAAGACAAAAAAACTAAGACAGACATTAATTTTTTGCAGTGTATAATAGGTTCATCTACTAGAAACAACAAGCCTTCATAAAGACTGCAGAACAAATATATCCAAGTGTGAATCTCACAATCAAATCATTTTAGATTTTACACTGCAAAGACGACATAAAACACATTTTTTTACACTTCAAAAAATTATTTAAAAAAAAAATCTTAGTATTTTTGTATTGTTTTCAGTAAAAATATCTAAAAATTCTTAAATTAAGATGCTTTTTCTTGATGAGCAAAACAACCCAAGAAAATAAATTTAAATGATTTTGTGCATAAAAGAAGCAAAAAATCTGCCAATGGGGTAAGCAAATTTTTCTTTAATTTAGTGTTTAAGAAAAATGTTCAAGATTTTTTGCTTACCCCATTGGCAGATTTTTTTGCTTGTTTTATGCACAAAATCACTTAAATTTTATATTTTTGGTCTAAAAACTAGACTGATTTTCTTGCTCACCAATGAAAAGCATCTTAATTTAAGAATTTTAAGATATTTTTACTGAAAACAAGACAAAAATACTGAAACATGTTTTTTTTTTTAAACAATTTTTTGCAGTTTAAAAAATGTTTTTTTATGTAAGAAACAATCTGATACCTCTTTTCACAATTCGATAGCCCTTTTTCCATATAAAAAAAATCCATGGATTTAATTTAAATAATACTGACAAGTTACTTTATCATAAATACTAATGACAGTTGGAAAAAAAATTTGCAGTGCAAATTTTTTTTTTTACTTTTTTCAGTACAAATATCTAAAAATTCTAAAATCAAGATGCATTTTTTTGATTGGCAAAATTATTAGACAAATAAATACATTTTAGATAAAAATATCATATTTAAGTGAATTTGTGCTTAAAACAAGCAAAAAAAGTGTTTTAAGAAAAAGTAAACATGTTTCAAGATTTTGTTTTCTTACCCCTTTGGCAGACTTTTAGCTTGTTTAAAGCACAAATTCATTTAAATATTTTTTGTTTAAAAACTAGACTTATTTTCCTAGGTCATTTTGCTCATCAAGAAAATGCATCTTGATTTAAGAATTTTTAGATATTTGTACTGAAAACAATATTAAGAAAGTAATTTTTTGCAGTGTAGCCCCAACTAAGATGCAGCTATCAGTTTGGGTATCCATTCAGTTTAAATCTTGAAATAAGTTTACTTTTTCTTAAACAATTAAAGAAAAAATTCTTACTGCTTTGGCAGTTTTTTTCGGTTAAGCACAAATACACTTTCTACTTTTTTTCTAAAAATTAGACTATTTTCTTGGATCATCCTCCTGATCAAGAAAAACACATCTTGACTTAATTTTTTCTTAGATATATTTGTACTGAAAACAAGGCGAAAACACTTAAAAAAAAGAAATTAATTCTTTGAAGTGTGTATTACAGTAACAAAAATTTGCAGCACATCTTTATGGTCTCACAGGACTCCTTTTCTTTAAATCCCACCCAACCCAGTTTATTTCTTGATGAGATGCATTATCTTCGCAAATACATGAAGTCCCTTTCCCCACAACTGCCTTGCATTTAGATCATTCGACACCCCAAACCAGGGTCTCCTCTTTAAATATTTTATTCTGTACACTTTTGCAGGACAATCAACCATCATGTGATAATGACGATAATTAAACCTCCTGTTTGTGTGTTAGTTGGCCCAAAGAGGATAAGACTTTGAATATAACACTGACAAGTTTGATTACCTTATTTGAGAAGCTTACAACAAATTCGTAACAAACTTGAAGCTGCCCTAGGATAAACCACCAACCAGAATTCAAAGGGTAAGTTTTGGTAAAATAACTTTGTTTTTTCAAACGACTGGCAAACATCACATAGCTTCACAGGACACAGAATAAATCCAATTCCATTATCCTGTCAACACATTCATTTCAAACACTGTAAGATGATACAATTTATTGCCATTAACAGTGTAGGAAAATGAAAAATAAAACAAACCAATAAAAACAGCCAACCTCTATAGTACAGTAAGAAAAAATGCTTAAACTCCTCATTTTTTCCAGTAAAAAGCAAAAAAGGGCCACAACATGGATTTTCCATGAGGAACTACACTTGATCCACTAGGAGACAAAACTACTGTGCCTAGTGTCACCCTGCTTGAAAATGTGAGAGCGGTTAACTTTGTTCAATAAGCTTCATGTGGAAAGGCAGTACAATTGGTGTTCAAAAATGGATCGTTGTTTTTACGTCTTGAAATACATCGCCGGTGAGCTGTGGAGACCCATGTGTCACCAACCAAATCTATCATGCATACACGTTGCTCTTTTACATGAATGAAACATGTGGCATATTGTTCCTGAAAGCTCTGGATAAGCCAGATGAAGTCCAAAATCTTTCCTAAAGATACTGCAAGAATTAAAACAAATTCGCTTTGAAATCGTTTAATTAAGACAAGCTCAAAAGTTTTAATTTTCAAACACAGTAAAGAAATTTAAAGAGAAAAATATAAAACGACACCGCAGGTTTTACTCCTGCGCGTCTACAAATTCGAAATGTCTGGCTTTAACACAAAGATACTTTAGAAAGGGAGAGATCGTGAAGTCCTTAAACAGAATGCAATCGACCTGGAGATGATGTCCTCCAAGTTTTGGTTCTTTGAGGTGCGAGGGCGGAGTTTGGGACAGCAGACAGGGGCCGAGTTAGACTACGCTCCACCCACTTTTTCTAGAGGCCCTACCTCTGTGCTTTTTAGCCAATCGGATGAGGGCTTATTTAGGATTCAAGAGGAGACCAGCACCTCGTGCCCCTGCCTGCGTTTCACTGGGAGAAGTCTTTGAAAGATTTTTGGTGATCAAAGCCGGTCCAGTATAGCCTTCCTGAATAATGCAGCCACACTGACACATTAACTCTTTAAGAGAACGGAAACAAAAAACAAGAACAAAATGGTTACACACGGTCCAATCTAGGAGATGGTGAAATGTTAATATTTGCACATTTTAACATTTTAACAAAGCAATGTTAGAATCGATGCAACGCATTGCGTTGACAAAAACAAACTTTAGCGTCGCGATTTACTTCTGCACAGCTTAAAATTCAACACTGACTGTACTACTATGTGCTTTAGCACGCTGGTTTAGAGACACCATAAGGATTTAAGGTAAAGATAAACGTGAAATCAGTGTGAAGTCGAAGGTTTGTGTTGAAACTGTGTTGAAGCTCGTGCCTTTCTTGGAAATCACACCACAAAAAAAAGTATAGGTGCAGCCCATCCAAAATCCAAAGAAGAGAAATAAAATTGGTGGTATTAGTTAACCCAAATAAACCTCTAACACTGCTTTAGTAACTGTTATAGGTTCGAAACTTTAGCTGTGAAAGCATAGCTAGCTGCCAACAAATGTGCTCGAATTGTATTGTTAAGTCTACCTTTAAAAACAAAGCCAAAAATCATTAAAATCAGCCGTCTTTCCATTTAAGAGAGCAGCTCAAACAAAAAACCTCAGATCTTCCAAAAGATGTGAAAAAACCTTTCCCTGACAAAAACTACAACTACAGGGAAGCAAAGGTGGACATAAAACCGTCGGTAAACAGTTTGCCATGCATTCACGAGCTGCTCGTTGGTATGTGCAGGTGTCATGACGATCAATGTGGGCGTGGTCTTTGCGTCTTCGTTGAATAAATATACACTCGCGTAATCTGAATTTGGACGTAGGGACTCCATTCAGGTGGGAATTCCCATTGGCATGATACGCTTTTTAATCATTTGCCATCCCAGATTCTCAAGCCCTCCCCCAAGATCCCACCCCATCTTCCTCTCTCCCAAGTGCAGAGGGAGGCTGCAGTCTCTTAGTGTTTGTCTTTAGGAATTACCTCCTCCCTGGGTTTGGCACCCCCAAAAATGGCCGAGTTGGGGTTGGCCACTTGGTTGAGGGGACCTGCAACTGTACGGGGCTTCAGCTGTAGCCTTGGTCTTTGTGCTCTTTCCTCTGCGACAGAAAAAAATTATTATTAAAGAGGAGGTTACAGTGTACCACAGTTTTTATAAGTAAACTACAGCCAACATGAAAAGGCATTCGCAGCCCAATTTACGTCCAAAAAAATCTAGTATAAATTAAACCAATTCATTCCTTTAATCTGTCAGGATCAGGTTAATATTAACTTTGTATGAAATAGTTTAAGAAATTGAACTAGACCCATGTTAAAAGTTGCCAGTTTGTTAAAAGGGAAAAATTAAGAAATCCGTGGCCTGTTGCACAAAGCTGGTTTAGTGGTTTCCCCGGTAAGTTTGGGTTTAGTTCATGCAAATTCTGTTTTTTCAGGCTTATGAAAGTGGTGGCATTCATTGCCATGGTAACTTATGTTACACGGATAACCTGTTCAATCGTTTTTTTCCAGGCGAGTCTGCACCGCATCAAGTTAAAAACATTTCAACTTTTCAGAATGCCGCAAGCACACCGCAGGTCATGTGACAAGAACCTACGCGCCTAGCGTTTTCTATGCGTTTTTAGACGCGACATGTGAACGGCCCCTAATAATGCATTACACTTTAACACACACGCAAGGACAATAAAGACAACAGTGCTATTACTCATTGCTATAACATTTTAAATTATGTTTAAAAATGAATGCATTTCATTTTAATCTACTTGCAGAAATGTTTTGTATTGGGTTGATTACAGTATATTTATAAAATAATCATATAAAGTCTTTATTATAATCATTTGTAATTTTACATTTGACTGTATTTTTGTCATTATTCCTGTACTGTATTAATTATCATGTTGTTGTTGTTGTTTTTTTTACAAATCTTTGCTTTATTAATATTAAATGTTTTATATGAATTACATGTAATATGTTGGCGTTATGAGTTTTCAGTGGGCTTTAAATCACTGTGAGGCTATAAAAATGAACTATAATAAACTTTATAAACTCCTCCAATTAGCGCATATTTTTTATTCAATCAGGGTTCCCACACCTTCAAATTCAAGGACCTCTCAAGGACTTTCCAGGTCCAATACCCTCAAATTCAAGGAGTAAATTTGGGAATAACACAGGGAATAATATGGATTTTTTTCCAGAAAACTTCTTGCATAAAATAGATTCAAGCACTTTCAATGACCTGTATCCATGTATGTATATTTTCAAAAACTTCCCAGGGCCTTAATTATTTCCCCCAGATTCACAAACCCGTGGGAACCCTGTTCAATGGAGAAATATGCACGTCTTTTTTGTGTTGAACGCTACTGGCTGTTCACTGGAAACATCAGCCTATCATGTTTATATACAATCATAAACTCAGGGTTTAAACCTGAGATGATAGCTAGCGTCATGAGACAGATTACCTTGAAATAACCCAGGTTGGATTGGTCAACTATGCAACTCATTGTCATCTATTATTTAACTTGTTTTGTGCAAGAGGCCACAGGTCACATTTATTTGCCTTTACATTTCTGGGAAACTTAACTTTTACAATTTACGACATTAAAGCTGCGGTCCGTAACATTTGTCTCTATATCAGCATATTTGGTTGATGCATAAAATTAAAGGTTACTTTACGTATTTTGCGTTTGTCGAAAACCAACTAACATTACCCATAAAATCTGACTTAAATCAATATTATAAGCTTACCACTGTAAACCAAGGTGAGGTATTTTTTTGAACTCGCTTAATGAAATGTTTTTTTTATCCAAAAAAGTTATAGATCACAGCTTTAACGTGACTTCTAATTATTACACCAAATACAAGTTTCAAAAAGGCAGTACTATCTACACCAGCAATGGTTTGAGTGGCTATTGGTGGATTACAAAAGGTGTAAACCACCCCTCTAAAAGCTATTAGATTTTAAATCAGTTTGGCTCTTTTTATTCCGATTGAGGAGTTTACATGGAGCACTTTTTATTCGAATTGAAAATTTAAACCGATTACAATTGTCCACATAAACGCAGCTAGTGTGTGTATTGGGGTTTCATTTGGAAATGTAAATTTCATGTTGACTACTAATAAAGTTATCATATTTTTCTAAAAGAATAAATATTTGACACCGTCAGAGGGTTCTCTGAAGTCTGTCTGGCCTCCACGAGGAGGAGGTCCATCTCTGAAGCGTCCCATGCCTCCGCCTCCACCACCGGCCCCGCCCCTTCTGTCTCCAGGGCGACCACCTCCTCGACTCCTCCCACCCATGAAATCGTCATCTCTAAATCCTGTGAAGAGAAAATAGTGTGAACAACAGGTTCATAACTCTCCCCGCGGCAAAGCTGTACCGAAATACTGATCCAGGATAAGCACTGTGTTATATTTCATAGGATTTATAGACTGCAAGAAAGTAAGACTGATCCCAGAGTAGTATTTCCAGACAACTTGAATTTGGGAGCAGACCAGTAGGAAAACTGATGATAACGTGAATGATGAAAATGAGATGGTGCCCTTGAAAGATAATAAATGCATCAAAGGATTAACTTAAAATTATAAAAAAAAACTAAATTGTACTTCGTTGATCATTGTCTCCTGTGATTAAAAATATTCCAGTAAATTTAAAGAAAATTTAGACTATATATATATACATATATATACATATATATACATATATATATACATATATATATATATATATATATATATATATATATATATATATATATATATATATATATATATATATATATATATATATATACACACCACAAGCTGTCAATCACCAGTGACATTTTTGCCTCTCAGTTTGTAAAAAGAAAACTAAGAGCTTCTCCATAATGACCCCCTCATAAGAATTAATTATAAGGGAATTCTCTTATTCTGGTGAAGGACTCACGGCCCTTTAAAGTAGACTCACAGTGAACATTTCTTTAAATATCTCTAGTAAATGAAAATCTGTACATATTACATATTACAATGTTTTGTGGCAATTAACAGCATCCCACATTTGCATGTATGTACACTTGAATACATCCTGAAGTTATAAGTAGATTTTCAACAACCCCCAAGGGTTTGTGTTCTTGCCCATTTCAGACGGCGCACCTCCTCCAGAATGGTCGTAGTCGTCTCTGGGGTCGCGTCCCCCTCCTCTGGCCCCGCGTGAGCCACCGCGGCCTGAAACGGACAGGGGGGCTCTGTTTAATTTGGGTGGCAATTGAAACCTGAGAGCAGGGTGAAGGAGAGAGCCACCCTGATAACCAATGAGAACAATTCTAAGAGGAAGAAACCGGCAGGACAGGGAAGTTTATCCTAAAGGACCGCATTTGTTAGAGAGTAATGAAAAAGAGCTAGAAGTTTCTTTTTCTATAAAAGAAATAAAAAAAGATGAAAGATGTGCACATGAAAAATGATTGAGGCGTGATTGTGAGAAGTCAGCCTACCCAATATCTCATAGCACTATGGATAGAATGATTAAAAATACCCATGTTTTGTAATCTGTACAGCTATGTATATCATATTTATGAGGAGAATGATTGAGAATAAAACAGACACAAAGTTCACAAAGAACTGAAGTAAGCATTATTTTGTGATAAGCGGTATGACTTTCACTATACAAGTGCAAAAAAATGTAATAATAAATTGTCTACTTGTTTTTGTGTTGTTTTTTCGTGTCTTTGTTGTTTATTCAAGTAATGCAATAATACACAGACAACCAATAAAGTATAAACAAAATAATAGAATTTATACAGATTTTTAACTTCACAAAGTATTTGTCATTAAGGCTGAACGGTATATCAAGTTTTGGTTGATTTATCGGTAGCTTCTCCCAGCAGGATATGGGATGACACAACACTGCCTGTATATTTGTACAATACATTGTCATTCATCCTAAAACTACCCCGATATAAATTTAGGCTAATACCGCCAAGCCCCATTTGTCATACCGCCTACCACTTTAGGATTGCATATTTATTCAAAATATATCACTAAAAGGCTAAAACAACTGAAAGGTTCTAATTTATTTATGAGCTGTAAGATAGATAAAGTAAATGCAAGAAAACAAATCTATGGAAGCCCATTTCCGCCACATAAGGAAAAAATCACTCATAATTAAAATCGAAATTGGTCGCTCTTACACAAATTATAAAACACTGAAGCATTAACTGATTCAATAATGGTAAAAACTCTGTGCAGAAGTAAGCAGGACACAAACTAATGTGGGGTTAATTGTAACATGACTGCATGTCAGTACAGATGTGGCCTTTAAAAATGCGCGTTTCTGAGAGCAGAATGCCGCGGAGACTTCCGAAATTCTGCGAGATCCCGCAGAAGGGGAGTTCGGTGGGGGACGCAGGAAATATAAAAACCTGTAGAGGGCAGGCGTGTTTCATGTAGGCCATACTGACGACAATGTGTGTGCTCGACTTCATGCTTAGCGTATACTGTATGATATTGAAGTAACATGACACGGATTATCAATGTTTAGGCGATAGACTTTGATGTCATACAAATGCATGCTTTTTGGCAAACATTTTGTTGGCGAAGTTTTCTTTTGCCAGTTACATAAACAGTCACATATTCTTCATAAAAATCCGACTCAAACGCGCATCATTTGTCTTATTTTTTCCGTGTACTTACAGTAGAAGCGACGTGATGTATGATAATCGAGTCTTATAACAAAATAATTCGCGAAGACCTTTGAAGAGACCGAGCGCATTTACGCAATATCATTAACTAGTTTATCCAATTTTACATTTAGTTCATTTTTGCATCTGAACGTTTTAATAGCTTTAACATGGTTCTGTTGCGCTTTTCTGCATTACTGAACAGTAGGCTACTTTTTATATTATCATGTTTCCCTTTACATGGTATGAAACACGATAAAAAGTAGCAATGGTGTTTAATACATTTCACTGAGAATTTGTATAATATGTTATACTTTTGTACTAAGGAAATAAAATCATATTGTGAGTGTAAATATTCATAAATTGGAGGAGTTTCTGAGGTGTTTGTCATCGGCAAAATGTGCAGTTTCTTTGTTGCTGATTAAAAACCGTTGGCTATGTGATTGTTTAAAATTGACATTTTTTCTACTTATTATTAATTTATTTTTTGCCTACATTTACTCAAATAATATCAATGTAAAAATATAAGTAAATCATACTTCAAGTAAGGCGTAAAACTTACACATTTTTGATGTCAAATAGAAATAATAATAATTTGAAATATGCAATTATTACAGTTTAAAAAACTTAAATATATTACTCTGACCTTTTTAAATATATTGACTAAAATAATCTGTAAATGTAATACTTATATTATTAAGGCGTATACATCAAATAATATATGTACATTTTAAACAAAATATCTGTTCTATTTTAAGTAATTTATTTTCCAACTAAAAAAATCGCATAACTGCATTAAGAGATTTTATTAAGTTACTTTAATCATTTATTTTAGAGATATTTACAAAGCCACTGAATCATTTTTAACAGTGTGTACATTATGACCTTACGGTAGACTATTAGTAAATGCATATAAATAAAAATATGTAAAACTAAATAAAAAATATATCATACACGGACTGTATGTAAGCATACGTTTTCTTGTTCGGTGCACGTGGGTTTAAATGCCGTTTTTCTAAAGAAGAATTTTAAAACTTTATTGGTGGTAGTTGAGAAGAATTCCTTTTTCCATTTCTAAATAATTTTGAGCGCAATATAAATATATCATATTGTTATTCTTATTATATAAGAATACGCAATTTTTACAACATTTTTAACATATGGAAAATATACGTTAAGCATGTTGTGTGTATTTCCTAATTACAAGCTTTTGATGAAATTGCACCAAAACTAAACGTGCATAAAAACATAAAAAAGTAATTTAAATAAGCGAAAAATCTTTTTTATGAGCTCAAAATGTTGAATATAATGTGCTATTGCTGAAAATTGCCCATCTCTAAAGGAGAATATTCATCTTTAAAGTTGAAGAAACAAAAAAGTACTGATAAGCATTCTCAAATATATTCTGCAAGCACTCAGTTGAGAAGAATTCCTTTTTCCATTTCTAAATCATTTTGAGCGCAATATAAATGTATCATATTGTTATTCTTATTATATAAGAATACGCAATTTTTACAACATTTTTAACATATAGAAAATATACGTTAAGCGTGTTGTGTGTATTTCCTAATTATAAGCTTTTGATGAAATTGCACCAAAACTAAACGTGCATAAAACATAAAATCATTTAAATAAGCGAAAAATCTTTTTTATGAGCTCAAAATGTTGAATATAATGTGCTATTGCTGAAAATTGCCCATCTCTAAAGGAGAATATTCATCTTTAAAGTTAAAGAAACAAAAAAGTACTGATAAGCATTCTCAAATACATATATTCTGCAAGCACTCATTTATCCATAATGATGTAATTTATTTTTTAATAACATATTGTCGCTGTCGGGCAAAGATACTCTCTGGACACCAAGACCATGTCTATGGGTTCAAGAATAACAAAATATTGGCCATTTGAAACTCGAAAATCATCACTTTATATTGTCCCATTGTTTTCCATTTTGCGGGTGATAAAACTCCTGTGCGCGTCGTTCAAATTAATTTAAATTTCGTTCACTTGTAGTTTAGCAAGTATGTCTAATACAATTTCAATAATGTTTTTACACTGCACATCGTCTGAGGAAATCCGAAGTTGCGTCGAGGGGAACCAAGCTGACAGCCGCGACAGCAGAGATTGTCACGTACCTACAAAAGGGTACCTGCAGCGATATCATTCTGGCTTGGTGGGATGTCAGCCAGCGAGAGTCCTTTGATTCTGACCTTGTTCTTTTACTCCTCAGAGTCTAAAACCAGGAGGGCATATTAAGTATTCATTGTATTTTCATTTTAACAGAGCAGCTATGGTTGCGCGTTTCACACACCTCTCCAAACCAAGTTGTTAACTCTATGCTTGTTCGACTTCATGCGGCGCCGCAAGAACCGACAGCCGGATGACGTCAGAGTACCGCGAGAATGATTCAAGAAATCATATTTCGCCTCGCTCTCGCGATACTGTGACGTCTTCCGGCTGTCGATTTTCGGGGCGCCGCATGAAGTCGAACAAGCCTATTGACAGCAGCAAAAGCTACGCATGCGCTTTTAACTTGTAAAACTCAAAGGTGTATGGGTAATGTAGTCTCTGCTCTCGGTGGGAGGAATTACGCGGACGTCCCTAGTATACTTTCGGCTTTAGGTAGCTTGCATTGTGAAGGGCGCTTTGAAAAGCGGCAGCGCAGCCAAAGGATTAAATTAAGCCTCTGATTTAAACAGATGTGCAAATGAGCGTTCTGGTACGCTAGAAGTACGTTCTGGGCGCAGGGAGAGGTGGTGGTACGCAAGAGCTATATTTGGAAGTGGCGGTACTGAGTACTGGCGCCTACCGGCCCACATTAAAGCACTGGCTGTAGCAAAGGTAGACGGCCCTTTGAAAAGCAAAAGAAAGCTGATAAAAATGAGAAACCTACACTGAAATAAATTGGAGTATTAGGCTACTTAACAAAATCTAAAAAATTTTCACTCAGAATAGGCTAGTAAATATAAACAAAATTATCAGCAGCTTTAACTTTATTACTTTTTTAATTTTAATTCACTCTTTGTTTCAGCGATGTTTATAAATATACTATATTTTTGCATTTTGATTACAAACTGTTCAACACTGAAAAGAAACTAATGTAACCTGATTTAATCACGTAAAACACAAGTCTAAACACAAGCACCACTTTTCTGAATGATGATAATCACAAACATCCCAGAGTTTGTAAACCAATTGTTTGTAAACATATTTAATGCTAACTACTTAAAAATTCAGAAAATATTTTTTACAGTGTATAAATAAAAAGACATGAAGGAAGTTAATTCCAAAATGTAATTAATTGTACATGGTTTAGCTGCTTGTTTTAGCAGCTACCAGTGACACAGAGTCAAGAAATTAAAAACCACCCACCCCTAGGTCTGCCAATTCTTTGCCAACCCCCAATGCTAATCAATCACCTCATCATCAGGGAATCAAAAGAAAACCGGTTTATCCAGTTTTCACCAGCGTGTTGGGTTTTAATTTCAACCCTTGCAGTTTCTTTGTTAAAATGCAATTTAAGCAAATAGGCCTAATACATACGCTGTATGTTATTTTAAATGAATGTTTATAACTTATAAAATTAAGTGGATATCAGGTAACTTAATTTGACATATATTGATATAACCTAGGCTCTCGATCAAGTCCCACGCATTCACCATGAGACATACGCATTTCTGTCAGTTCACACGCTCACACACCAAACCTTGTAAGCTATTTATCACGCTGAGAAGTAAAATAGAACTTTTCCTGCTATACAATTAATAAAGGAGGTGCTGGTATACAGAGCATTTCTGTCGAGTTTAGCAGTACATTTTTTAGGTGTGGTCAACTTTACGCAGCGCCACAAGAACCAACAAGCAGATGACATCAGAGTACCGCGAGAAATAAAGCGGAGGAGGTTGGTTTTAAATCGCCCTCGCGGTACTCTGATGTCATCCACTCATGTTTGAGTCTGTATCAGATGAAAATACAGATTTTGAGGAACAACTTATTGTTTGGAGATTGTCAATGGACGTTTCTGAGTGTTATGTTTGTTTTTTCAGTGTGGACCTGCAAAACGCCAAATGCATAAAAATTAATTAATATTGTAATGTCTTAGCATGATATGTTTTCTAAAATGTTTAAAAATGAACAAATCAGTTGTGCGAAACTACACAGAATTTTTTTTTGTTATGAAACATGTTCAATGGTTACAGTGCCTCATGGTGGGGTTGAACCCCTGGTTCAGTTTACCCCATCTGGTTCACTTTGCCCCACAGCCACCGTTTTGGGAAACTGCCTAGCTTAGTAATTCAGGCTAATCTTTAGCTAAATCATTCACATGGTTTTATACATTAGCCTATCACCAATATTTATGGTATGAATATTTAGACCTGGATAAATCTACTTTAACATAACAGCCTTTATACCTGGTATGTATAAATTTTACTTTGATAGGATACAAATATTTTTGTTAAAAAAATCATACTTTAATCATAACTCTTTAATTTGTCCTTCTCTTTAACATAGCCAAATATAAATTATGGTTGCTACCTGTATTTATGGTCACACGGCTACAAATCTGTATGGTTGCCTAGATAAAGGGGGTGGGTCAACTTACCCACTGGCTCACTTTGCCCCACTCTCCCCTACTTGGTATTGAGAAACGGGCATTGTTTATCGAAGCCGGAGCGCGAGCTACAAACTACAGAGCGAGTGCGCGGGTGCACAATGGTGAAAGAGCAACACACGATGTAAATAACTATACCAGTGCTCGCAGTACAGACACTTTATATTTTAGCGTACTGCGTACCTTCACTTTCTTTTGCGTGCCACCACTTCTCATAATGCTGGTACTTTGCCTTAAAGAGTCAAAGGGCGTTTCTATGTGGCGCTGCGCAGACAGTTCGGCAACGAAGACATCAAAGTACCGCGAGAGCAAGTCGAAATGTTACAAATGGTCCGACTTTACCTTTGCTCTCGCGGTACTCTGATGTCATACGCCGACCAGTCAGCGCCGCACCATTTAAAGTCGAACACACAAAGCGTCAAGGCAGGGCCGCTGGAAGTCATTTTGAACAGGGGGTGCTGTGAATTTTTTTAACCAAAAAACCTATGAGCCTATAGGCCTATTTAAAATACATTTTAAAAATAAATACATTGAGATTTACTACTTTATTGTCATATACACTTCAGGGCACACAGCCAGGGTCTGAAACACACAGACATCATCAGTTCTCAGATGAATATGCGCTATTAACCAGAAGCAAAAATACTTATCCCAGGGGGAATTACTTTCGTTACAATTTACATACAACATATAATATTATAACAACATATAATATTAATTAAACTTCACAGTTTTCAATGTCCATGCGGACGAACATATTTTACTTTCGTTTTTAAGTTAAGATCACACGTCGATTAACAGATGTAAAATATTCTCACATTAACATACCTAGTATATTTTTATATAGATCTTTTTTTACTAAATAGTACTATTACTGTCTTTTTTAAACATATAAATAATTCATAATTTGAACAAAAATAATAATGGGTTTAGTTCTGATATTGTATACTTTTATAAAGAAAAACATGGTGTATAATTACATTTTTAGAATAGGCTTTATAAGGTTTGTACTGTAAAAATACTTTATTTGTTACAAACAAAAGATAAAGAATTTACAAACGTGTGGAGAGCCATTTCAGCACTTGGACAGCGAAATGTTTTTTTTAAAAGCATTACTTAAAATGTTTTCTCATCTCACCATATCTACAGGTGCAGAGTCATTATATACAATAAATCCGTTGGGTAGCATTTAAAAAAAAAACATTTAAAAGTAGATGCATTTGTTTAAAGCAAAGCATTTATTTACTTAGCTACAGATGAAGCAGCTCTTTGCGCCTTCTAACGTCTCATAATTGGTCATCATTTATGTCCAAGAGACTCAATAATAATCTGTTACATTTTAATCCTTTAATTTTTCATATTAAAAAGCGTTTTTGTGCTGCTGCGCATCCATGTAATAAACAAACCCGCGATGTCATTCCGTTAATACGCATATTATCAACGCGCTCTTTACTCGAGCAGAAAAGAACTTGCCTCGCGAATTGCGCCGGTTGTATAATAGAAATTCCAAAGACTCTCATGAGCTAGAGGACGAATGTCCAGGGAGTTCAGTATTTCTGTGTGGGCATGCATCAGGGAAAGGTGTGTGAGTCTTTTCTGGGTCATGGTGCTGCATACCAATGTCTTCAAAAGATGCAAGGCGGAGAAAGTGCGCTCGGATGAGGCCACGGATAGGCACAGTAATGAAATTAAAATCCAAAATACACGTAATAACCTACGTGTGTCAAAAATAATTTCCTAAAATATTCATAAGTAATATATCAATTGTGCAAAATATTTTAACTTAAAAAAAATATATTTCTCGCCTTCCCGCGACCATGCGTCAAGGTCTGGAGGAAAATGATACCTGCCCGGATCCCACGCACGCATCTGCAGTTATATACATTTTACAAAACCAGTATTCATTAGATTTTAAGAACTTTTTTGCCACTTTTAAAACTGTAAAACTAAATAAAAAAGATATCATATGCCGAATAAGCATGTAAGCATATGTTTTCTTGTTCGCTCCACGCAACACGGGTTTAAACGCCGTTTTTTTTCTAAAGAATAATGTTTAAACTTTATTGGTGGTGGTTGAGAATAATTTATATTGCAGAATAATGTATATTGCATTTTAGCGCAATATAAATGTATCATATTGTTATTCTTAAATAAAAGAATACTAATATATTTTTTACAACATTTTTAACTTTAAAACATACATATAAAGATGCTTTGTACAATAGCTTTGCTTCTGACAACAATTTTCTGTAATAAATCAGTAAATGAATCACAAAATGTGTTGAAAGTGGCGAATAAAATGCTTGTCAATTCAAACAAAGGTGAATAAAACCGCTTTAATTAACAATAACTGTGCTCTTTTGCATACCTCTACTTTTCTCATGTCTTTCTTTATACCACCTTTATCTTTTTAAAATCTTGCCACTTTTAGAAATAATTTGTTTGCATTTTTTGTATACTGCACACTTTATTTGCATCAACTATACCCATAATAACATTTTCTACGTTTTTCTTTCAATAAAAATAAACATATTTATTATTGTCTTAACTTAAAACTTTGTTTTTTAATTTATAAATTAGATTTTATATAAAAAAGTTTTAAAAGTGTTGACTGCGAACGTCTGAGATAAGATATCTGGAAGGACCTATAATATACGCCTATAATATATGTACATTTTTAATTAAAATGTCTGTTCTATTTCTAGCCATTTATTTTGTTTTGACCAACTAAAAATATAAAGTTACTTTAATCCATTATTTTAGTAATATATTTACAAAGCCACTGAAAAATATTTTTTTTGTTATGAATAACGGCTGAAAGGATTAAAAAAAATCATAACACTGACTGCCTATATGCGCAAGAAAGGTATTATTAAAGTTTTAAATATGTAAAACTAAATAAAGATATCATATGCCCACTGTACAGTATGTAAGCATAGGCCCATGTTTTCTTGTTCGCTCTGCATGGGTTTAAACGCCGTTTTTAAAGAATATTTTTTAAACTTTATTGGTGGTGGTTGAGAAGAATTCCTCTTTCCATATGTTTAGCATTTTAGCGCAATATACAAGTGTCATATTATTGTTCTTAATATATTAAGAACAATAATACTAATATATTTTTACAACATTTTTAACTTTAAAACATGTATTTTTATACCACATGAATCTCTTTAAAATATTAATACTTTTAGAAAAACGGACATAATTATTAATATTATGAACAAACAATGAAACGGTGTCAAAATTCGACAACACAAATAATTAAGATATTCATTGTAAATAGAGTTAAGTGTATTAGGCTCACACTAAATTCTTTGTTGCACTTAGTATAAATGCCCATTGCACGTACAGTCATCTTAATATATGTATGCGCTGTTATGCTGGCAAGAAGGGGTTGACGTCACTTTGCTGTTTTAATAGAAATATTAAATATTCAGCAATGCCCTTATTAACTTCTGGAAACAACCGCAATGACAACGCATATAAAAATGTAGTTTTTTATGCGCCACCTGGTGGATTTTCTGTGAAGCGAAACACATTAAGGGAAAAGGGAAAGTAGCCCCCCCGAAAAGACTTGCAGAATTCTGCGTGACTCCGCGAGACGATTTGGCGAATGCCGCGGGAGAAAACGCGCGTTTTTAAAGGCCACATCTGTAACACCTAGTAACTTGAAAAAATTTACACAGCAAGGTTAGTTGTTACACAGCGTTACAACTTAGCTTCCAGTATACAATGATAAAAAAAACAATGTAAATACTATTCATCAAAATGATAACTGTTAAAGGGATAGTTCACCCATAAATGAAAATTCTGCCATCATTTACTCACTCTCATGTTGTGACAAATACCTGTATAAATGTCTTTATTCTGATGAACACAAAGGAAGATATTTTGAACAATGTTTGTAATTAAACCATTGTGGACCCCATCTACTTCCATAGTATTCTTTTTTTCCTACTATGGAAGTGAATGGGGTCCACGGACGGTTTGGTTACAAACATTTCTCAAAATATCTTCCTTTATGTTCATCAGAATAAAGACATTTATACAGGTTTGTAACAACATGAGAGTGAGTGAATGATGACAGAATTTTCATTTTTGTGTGAACTATCCCTTTAATACAATATCAGGGGAAATAACTCACAATTATGCTTTTTTTGTCTTAATTATGCAGCCTTTTCAAAAAATCTGCTCATATGCATTGATGCCTAATACAAGGATGGCTAGATGAAGGATCATGGATGGATGAATGAGTGGATATCTATCTATTATAGACGGATATATAAACAATATGTTTGTTACAATAACCCCACCTAAGTTGTAAAGTTTGCACTCCTGTCACTTTTGGTGTAATTGTACGATAACGGTAGGTCCCACAAACAAACTTTAAGTGTTAATTTGTAGCAGAGATGTGCGTGTTGATTGTGTAAAAAAAAAAGATCTAACTTAAATATTTTTTGAATGAATCAAAAAGTGTTAGGTTGTGCCCTGATCACCACTATGTTTTGATCATTGTTCTGAATCAGAACAAAAGTCCTTTCAAAAAATGTAATTGAAAAAAACCTACCCATATTTGAGAGGTAATAAAAGAGAACAAATGAAGATAGGAAGAAACTTTTTTTAATTAAAAGCAGAGGGTCTGTTCTTTTCTGTTTATTTATTTAAAAAAAGAACATTTTCTGAAAGGCATTAAACTTAGAGTTATAATTATGAAAGAGTTATAATTTCAAGTTAGGGTTTTGACTTTTTCATCTCACAATTATGATTTACCAAAACATGATTTTTTCTTATGTGGCGGAAATGGGCTTCCATACAAATCAATGCAATAAAACATAACAAAAAATCTTGAAAGATATTAAAAACATGCAAACATGAATTGACCACATTTACCAGAGAATTCAGTACCTCCTCTGTCATCTTTTCGGAAGCCAAAGCCTCCGGCGCCACGTTCTTGCCTTCGGCCCTCTGCAATGTCCACCCTCAAAGATCGATCTCCTAGTAGCTGAGGGAATAAAGATAATTGACCCCAATTACATCTGGTATAACATCGATCGAGCGATTCTAAATACTGGTTTGATCTGTGGCCAAAACTCCTGTGATCATTTCACTACAACTCCAATCACAAGACTTGTAGCAATAAATGCTAGTAATTAAAGATGCTTGCCAGACAACAGCAAAGTACTGCCTACTCAAATCTGATGTACACAAACAACAACCTAATTTTTGAGTTTCAGACCCCATTTTTAGTAATAAAATGGCAATATAACTTACAGCACCATCATACGTCAAAGCCTCTTTTAGAGATTCCAGGTCGTCAAACTCTACATAACAGAAACCTGGAGTGAGAAAAGAAACAAAAATAAAGTTAGTTATATCCAACGTTCCTCATTTAACATGCATAATATTGCAAATGGCAGGTCACCTTTGAACTTGTCTGTCTCTTTGTCTCTGACCAGTCGAACGCTCCTGACACTGAGGTCTTTAAAAATGGCATCTATGTCTCCTTGCACTGTGTTGAAGGGCAGGTTGCCAACGTACGCTGTGTAAGGCGGCTCTGTGGGAAGTTCCTTTTGCTTTCGGGGTCCGCCTGAACCGCCACCTCCTCGGGGTCTGCAGTCCCAAAAAAATAACACCATGATCAGCCTCTTTCAATGTATAAAAAACTGTTTAATATAAAGATCCATTTTTTACTTGCTGATCTTCCCATTTCAAGACTTGCCATTGGCTAATAACCATGATCATTATATAAAAGAAGTAGTTTATAATTTAGCCATTTCCAGAAAGTTGTCCATATGTTCTCATTACCAATATTGGTGCATAAAAAACAAAGTCAATCACAAAAACGCTGTAATACAATTTATTTTTTGATGTTTGTATTTTATCACAACAAAGGGGACCACAAGCACTGTAATTGGTCCACCAGGAGTACCTTCCATCAGGTAAAAAAAAAAGCATTTCTTCATTTATGACAGTAAGAACAAAGATGGGCCAAGTTGGGGGTTGATTTAACTCCGACTGCAAAAGTGACTTCACTGCTGGTCTTCTCAAATCATACACAACAAGCAGCTTCTTTTTGGGTTTACTGGCAAGCTTGCATGAACACTGGTTGGCAAGCCCCTCCCCAAGAAAAATCACCATTGTTATCGATTGATGATTGGTTCTTTTATCTGGAAAGTGGGATTTCAGTCACCAGAGAGGCCATATTGAGCATTGCAATACCCCTTATTCAAAGTAATAGGAGTACTCCATCTTGTTATGTTCGATATCTTTGGGTTCATTTCAATTCAGTGATTTATGATGTCACGAACCCAGAAAGTAGCTCGTTTTGGTCATTTATCAGACGTTTGTTGTCATTCTTAAAAAGCAACTTTTGACTCATCTCCTTATGCTATGAACTTTGGGTTAAGAGCATTTAAAGCATTCAATGGTTGCAAACCATTGCACATTTGCGATATTTCCTTAATTTTGATATAATATGGAGAGCTGTATTTCAAAACTTCAGAAAGAAATGCACTTTGTTTTCTGTCTCCACAGTCGTGAAGTCTTTGCACAGGCTGAGAGATTCCAAACTGCCAGAGACATTCCTTTGGTGTCACACTGAAATCAAACCGTCTGTAGACCCTCACCGAGGTCTTAGCTTAGCGTATAGCGTGACATCTTCATACCACCTTAACCATGCATGTCTTCAGACTTGTTTACGCGAAATAAGTTACTGGCTACTCAAGAGCTCTGATAGGTTCACTGTGACCAGTCAAAAAATCACATGCCATTTATTAGCTATATTTTATTAGCTATAACATACACGTTTACATGCACACCAATGATGTGATTATTTCCAACGATCAAGTAAAAACTTAATGGCAGTATGATGTTTACATGACTGGAGCATTAACCCCTTCACTGCTGTTTACATGCAGATTTTATTTTTTGATTAGTTTTAATGATTGTGCTTATTATTCACACACACATTATTTTTATCAAAGTATTGCGTTTACATGTGGTAAAGTATATTCACAATATTGCTCCAATACAATTATAATCGCATTATGAGGGTGCATGTAAACGTGGTCATTGTCTGAGATAAAGTAGGATAAAATATGAATAAGTTAAAAATTTTGGTGCAAACATTTTTTTTTTTGCAAAACTGTATCACCATTTTAATCATATAATTTTAGATTATTAACATTGCTTGCCAATATTTTAAAGGACTTTATCCTTTTTCCAAAAAAGGGAAAACCTATATTAATAAATAACTAAAAGCAATTATATTATCTTATTTATGATACAGGGGATTACTATGAACATTACAAGTACCCTGTAACAGGCCGTCGCATTGTAATTAGTTGAAATATTATATCCGATCTAATACATTACAAAAAATTTAATCTTTTAATGTACTTGTATTATGTATGACTGACGATACGATACATATGCGTGTTAGATTTGGAGTCAACTCTGAGTTAAGACACAAGTATTCCCTTTCTTTTTTATTGCAGTCATTCAATTGTATTTAATAAATAAACATGACATTTACATGTCACCCATCTGCTCTCTATATATTCTGCAATCAACATTTGCATAAAATTAAAAGCACAAGCATATAATAAATAGTTTTTACGATAAGGTACTTTTTGTAAGCAAAATGAAAAATTGCCCAGCATGTACAGCCAAAACATGCGTTTCAAGAATTCATTTTGACAGGTTTACTTTCTGTTTCTCTATAATGGCAAAATTGCCCAAATTAGAGGCACTTATGCACACAATGCCATATTATTTGGGGTGGGGGTGAATTTAGGCCACAAGTGCATGCCATCAGGTCCATTTGAATACAGTAATTAACCTTTGAAGTGAGTCAAGACTGAAGCCCTGGTCCAAAACCAGACGAGAACACGTTACACCTTCAGTAACACAGAACAGGTCAAAGCCAACTTTCAAGGCCCAATGCATCGCCTACAGATGTTTCTTAAACCTGCCAGCAACCAAACACACTAATAATACACAACCGTGATATTAATCATCACATATGCTACAAACGAGTAACTTAGTGATATGCGTTACACAAGGTCAGCAGGCAGTAAATCACTGACTCTGGCGTCAAACGTGCAGCCCATGTGGGTTGAGTTTCGTGGCCGGTCTTCCATTCATCATTGCGGGAGAGCGCGACGCTGCTGCGCGGCCTACACCCGCTTGATATCCCGCAAATCTGGCCGCGCGCACACACCGACCACATGGCCACTCTCATATACACTCGGATGCGCGTTCCACCGCTGGTCGGAGAGACGGTTTCTTACCCTCTTCCTCCGCCGAAGCTCCCGTAAGCCCGATCCCGGTCATCGTAGTTATCGTAATCCGCCATTGCCGAAGATGCTGTCCAGAGAAAGCAGCAGTCTGACGCTTAAGGACCCCACAATATACGGCGGCGAGGTTTAGCTGTCCTTTGCGTGCCTGAAACGCGACGCGTTTGGAATTATAAAATACATGTACATGGTAATATTTAAGACTCATTTAAAATATTAAATATGGGCATTTGTTCGTAAATCATTAAGTTTACATGACAATATGCTTTTTTAAAGATCACAATAATAGCTTTTTCAATCGGGGAACGGCACGTAGAGTCGAGATACGAGCTAATGGGTTTTTACAGAGAAGCGTGGTGGATCTAAACAATCTACAGATTGATTTTTTTAGACTTACGTATTTAATCCCAAATCCACTGGAATGCATATATAATATGGTGAAGATATATGCTCTGAAAATACTAGTGTGACTGAAATGTGAGCAGGCTGTAAAAGACTGCATCATAATTATAAATTTTTAAGTTTCAATTGGGAGATTACTTAATTGTCTGTGTATGGAAAAGTTATGGTAGTCCTTAATATACAAATTATATTAGCTGAAACATTAATATTAGACATACATAAAGATAAAAAATATATGTTTTATAGTTACTAGGGAATAGCATTTATAAGACAAAATTTAGTGTTTTATAACACAGTTTTACCACAGTATTTTATCATTTTAATCATTGCAATCCTCTTTATGTTTGTTTTCTAGCAGTAAAGAAATACACTTAACTATTTTTAGGCCACTCTTAATTACTGATGTGTGTCTACTCTGGAGATCACAACTATTGCATATATATTTTTTCTATTAATTACTAAGTAATTCTGAAAACGTATTTAGTAGAAAGTACAAAGTTTTTTTTTTTTTAAGAAATACAAGACAAGCATAAGTTTACTCGTGGTCCCAGGCCAGCATCTAAATCAAGCATAAATTTAACCCAACAAATGGCATCAGTTGTTTGCAACAGAATATGCGATACATTAATCCTCCACTGGATGGAGACAAAGTCCTCTGGCCTAAGCTGAGATAAGCATAGAAAGCATGTCTCTTTGTTTTGAACATGTGCTATTTCTGCAGAATATAGTTTATTAATGTATGCCGAGAATACCTAGATGACTTGCTAGATGAAATTGACAAATTTTGCTATTTGCAATTTTTACAATTTTAATTTACTCATTTTATTTCATTAAATCTACTAAAGGACATGGGCGGTTTCCCGGACAGAGTTAATGTTAATCCAGGACTAGGCCTTATTTATATTAGCTCATTTAAGAAGTTTTTACAAACATACAAGACAGAACAATGGCACTGGTATATGTTAAAAGTAAACAGGACAAGGTATTTTTAAATGAAAGCAGCTCAAAGATGCATTTTAGTCTGGGGATAAGCCCTGTCTGGGAAACTGCCCCAAAATCTTTTTTTACAGTGTATGTTTGCATCCCTGTTTTTGACTTCGACCTTAATCAGACTGTTAAAAATATCCTCAGCTTTGGTTCAAATGCTTGCAAAACTGCTCTCCCTGTGACTTCTCATAACATTATTTGTATTGAATGTTAAAACATTACAGCAAATATGTGATGACCTAATGTGGGTCGAAATAAGTCGTACTGGACAAATTTCAGGTTTTCATAAAAATAAGTACATCAAGCCCTCATCTATTGATACCAATCCTCCAAAAGTAATTAAACATCTAAAATATACGGTCATGGCATTTAAACAATGACTTATTGGTACTAAGGGGCCCAAAGTGTGGCAAGAATTTATCCCTCACATCATTACACCACCCCTGATACAAGGCAAGATGGATTCATGCTTTCTTGTTGTTTATGCCAAATTCTGACTCTACCAACTGAAAGCTGCAGCTGAAATCGAGACTCATTAGACCAGGCAACATTTTTAGAAAATATGATCATACTTTATTTTAAGGTGACCCTATTACAGTGTAGTTATATATTTAAGTTTAAGTTAAGTAAAACAATAATTAACAACATGTATTAACTAGAAAGTTAGGATGGGGTTAATTAGGTTTATGGTCAGTTGCATGTAATTATGCATAATTTATTATTATTACTATATATGTAACTAAAATTAAGTGTTACCAAAAATGTTAATTAAAAAAAGGAGTAGGCATAAACTGGTATTTTCTACTTATACGAAAGTAAATGTTATAAATACAGATTACTTACATTAAGGAAGGTTGGAATCAACATTCGTTATTTCAGTTAAGAACTATTTGCATCGGTTTAATGTGTCTCATCTCATCTAAAAGACTACAGTACTGTCACATGACTAGACTCCCAGCATCACAGCAGATATTTTTGCAAACCCATCTGAATAATGAAAATGCTCTCGTGTCCTTGACATCTGATAATAATTTATTTTGGGCTGAAGTCCCAGGATCGATCCGATCTGTGTTTTGGTAAATGTGCAGTATGGATGTACTGCTGGCCTGACAAAATATTAGTCAGATGGTTTCAGTGTCCAGCACACATACAGTAACTAATGCCAGAGTTTCATCAAAAGATTGAGTGACCCTTTCAATGTAAGGACACCAAAACTATAAGAAAATAAGTATAAGAAGAAAGTGATCTTGTACCCCTAATTATGTAACTCGAAATAAAGGTTGTAAAGTTTCAGCTTGTATTACATTTACAATTATCACATGCATTTTCAGTGCTATTTCATTACATTATATTTATGAGAGCAATACAATTTGCATGAATATTCTGTTATTTATTCTGTTTATTTAATAATTTCCACGTTCGCCTTTCATGTAAAGCTGTTTTGAAGCTATGAAACATTGTGAAAAAGTGCTATACAACTAAATGTGCAACTGAGACTTGACTGACAGTTTTGATTTGCAGTGTATTTAATAATGTAATAATAATCAATCATTTATTATTGTACTGAAGAGGTGTCATTTGGTTGAACTGTGTGCAGAGTTTGTATTCAGTATTACAGTGTGTGTGTGTGTATATACACTAGTCAACGTTTGAAGTGGATCAAAACCTTTCCTAAAAGTTGTCTTAAAACCAATAACCAATACCCGTTCTTGTATTAGGATAACTTTGATGAATGTTTTTGATTCACTTCAAATGTTGACTAGCATATAAAAGCAACCAACTGTCTAAAAACGGCAAATGTTTTTTGCATGTTGTGTCTTTATGAAATGCTTCTAATGGCTCGTTTTTCCTTTGTCTAATATTTGCCAATAAATACGGCACATTCAAATTTAATAAAGACACTGCAACAAAAGTCTACTAAATTGTCTTAATCTTCACCCCCTCCAAACAGCTAATGTGTGTTTCTTGAATTAGGTAAATGTACTTTATTGATCCCAGGGTGTAAATTCAATATTGGGTTGATTTGGTTTTTATACCCAAACACAGCGTATAGCACAATTCAAATGTTCTGTATTTTTGCTTAATATCATTGCTCCTCCTGCAGCCATGTTACAGCAGCAAAGTCCTTGATTATTACGCCAGAATGAGAGTATAGTTCCTAGCCATATCTGCCTAGAAAATCACAGCTTTTAATTTATCGTCGGTCTTAATACACGATGTAACTACAGAAGAGTCAAGTTTTAAATAGGAAAAATATCCAAACTATTTGGTCATTTTTTAGGCACAATGCTAATAGATTAATCAGATTCTATGGATTGTGCTAAGCTATACTAAAAGTGGTACCGCCAGACGCGGAGATCGGTTGAATGGATTCCAAAACGATAAAAATCAAAAGTTTAACTCTAGGGGAGCTGAAAAATTTGCCAATTTCCAAAAAAAGTGAAGTGTCCTTTTAACTTTTTCTCACTTTAAGTGAATTTTTTAGGTGTTACCAATAGAAGCAGTTTCCATTTTTCAATTGAAGAAAATTTAAGTTGGGAATTTAAGAATGCATTGAAATAATCTGTTAAATTGTTTTCTGATGTCTACATAGAAGGCGTGTGGCTTTATTAAGTGCCAAAATGATCCAGAGTCAGTTTTACATGTCCATTTATAGGATTTGCCTTTAGAATGTAATTGTCTATTATTACCTTATTTAAAGGGTCATAATAATAATGTTGAGCTCTGCTCTGATTGGCTACAGACTTTATGTTTGAGCCTGTATCAGATTCAGATTTAGAGGAATAATCAGTTGTTGGGAGATTGTTAATGGATTTTTCTGAGTGGTAAGTTTGTGTTTTTTAGTATGGACCTGCAAAACGTAACTGTAACGTCAATAGAAAAACTTCAGCCTAAACCAGTAATTCTCAAAGTGTGGTCCGCGGACCACTAGTGGTCCGCCAAACCCCCCCAGTGGTCCGCCAAAAGATGACCTAAATTAGGCAAGTGTTTATACCAGGGCTATTCAATTGGCGGCCCGCGGGTCAGACCCGGCCCCCAAGGTAATTTGATCCGTCCCTTTATGTAGTCTGTAAAAAGACATCTCTAGAATAAATTTAGTAAGTTAGACAACGGGCCCTACAGTTACGAGTTGATGCGCGTGCGTCTGTTTCATACAGCATGAGCTGCAGAGCGTGAGTCACGTGACTGGTGCGAGCAGCTGTGTCACGTGTTTATATTCGCGCTTTGGTCCACAAGCTCAACGCGATTGCCTCCCCCGCTCGCGCCCGCGTCTCAAGACGCGATAGCTGACTGTGGTGAGTTAAGAGACCGGACTCTATGGCTTCTTTAACTTTATTTGTTGTATTTCCAGCTTTAAAACACTGCCTTTTCCGACAATTGTTGTCTGATAAGTCTGCTCAATTATGACTTGCTTATCAACAATGACATTTACGTTACATGTCTTACTAAATGAAACTGCCGTTTTTCCAAAATTCAAAGCATCGTTCTCAAACAATAATGCAATTTAAACGAGTAACAGTTCATTTACACCACTGTATGCGTATCGTGCTGACAAACATACACCTGATTTCACTGCTCTTGCGAAATCTAAAAACATATTCTGTCTTATTAGAAGCTAGCCTAATGTTTGCCAATTATTAAGATGGCTGTTGTTGTTGAAATAGGGCTACTGTAATAATTAGCTTTGACAAAAAACTGCATAAAACAATGTTATGTTCCATGTTATAAACTTTTTTGATATGTGCACTGATGTGAGTAAATGAGTTAAATTCTCAATGAGTGTGATATGGATCTTATTTACCTATTTAAATGTAGAATAAAGCTTAATGTCAAGCATAAAATGAAAGCAGCTAAAATCCACAGATCTATTAGTTTTGTAATGTACTAGTTTTTGTTTCATGTGTAAAATCCCTGTAATTTCAGTGATTTTGGACATTAAGGGGAATTTTTTTTCAGCATTATATTGTTACCATAGATACAACCATAAACTTCACATACCCACCACCTCAGTTTTAAATTAATGGCTCTTTGGAAAGACATTAAGTGGGACCTAGGCTGTTAGAGTATGTTTAATTGCAGTTTTTTTCACATGTGCAGTTTGTTGTTCATATTATGCTGCAACTCATTTTACATTTACTTTTTCAAATTAAATAAAATTCATACAATAATTTCTGAACATAGCATTGCATTTGTGTTTTAAAAATTAGTTTTTGACTTAAAACAGTTGCATATTAAACTTAAATTTAGCTTATCCTTCCTATTTTGTTGTTTTTTTGGGGGGCGTGTTAGAGTCAGATTCTGTTAGGTGGTCCTCAGAAAAATATTGGAAGATGAAGTGGTCCTTGGGCTGAAAAAGTTTGAGAAACACTGGCCTAAACGCTAGCATATAGCATTAACTAGCATATAGTGCTAACTCAACAGTCACAACTTTGTTTTTAGTATTGCGACAACATTGTACTTAATTTAATGTGTAATTTAAAGGCTCTCTAAGCGAATCTGCGAGACGTTAGTTATTGTTGACGTTTGAAACTGTTTTCAAACAGACGGAGCGTAGCTAAGTGTGTGCGCGTTGTGCTGCTATACATTGTGGTCAAGCATGCGCCCTTAAAATAGCATAATGAACCACGCGCAACGCGCCACTGACTTTAGACTAGTTTTTTTTTTGGTCAGTGGCGCAATTGTTTTTTGAAACTGCAAAATAGCATCAGGCATGGTTTGCGCCGCAACACCCCTCCTTTTTTGCGCTGAACCGCCCAGGGAGCGCAAGTTCATTCCCTAGTTTGCCGACGTGCGTCTGTGGAGGGAAAAACCCGCTGGGCACCGGTGCAAAATACGAATGATACATGCGTCACTTAAAAAGGTAATTGCGCTGGATGCAAGATAGGGCCCATAATGTGTACAAATTGCACTTGGCAAAATCAGGAGAGCCTTGTGCCCACCTACACAGTTTTTTTATTAATTTAATATATATCAAGAATAATTAAAATAAATTAAACATTGAATGTTTCATGATTTTTAATCAAATGAGGAAAATATAGTTGATATATGTTTTTTTTTTTATTAAAATAGACCAGTTTCTCTGATTGGTTGTATTGCGACGTCTCATGCGTCTTTACGTCTTTAGCATTTTTGTGACTTGATAATAGCAACGTGTTTTTTCGCGGCATTTTATGGATTGTGTAAAATATGGATATTACAACATTTAGAACGAATCAGCACCGCCTGCTTCATCTGACTTCATGCAAACACAGACTGGCTCAAACTCAGAGATTAGAGGTCGAGGTGGAATTTTCAAATCTACAGGACACTGTTTTAAGGAAGTTTAATGTTCGCACACGCCGCCTTCAACTTTTTTTAAAGGTATGTTAGTGTTGTTTTGATTTATGTAAGCCTAAATGTGAAGTGTGGCTATAGAGCGTTAACAGCATTGCGACGTGATTATGATAATACAGATTAGTTTGTCATCTTCTGCACTTTATACGGGAAATGAACTGACAGTCTTTACCAGTTGTATGAGTGTGTGCGTGCACTGTATTTGTTGTTTTAATGCCTTGTTTTTGCAAGTTATTGTTGCTAATTCCTCCCCCCCCCCCCCCCCGTTGAAAGCTGCGTGCCCCCGGTTGCACCCCTGTTAGTTATGGTCTGGCACCAGCTCTGAAGTGTTACCCAATTGAAGTACTTTCTTAAAGTAGATCCAACTTTCATTTTTGTTTGTGCAATCTCTTTTGATTGTTTTTGCAAAATAAATTCTTATTGGAAAACATTCACCCATTCCTTCAGTCACCATTGATGACAATGTGACTTTTATAAAATCAAGGTCATTTTTTCATTCAATTAAAAAGGTCAACCAAAGATTTGAGATTAAGAGTGGTAGTCGAGCCTCCACTGCCGATTGTAAATCCAAAGGGACTCACAAATCATGTTTATGGATAATGTAATGAAATGTTTCATAACTGTTATGTTAGCTAACAGAATGGCTAGATAGAAACAATAATAGAGTGCAAAGCTAAATGCTACACTACTACATCCGCATGCGGTTAAATTGACATATGGGATCTTGCGAGAGTGACTTGAAAAACAAAGGAAATGGTGTTTGATATCAGACGGAGGACAAATGCTGTTTTGTCATCGACTATAAATGGTCAGAACATTGAAAATATTCTTGGGACAAGGATTTCTGCATCATTAAAGTGGGATGACAACCTGAGAGGCTTTTTTTCTTAAGACAAATCAGAAAGTTTGGCGTATTGATATGTTAAACTTTTATAGAGCTGTCATTGAAAGTGTTTTGACATTCTCACTTATAGTGTGGTTTGTTAACTCCACAGTTCAGGAGAGAACCCAGATGAATAATATACCTGGGTTGCTTTGAAAATTATTGGTTGTGATCTTCCCATTATTGATCAGATTTTTAGAGAAAAAAGGATTAATGATCCTGAAAGATCCCCTAGTCACCAATTAAAACTAAGACTACACGTTTTTTGAATGGTACTTATTGTAGGATTGTTCATGCTCTCAACTCTTCTGCATCTGTATTTCATTCCTTATAACTGTGCGGAAATATACAGTTGTATATGTATATGTATGTAACAGTGTATTTCAATGTATTTAAATGTTTGACACTACTGTGGATGAGCTCACCAAGAAAAATTCCAAGGAATAAATCTTTGGCAATAAATAAACAAATAATATTTGGTATCAATATTTTAATGCATAAATATTACATATTGTGTCTTTATTGAATATTGGAAAGACAATTCCAAAAATATATTGGTACAATTTACAGTTTCATTCATAGGTCT
This sequence comes from Paramisgurnus dabryanus, assembly GCF_030506205.2. NCBI lineage: Eukaryota > Metazoa > Chordata > Actinopteri > Cypriniformes > Cobitidae > Paramisgurnus > Paramisgurnus dabryanus. Next base: position 40,881,935 of record NC_133344.1, read on the forward strand.
GTTGAATGCTGTATTCTGATTGGTTGAGAAATGGTCCACAGGTATGCATTATTTTTCTGTAAACCGCACATCTAACTTGCTTCACGTCGTGGCGCATTACCACATTGGGTGTCCATTATTTTCTTATAATTCAATGGCCTGTGGTCAATTATTCCTTACTTAAAGCAACACTAAAGAGTTTTTGCTTTTTGCTCCCCCTACAGGTTGGAAGCGGAATTGTCCATTACCCACTGTCGTAAAAAAATTTAGCCTACTGCAGCAAAGCTGGCTCTGATTGGACTGTAGGTCTGCCGTAAAGCAAGTTTTTGTAGATTTCACTCGAACTACAGGACCGTGACCCGATGGTTGGAAACTTCTTTAGTGTGGTTTTGGCTGATAGAGGGCTGCAAACCGAATGTGAAAGTGCCATTCACCCTGTTTCGAGTGGATGAACGACTGAAACTTTTTTTGGAAACGTAATTTTAAGGTAAAAAAAACTCTTTGGTGTTGCTTTAATGCATGAGCTAACATGCAACAACAATGCACAATATATATTTATTTTTACATCAGTTATTCATCTTTGTTATTGTTACACTGTCTGTAGTCAATAATCAGTTATATTAATATAATAACAGTGCACTTTTTAGTAATGTAAGTTCATTGTGCATTAACTAATATTAACTTTTGATTTAAAAAACATACTGATAAATGTTGCAACTAACATTAACTAAGATTAATAAATGCTGTTTTTTATAACTAAGGAGGTTAAAGGAACAGTATGTAAGAAAATTATATCAATTAATCATATGATGGCCCTGATATGTCACTAGACATTAAGAAATCATTTTCAGTTTAATTACTTATATCACTGACAACAGTGGTCCGGCCAGGATATTGTCATTTAAAAAGTGGAGATGCAGCCCTCAACTGATGTTTATGTTGTCATTTTGTGTATTGGCCACCAGTTGTGTGATTGCAGTACCAGTTTTAGCCACAATCCTACATACTGTTCCTTTAACTTATGTTAACAAATGGAGCCTCGTCGTTAAGTGCAATTTATAAGTCTTTGCAATTTTAGATAAAGTGGGTCTTTTTCGGGTACTTTTTAGTCTGCTCTTATAGATTATGATTGACATTGTATTACGAGATATATTATAAATGTTGTAGGTTTATATAGGCCTACTAATAAAAGTATATGCATAAGAAATGTAACAATGCCTTTGAAATACAAATAAAGTTGTGCCCAGCCAAATGAGATCAGGACATGATCCACAGCAGAATGAAGTTGCTATATATAAAATGCTATAGCATCACGCGTGAGTGTTGACACACACTGATCACACCTGCTACTATACAGCCTGAGAATCATGGTAGTCTGGGCCAGCGCTATCTCATGGTAGTACATATTTGGCTAATTCGTATTAGCATTTCCCTATAAAACACAAGTCAATGTGGATAAAAACTTTATCTTCAAATATCTTCATTTTTGTAATACAAAAGAAAAACATATGGCTTTAAAACAACATGGGAGGTGAATGATAGGGCCTTATGATTTCAGGGAGAACTTTTCATGAACACGGCTTTTAGAAATGTCTCACTTTAGCACAAGATATTGCAAAATCAGTGAGGCACACACGCAATGACCAAAGGTGTCAGACTAGCACATTTACTATTAACAATCAGTGCAATGCAAAGTCAGCACGGTTTACTCAGCAAAGTCTGAATGTGCAGCTGTGGAGTACCTTTCAATCTCATTTTACCCTAAAAACAGTTTCATTGAAATACATTGCCTACTACATTCAAATGTTTATTGTTACATGGGAATGGCATTATTACTACACATACTGGCTGATAAATCCTGTCAATTAAAAGAGAACAGGAAAATGCAATGAATTTGAGCTCGGTGGAAATGCACATTCTCACCAAAATGCATACAAATGACACGCAGTGTGATTATCGGGCAATAGATACGCCAAATTCCGCTTTTGCGTGCATACAGGTATAATACACCAGTCCTTCCCGTTCACTTATATGGTACATCGTTTCGTGTAGTTTTATTTATTGGTTTCTCATTTGTTTTCTGTTTTTTTACACTCTAAAAATGGCTGGGTTATTTTTTACCCATAATGGGTAAATAATGGACAGAACGCATGCTGGGTTAAAAATGACCCAAAGTTGGGTTGATGTTATGCATCCATGGGGTATAATAACCCAGCAGTTGCGCCATATAAGTGAACAGGAAGGACAGGCATATCATATGCACACAAAATCAAGGTTTTTGGCGTATCTATTGCACGATAATCACACTGCGTGTTATTTGTACGCATTTGGTGAGAATGGGTTGATGTAAAGAAACATCACTAGTTTAATGATCAATATTAATGTAATAAATAAAATCAATAAAATGTAATCAATAAAATGTAATCTTCAGAATTTAGTTAATGCAAGTTAACCCTTATGTGTTGTTGGGGCCATTTTTGGCCTTTTTTTCAACTTTCTCTGTGTTTCTGCAAATGGAATGATTTTGGTGACAAATCTTATATTTACATGTCTTTTAAGAAAATGCTTTGAAATTTTTCAAAAACGTAACAATATACCGTGGGCAAATTCGGGTTGTTAGTTGTTGTTTACAAAAATTCCATGATTTTAACTCTTTAATTGTCAAGTTCGTAAGTGGTGTCACTGATTTGGGGAAGAAAACACAAAATGACCGATTTTCAATATAAAAAGTGATTGTGGACTGGATTTTTTTCACTTGGGTATGTCAAAGATTGGTAAAAACTTTGGCTTTGATGCATTTTTTGTTTTTGTGCAGCATCAGATTTTTGCCCCATTGACTTCCATTACAACCACATTTTTTGATTGCAGAGCCATGACACCTTTTTATGATGCATTTTCGATTCTTTGTGGTTTTTCCTTTTGCAAAGAGGTAAAATTTGTCCATATAACTCAATGTACAAACCACAAATTAAGCTCTGTTTTTTGCATAAGCCTACTAAAGGGTTAATCGTGCAACATAGTAATCAACAGTAAAAATGACACATTTTTCCTCTTTGCAAAAGGAAAAACCACCAACAATTAAGAATGCATGATAATAAGGTGTCATGGCTTTGCAATCAAAAAACGTTGTTATAATGGAAGTCAATGGGGCAAAAATGGCCACAAAGCATAAATGAGGGAGAAAATAAATAAAATCTGAGCTGCACAAAGACAAAAAATGCATCAAAGCCAATGTTTTTACTAATCTTTGGCATGCCCAAGACTTTGAAAAAGTTGAAAAAAATCCAGTCCACAATCACTTTTTATATTGAAAATCTGTCATTTTGTGTTTCCCCCCTCAAATCAGTCACATCACTTATTAACTTGGAAATTAAAGAGTTAAAATCATGAAATGTTTGTAAACATTTGGTAGTTTTGGTAGTTACTGAGGTTGATTAACAGATGTATGCAAAAAAAATGGAAAACAATATTCATCTGATACATTTTTACAGCCATTGAATAGTGGCCATTTTTGGCCACTAACAACATTAAAGGGTAGTGAATTGGAACAATGCACAAGGGTTAATATAACCACCAAACCATCTGCAGATATCTAAATAATCGACTAGCGGTATCGGTGGAAAAAATGACTATTAGTGCATCGCTGATGGCCATACATATTTTCTTTTCGCTCTCTTTATTAAGATACAAACAGAAAATACAGGAAATGTACACAAAATGTTAAAAAATTCATCTGTATTTAGTGTTGACCTATCATGGCCCTAAGCACATTTTGAACTCTTTTGAGGAGACTGAAGTCCTGAAGTCTGTTAAATTTTGAAATTAGGTTTAGGCATACAACAACAAATCTAATGGTTGCATGGTGGCCTAAGACTTCTACACTGTATATTAATAAAAAAGCTGATTAACAATAGTAGGTCCGTATATTACATAATAATTTACAGCAATTGTGGGTGTTTCCTTTACAGGTTTTATGAAGGGTTTGATTTTGATATGAGAACAGATCTATTTAAACCAGGCAGCAGGCAGAAGTAAAGAATGTGATGCCATGTGGAGGTGTTGAATAACAAAACAGAACCTCAGGCAAAATGAGTTTCCATGACAATGAACATCAAGCCATATTTGGCGCACGTTCACTAACGCAGACATCTCATTGCACTGCACTGAATTCTATTAAAACCTCATTATCTCTTTGATTCTTTCATAACGACAGGAAAGCACATAAAGTTGCCGCATCTCATTTATCTTTAGTGCTTGTGCGTAAATTTGTCATAAGAGGATATGTATGGGTGAGGCATATAGGAAAGAAACGTGTTTTCATCATTCTCTCTTATTTCATCCTCATATATTGTATCAACAAACCTTGAATTGTCACATCGAAATCTGTGTGAATGAGCTTGCTGGATCATTTGGGTTATCAAAAGCGATACGTCATTGAGAGCCGCAGCGATTGGCTGGGTTCAGCTCCTTTCTCTCCAGAATTTGCAACCACGAGCGGTCTTCGCCTCCAGAGCAGCGACATCCCTACAGCAGAGGCAGGTAAACTACCAATTTTAATGTCGATTCATTTGATCGACGCACCTACAGATCGTAAGGCACCGAGTAGCTATCGTCGGACAATCGATTTGTCACTTCATGGTTTTCAGTACTTATTGATGAACAGCCTTTGCTAGTTGATCTGAAGGAATGCCGCATTTGAGAAACCAATGCTGATCCGAAACTCATTTTTGCTATTGCATGAAAACCGGGGGCATTTTTTGCGCACGCACGCTGCAAACTTCGCGTCTTTTGTTCAAACAGTAGCGCGTAGATAGTGTGTATGCGTCAAATGTCGGGATTTGAAAGTGTTGTAAAGGATACGCGATTATTAAACTAAAAAGGCTATCTGTCTTTTTGCGCTAAAGCCTGCATAGTTTGTCTTAACGCTGGATTCCTCATTGGATCTATTTTAGGTGGACTCCCCTGGGACTCATTACACTCCAGAGAAATGAATGCAATATAGCGAACACGTTCGTAAGGGTGGACATTTCTATTCGCTTTCATCTCCGCAATTCTTCCCTGCAGCACAGACGCGAACCGAACCGGACTAAATGAGTGCCCGGACCTTGGAGAGACCGGCGCTTTCCATTCCCAATTGTGCCTTAAACGGAACCGCTCGGACCAACAATGGCACTTGCTTCGAGCGCGTGGATCAGTTGTTTCAGGCGTTTTCGTCCACCGTCGTGCTTTTTGTGCTCATCGCGTTGATCATTGGGATAATAGTCGTCTCCGTCACGACCTTCTACTTTCACAAAAGCAAGATGAAAAAGCGCAAGATACAGAAAGCGCAGGAGGAGTACGAGCGCGACAGCTGCAGTCCCAAAGCGGCGAAAGGCAAGCCGGTGGTCCGGCAGTGCGTAATGGTGAGACCCCACACGGCAGTGCGCAAAGGTGATCCGAACCCCGAAGATCCCGGCGTGACGCCTCAGATGCCAGAGGACACGAGGCACACGGGACAGATAAAGCAGGAGGACTTGTTGGAATCGGTCGCTGTGTCTTGATAACGCATTGTGTTTCCGAACACTGTAAATACGACCTCTGTATTCATATGATATTAACTACGGAATATAGAAATCCTTTGTATAAGCATTAGAGTTGATGACTTTCCATCATAAGATTTGGACAGGAGCCTCTGGAGAAAACGGTCTTCAAGCTTCAACGGTTTCTAGGAGAAAGAGTCATCAGAAATTGCTGACCGTAATTTGGAATGAATCCTATTGGGATTAGACGATAATCCTTTGAAATCAAATAAGATCCTAAAGACTGGGTAGCTGGATGATGTGAAAAGGCAGGGATCATTCAATGCAGCACACTGAATTTCAATTTTAATCCTAATGGTATTAAACAAGAATCATAAGCATAAAATAAGGTACATTACATTTCATTTTACTTTTTTAGAATTTCAGTTAATCCATCAGGATCTTATCAGATTCTTGTTTTCTCCAATCAGACTAAACTATTTTATGAATTCGACGAGCCCCCCTTTGGGTTTTTTGGTATAGACAGATCTGTACATGTGGATTATCCTGCTCTTATGTTGTGCGACATACAGGAACAATTTTAAACAAATAATGGAGATATTATTAATACAGCATACTATGCTATATGATACAAGGGATGGTGACGTTTATGGTTTTTTGTATAAAGCTTGTACAGGCGCTGTCCAGTGCTTCGGTGCTGAAACAAGGTCTTATAGCATTGGTCCTCTTCGTGTAGAATCTCAACACAACCTACAAATATTTTTCCTTTGCTTCGAAAACATAACACTTTTACGTTTCCTTTTTTGTTTGTTGTTTTACCTCAGTGGCTTTTTTAAGATAGACGCGCAGTTCGTGCCATTCTGTTTTTGGCATGATTAGATTTAGTGTTTTAACCCCTTTATCCCCGAGACTGTTAACGTGCAATTGCAGCTGCTAGTAGTAGTAGTATAGCCTATACTTGTTTTTGTTCATGGCACTGTATAATCATAGTAAAACTTACGTAACCTGAGGCATTTTGTGTTACAGCTCTGTATTAATGCTCTCCTTTTGCCTTTTTGCGCTAGATTAATATAACACTAATTATCAAGTATTATATTTTTATCTTATAGGATTCTAAACTAGTATATAAATTAAACTACAACAAATAAGACAAGTCCTTTTATGTATTTCCTTGACGTTGTGTTGAAGTGGATACAGGAGTTACAGACAGAAATGACGTACTGTATAACAGCACGCAGTTTGAACTCTTGCTTTGTTTTTAATCCATGCATATGATTTTGAAATACTAATAAATAAAGTATTGTGGAAATGGGTGTGTGTCTTCAATTCATTTGAATGCTACTTGTTATTTATTTTAACTATTTAGGCCCCAAAAAAATAGACTAACATCAAACTTAAACCTGTGGTTAAATGAGGAAGGTTTAAACAAACATCTGTCCAATAAGTCTTGTGACAATGGATAACAATTGATCGCAACTCATTTTTTGCAGAATAAAAGTATTTGTTTACATATATGTGTGTTAAATGTGTATAATAATTATGTATATATAAATACTCACAAACACACACACACACACACACACACACATATATAAATATATTTTTTTCTTAAAATTATACATGTTTATGTGAGAATTTATATATACACATAATTAATATACACAGTACAGACACATATATGATGTAAACAAAAACTTTTGTTCTGCAAACGATTAGTTGCGTTTAATTGTTATGCAGCCCTATGTAGAAGTGAGATATTTGATTGCAAAAGAATCTAAGGGAGAAAACAAAACACGGATTTACTACCATTCCTCATGTTTAAAAAAACTTTAGTTGTATCCACCTGGAAGAGAATTGTCTTCATCTGTTTTTAAGAACTCTTTGCAATGGATTCGACTTTTAATTTTACTAAGTGGTTACTCTTAGTTTTGGTTTGAAGATCACTCTAATGCACAGCCAAACATTCATACTTTCATCTTTATCATACAGTTATTTGTTTTGTGTGTTTTATGTTTTAATTCCTTCTGGAAAGTTCATCTTAAAGGGACACTTCACCCAAAAATAAACATTTTGTCATATCAACCAAGCAAAAAAAAAAAAAAAAAAAAACAGAAGCATTGCTCACAATATCTTCCTTTGTGTTCATCAGAACAAAGAAATGTATACAGGTTTGGATCAACTTGAGGGTGAGTAAATGATGACAGAATTATTATTTTTTTTATTTTTTTTGTGAACTATCCTATTAAGACAGAAATTACTGTCATGTTTAAGGACATTGTTTTTTGATTCTACGTGGTCATTGGTTGTTTCAAAAACCAGATTTAAAACCAGTTGCTGATTCAAGGAAGTAAATAAGGACCGACGAAAAACAGTTCTTAAAGGCGCAGTGTGTAGATTTTAGCGGCATCTAGTGGTGGGGTTGCGTATGCCTTTTGAAGCACATAGAGAAGCTATTGTAGCCATCACAGGATAAACATGTCATCCTTTAACATAACATAGTGATAAACGCGCTTTGTAGAGCAGTTTGTCCGTTTAGGGCCACTGTAGAAACATGATGGGGCAAAATGGCGGTTTCCATGTAAGGGACCGCGGTGTATGTAGATAAAAACTGCTTATTCTAAGGTCATAAAAACGTAACAGTTCATTTCATAAGGTCTTTATACACCACTGAAAACATTGATATCTATATTACATTGCATTGCTGTCAAAAGATCTTTCTAAAAGTTACAGACTGCATCTTTAAACACAGCTTCAAACTTAAAGCAAAAGTTTGCCTGAATAAAAAATGAGTCATCATTTATTCACTCTATACATTCCAGTCTATATTAGTATTATATTCTTTCTTTTGATGAAAACACAAGAAAACCCTTTAAATGCCATACTTTTAAAGTTATAAAAGCAATCGATATTTGACTGGCACCATATTTCAAGTTTTCTGAGATTATAACTTGTGAGTCATTATTGACTGATCTTCCCCTCTGCTGTTCCCCTCCCAAACATCATTCAAGGACATACAGCTGTAGGTGTGATGCACAAACAGCTACAGCAGTATAGCTCAGTGGTAAAGCATTGCATTAACACAGCAAAAGGTAATAGGCTCGAACCCAGAGAACACACATTATTATAAATGTATACCTTGTAATGCACTGTAAGTTGCTTACAAAGTGTCTACCAAATGCATTAATGTAAATGTCATATGCTATTGGGTTTGCAAGTCACATGATGATTGTGCCAAGTTTAAAACCGTTCACTATTTTGAAATACATTTTTTAGTGATCGCATTGTAAACTCCTGTCACACTGAAGCACAATCCTGCTTTACAGTCCACATCGGTGGTAAATGCTTTATATTGTTTAAACTTTACATTGAATCCAATCAAACTTCACAAGTAAAATAATTCTCAATAAATTGATTAACTGTTGAAATGTTCATTTTGAATAAGATGTGATAATGGTGAACGTAGAAAGAAAGAAAATTCCCTCTTATCAATGCCCACAAAAAAGGAAATAGGAAGTGAACAAAGCTTGTACGAGATCATTTTCACCAATCAGAGAGCGTTCGAGTTAGATACACCTGTGTATTTCACACTGCGTAGTGTAGGCAAACTTGTGCCCACTACACAGCCCACACTCTTCTCTATGTCTCACTGTGTGTGGGTTTGCACAGCTATTGGCAGTGGATTTTACACTTAAGAACTCTGTCTGCCCACATCACATCTGTGTGTCATTATTTAATGTGTGTAAGATCATTAGGGCTGAATAGCTTAATATGGAGGAAGAGAAAAAAGGTTTGTGGCCCCCCGAATCAATATGTCTTTTAGTCCTAATTTAATTCCACACAGGATGGAAATGTTTTGAGATTTATCACATTCATCTTTAGAAAAATGTTAAAAAAATTATGTTTTGTATTTAAATTAAATGCACTATTTCATAAGCATTTTAAGGAAATCCAAGATGAGGAGATTTTAAGTCAAAATAACAACACTGTAAAAAAACGATTTGTTGGTTCAACTTAAAACCTTTACGTTACCTGGTAGCCTTAACATGTTAATGGTTAATTAAAATTAAAATTATTAGTTATTAGTCTCAAAAATGTTGTGTAAAACTTGTGGTGTCAATTAATATTTTTAATTTGAATTAAGGCATTTAAGGCAACCAGGTAACTTACTTTTTTAAGTTGATCCAAAAGTGAAGAAAGTTATAAAAAAGTAGAACTAAATAAAGCTTAAATCTCTCAGTCTCTTATAAACAATAATTTAGATACCCCATCAGAACATTTTGCTTGAAATAAAAACATGAATAATCAAAATATTTTACAGTGACATTATGGGTATTCCTTACAGCGTTTTTACTGATCATTTTCAGTTTATTGCACTTGAAATTCTTTACTTAATTTGAATTGTAATTCACTTAATGCCTACTCTTGTAATTTATTGCTCTATTTTTATGTGTTGCATGAACAATGGCCTAAAAAATGTTAAACATGTAATATAAATATGTTTTTAAGTAAAAGCTGTTTATGATAATCCATCAAATCACTTTTATTTCCAGTGAATTTGTAGCAGAAAGGTATTCTATTGGCATATCAGCATCTAAATATCAAGGTCAGTAAAAATTTCACCTGAAACAATCCATCAATAACAGTTAGTCTTGTGTGCAGTAATGGTGTGAAAAAAGTATTGAATATTATTACAGCTTCCAGGCTCAACAATGAACATTTCCTGTTCAGATTTACCAGCCCTGCCAAATATTGATTGCCTCCAGTAAAACGTTACACCTCATTTTTAGCAACATATTTTATATGTGCCAGACCTCTACTCCTATCTTAAAAGGATCACATTATGAGATTATTTTAAGATGTAAAATAAGTCTTTGGTGTCCCGGAGTGCGTATTTGAAGTTTAAGCTGAAAATACCCCAAATATAATTTATAATAAAATGTTAAAATTGCTATTCTGAAATATATTGTTTGAGCAAATATGTGTTGTTTTAAAATGCAAATGAGCTGATAAAATGCAAAAACTGATCGCCATAATGTTGGTTTGATGAAAGTGAAACACAATTGTGCTGTCAATCTCTCTCTCTCTCTCTCTCTCTCTCTCTCTCTCTCTCTCTCTCTCTCTCTCTCTCTCTCTCTCTCTCTCTCTCTCTCTCTCTCTCTCTCTCTCTCTCTCTCTCTCTCTCTCTCTCTCTCTCTCTAAATGGTAGTGGCAGTGTTGTGGT